>NC_142649.1:151044166-151355000 GCF_055504915.1 Nelumbo nucifera
GACCATCTTATCCATAAAATATTCCATTATTAAAAGGGGCATTTTTGTTACATCCAAGTATTGGCAACTTTCTCCTAGATGAGAAAGTTAATTTATCCGGGTAAGTGATACTCAAGAAAATAAACTTTCACTGATCCCCACATAAATCTGAAAAATGAACATGGGTTTCTCATTGACCAACATTCCCCCCTCTCAAAATCCAAAAAATGAACACCCCCCTAGGAGAAATGCTAAAGGAGCCATGGTGAGTTTTAGATATTATCCCTAAGGTTGTGTTTGGTTGTAGGGCAATTTTATTTGCACTAGTACAAATTCATGGGAGAGCAAATGAAAAGAATGTGAATTCTGGTTTAATTATGTTTTGGGTTTTGCTTTATCCTGCTTTAGGTCTTATTTTATCTCATTTGTACTGTGATTAAACATAAATTTTGAAATAAAAATAAATCATAATTTGTATCAAAATCATTTACACTACCATTGTTATGTATCAATGCAAATAAATTTGCATTGCAACCAAACATAGCCTTAAGAATGTGAAAATGAACCCAACTTCTTTTAATAACTTATTCAATGAAACACAAATAAATTATTATCAAATGGTCTTTCACTCAATTACATATATAATGCATTGTTTTAACCAACAAAGAGAATAAAATACAAAGAACTTCCCTATACTTCAGTGGTAGTCACACTTAGGTCCCTAAAATTTTATTTGAGACATAGAACTACCCTGTCGTTTCAGATACCAACACTTTTATCCTATTGTTAGCATTTAGCATTACAGGTTTGGAGCATTTATGAAATCATTTTGTCCTCTCCTCTATTGCATCTCCAAACCTCAAAATTTCAACTTTTTTCTATCTTTCTTCTTCTGTTCTTTTTTCTTTTCATTTGCTTAAAAGAAAGACATGAGAGTTGAAAGAGCTAGATCATTAATTAGCAAACCAACAATAAAGAAGAGGGCAAAATAATCTCATAAAAGTTTAAAATTGACAGAATGCTAATGGTTGGAGCAAAGTGTGGGACACAAAAAGTACATGGTAGCTCTCTATCACAAATGAGAGTTCAAGGATGTAAGTGTCACTACCCCAAAATGTTATGATTCTTTCTTTATAATTTACTTTATAGAGTACTGATCTCATAGTTAAGTTGGTCATAAGGCATCCCTTGTAATGAGGAGGCACTCGTTCAAACTTGTAGATATATAGTTAAACTCTCTCTATTGTGCCAATGGAACCATTGTGCATCATGTTGGTAATTTTGCCTCGATCATCAAGCAAAGGTTCATAATTTCCATCTAAGAAGTTTGACATTTCAATTGGTAGCTTCAGAGCTCTGGACTAATTAATTCTAACCCACCTAATTGTTATAACCTCCAATGTTCACATCATTTGTGATGAAGATAAACTTAAGTAGCCCAGTTGGGTGGTTTAATAGATATGTTATTGTTAAGTAGCGGATGGAAAATTGATTTATTTGTTTGTAATTTTTTTTATTATTTACCGCATAGTACCAATTTATTCATGGTCAAGTTGGTCATAAGGCATCCCTCATAGGGGTGCAAATGGACTGGGTTAGGTTGGGTTGAGGTTGATCCTAACCTAACCTGAGCTATGAAATCTCCAACCCTAAACTAACCTAACCCAAAGTTTTTGGGTAAGGCCGATTTCACTACTTCAAATGTTTTTCTCCTATATGCACACAAAAGTAATTACATATTTTGTTGCCAAATTTGGTAATGAGGGGAGCTTCCTCACTTCCGATGTGATTAGGCTGAGGGTCCCACCTATAAGGAGTCAAAAGGCATCAGAATCCCTAGAATGTAGTCCTAGGGGCGAGGATTATGATGGTCAAGTCAACTGAAGGTTTTGGGAAGGCTAAGGTCTTAGTAAGCTAGAGCAATTGAAGTGAATATGCCTGTAAGAGCCATACCTGTGGCCATGAGTTCCCTTATATAGTCAGGGTCACCTAGGAGTTTGTGCATTAGGCATGATGTAACGGTTTTGCATGTCGGGGTTGTATCGTGAGTATAGAACTATGTTCAAACCCCAACATCCTTATGGGAGTTGTCTTCGGGAGACCTATAAAGAACTCCCTGCAACTGTTGTGGATCTTATAGAAACTTTTCTTTCTTCAGAACCACATAAACATGGGAATGCTTCATTTGCTCTTGTATCTGAGCAAGGGTACTCCATTGCTGGAATTCGATCATCTCTGACACCATGATGTATTGAGATTTTGGGCACATAATGATCCAACTACATTTATGATTCTAAATTACCAAATGCATGGTCGCACTAAGAGAATTCTCTTAAACTTACCGGCGATGAGGCTGTGCGCTAATACCTTATCGGAGACTGTGAACACTGGCATTCGGTGACAAATCTCAATGAGTTAACAAAGGAACAACTAAAAATGGAAAGAAGACTTCTAGAAATCGGCTCAAAGATTTCCGAATTAGATCATAGAGGAAGAGTTTGCTATGACTGAAAGAGGTAGGGGAGCCTAGTACCGACTCATATTGTAGCAGGAGGATCTTCTTTGGATCAGAACTTTTATCCAAGAGCTAGTAGGAAAGCAACGATGAACTTTAGCGGATAGGAAGCGAATATCAAAAAGGAAGAGTTCTTTTATAACAGTCAAAAGAAAATAAATGGGGTAGGTTCGTTCACCTGAGTAACTGGGTAAATTTAGAAAGATCTAGAAGCATTTGCATCCCTGTAGAACCATCAGTCAGAGGCTGGAGGAATTTTGTTCAGTTGTTAAATCTGTTCTGCTTTAGTAGACCCTCCTTCGGGACCAAAGACCTTTCACAGAACCTCTTTCCTCTCCTAGACACTAGAAGTATAATCATCAGGGCAAGAGGTTTTGCCTTCATTTTCATCGTTCATCACGACAGACCCTTCGGAAACTGGAAATTTGCATTTGTAGTTTCCAAGCCTCATCCCTTGAGTTGGAAAGACGTTGAACTTGGTCTGTCTGCAAGTTTGCACTCCAACGTCCTACTGGAACTTTCTCCGTTCAAAGAAGACAAAGCCGTGGGTTTCGCCCCCTCTGAAGAGCTGCTTTGGGCATGGGCGAAACAGGAACTAGTTCCAGTATATGGGGAATGGGTAAATCTAGAAAGGTGGTGGCCGGCGGTAAACGCAGTTCCAAATGCCCTGAGCTTCAATGGCTGGGTAAGATTATGAGGTCTCCCATTCCATCTCTGGACAATGGAGACCTTCTCTTTAATAGGATAACTGTGCGGTGGATTGGAAGATGTGGATCGTCACTCACTGAACTTTCTCAATATGAAATTCACTAGAATCAAAGTGAGAAGAAGGGGGGTCCATGCTATCCCCAGGTTTGTTCCTCTCCTGGTGGAGATGGAGAAGACGAATGAGTTTCCCCCTATTCAGATCGTGTGGAATCATTCCAACGGCTCTCTACCTCGTGGCACCTTCCCCAACGTTGCCCAGAAGCATGCTGGCGTAGATAGGAAAAGTAACAGAGACAACAAGTAGGTGGCAGGTAGCAAAGCAATCTCTCAGGTGGGAAGTTTCCTTATCAAGGTTAAAGAGGAACAGAGCTTCTTCAAAAAGAAGACAGGAGGTGGAAAGTCCTCCCTTCTCCTTAAAAAGAACCATCTGAAGACTCTCCCCAAGAATTCGACCCACCCGACCCCAAAACCCGACCCGATAAGCAACAACTTTGAGTTACTGGGATCCTTTCTGGAGGCCCACAGCCCTTTAGTGATTCTGAATTCCCCTCAGTTAAGCCCACCAAAGACCCCTCTTTCTCTGGACAACCAGTGCTAGAAACCCCACCCTGCTTTGGTAAGGTTAAAGGAACCGTGCACAGAGCTCCAACACCTTCAACCAACCTTGATGAATCCTCCGGCTATGAAGAAGCTGATTCGATTGTTGAAGACAGTACATACGAATCAGATAGTGAAGATGATCCTCAAGAGAAAGCCTTTCAAAGGGCTCAGAAATTATTTGAAGGGAAGGAGATATGGGGAGGTGTGGAGATTCTCAAACAAGTTCAATTAGTTAACCTGGATTATGGAAAAGCCTCAGATGCGGATAGTCTTAATCATAGACAAGGAAGAGGATCACCACCATGCCTTTCCAATTCGTGCCATTCCAACCAAAATTATTCAAGGACTTCCTTTGCCCCCTCTACCACAAGTTCCAACAAACCCTAAGTTTTGTTTTATCTGAAGGCTCTTCTCATTTTATATCAGTCCCTTGTCTTTTAGGTTCAGATGGAGATTTGTTCCACTCTCAGCAAGAAGCAGATTGTCAAACATCTGAATCAAATAGCTCGGGAAGGAAGGTTTCAGAGGATACAACATCAGTGAATCTCTTTAGGTCTTTGGGGATTGGAAGAAGAGGGGAAGTCAGAGATAAATAGGGTTTAGAGGAGAATTTTAACCTCAAAGGTAAAGGAGCACAACAAAAGAGAGAAAAAAAGAGCTCCAAAAGAGAACTGAAAAGACTGCAATGGAGCCTAAGGGACCAGACTGCAAGAGTTAATAGATTGAATAAGGGGACTTCCTTAAAAAAACAATGATGAAAGTCCTAAGTTGGAAAGTTAGGGGATTGGGAGGCCAAATCAAAAGGGCTCTAGTGAAGGAAACTCTTAAAAGAGAAAATCCAGACATTGTCATCCTTTAGGAGTAGAAGAAAGAGGTAGTAGACATGAAACTTATAAAAGCTATATGGGGCATAAGGGGAAGGAAATGGGTAGGCGTTCCTGCAATAGGAGCATCAGGTGGAATTATTATATCTTGGAAGAAAGATGAATTATCTAGACTGGAAATTGACAGGGGAGAATTCTTGGCCTCAATCTTGTTCACCAATACAAAAGACGGGCTAAATTGGATTCTAACAGGGTATATAGTCCCAACAATTCGTCAAAGAGAGAAAGATTCTGGGAGGAGTTAGACTCCTTACATGAGAAACACTATTAGTTGGGTATATAGTCCCAACTTCTCCATCTTTATTTCCAGACACAAGTTATGTGACATTCCTCTCAAGAATGGTCTTTTTACCTAGTCTAATGTGCAGGAAAACACTATTAGTTGCAGACCACTGGCCCAACCTTTCTCAAGATCTTTGTCATCGCTGTATTTCAGACCACTGGCCCATTAAATTGACTACAGATCCAATCCTAAAAGGAAACCCCCCTTTCAGACTTGAAAAATGGTGGATATGTTATAAGGACTTCAAGGAGCTGGTAGTTGGATGGTGAGAGGAGTGCGAAGTCGAACGTTGGGTTGGTTTTAGATTGGCACAGAAACTTAAATTCATGAAGAGAAAATTGAAATCCTGGGGAAAAGAACAGTTCAAGGTTGGAGAAGAAGACAAAAGGAAGTTACTTTCGGAATTAGATGAATTGGATACTAAGGAGCAAAAAGGCACATTAGATAATTTAGGTAGAAGAAGAAGAGAAGATCTGAGGAAATCTTGGGAAGTCTTAATCCGGAAAGAGGAAATCTACTGGAGGTGGAGATCTAGAGTGCAGTGGCTGAAAAGTAATAAGTTGGTAAGTTGGGACCAAGTGTGTAAGCTGAAGGAGGAGGGAGGATTGGGAGTTGGACATTTAAAAGAGAAGAATATCTCTCTATTGAGTAAACGGCTATGGAGATTCCCCACTGAATCCGATACTCTTTGGGCAACTGTTATCTCTAGCAAGTTTAGAACAAATGCAAATAGGTGGGAAAGGTATAATTTCCTCTCACTCATCCTTCATTCTTTCATTAGACTCAAAGTGGGAAATGGAAATAAAATAAAATTCTAGAAATATCTCTAGTCGGGGGATTCTACCCTAGTTGAAGCCTTCCCTAGAATCTTTAATCTCTCCTCAAATCAGGACTCAATTGTCTCCTCCTGCATTCTAGCCTTACCTGCTGACGCCAATTTGACTCTAAACCTGAGAAGACCTTTAAAGGAAATTGAGATCTTAGACCTTTTAAACCTCTTCCTTACCCTAAAAGAAGTCTATCTCTCCCCTTAGGCCTCTGATACCCAAATCTGGACCTCACACTTAGGAGTTCCTCAACCAGTGGTATGGATCAGGTTTGAGCAGAAGAGGCAAAGTGTATTGGCAAACCGTGGTTCATGCAGTCATGTGGGGAATTTGGGAGGAAAGAAACAGGCGTATTTTGAAAACAGATCTAAACCTCTAGAGGATCTAATTGTAGATATTTTTATCTGTTTGTAACTCTTGGGCCATTAACACTGAGATGTTTGAAGACCTATCCCTTAATGACCTTAACAGAAATATCCATTCGATATTACTTCTCCCAAATCACCCTCATCCAACCAAAAGTCTTCAGCTTCCTCAACTTGAAGCTAGGATGACTTAAAACTTTGATGGGAGTTCTGTAGGCAATCCGAGCAAAGTTGGGATAGGTGGAATCTTGAGGGATGAACAGGGTCTTATTTGTTGGGTGTTTAGTGGTCCACTAGGTATTACAGACTCAACAAAGGCTAAAGTAATGGCAGCCCTCACTGGTATCAGAATAATAAAAAACCTGGGCATTCATAAATTATCCATAGTAGGAAATTCAGCCAATACCATCGAATGGCTGAAAGAGAAGGAGGGGGGCTTAGGAGATTGAGTCATCATCTGTTGCAAGAGACACTTTGGAACATTTGAATGTTAATCTTAAGTGGATCCCAAGGGAGATAAATCATATTGCAGATGGTTTAGCTAAATTGCCCCCCCCCCCCCTTGTAATTTTGCTTTTCTACTGTTTTCTCATCTGGTACATCTGCTCATGTACTTTCAATGAAATTTGATTAATTTTTTCTCAAAAAAAAAAGATATTCACAGCCGAGCGTTACCTTGTCATAAATACGTTGGGGAGAGCTTGACCAAGACCGTAACGTTCGCAATTAATGAAGCCCGAGATGATAAGAATGCCCTTAAGGCATGCCCTGTGTCGTCTTCTGAGAGAGTGGTCAATTACACCCATATTAACATGTATAAACAAATGTTTATATAATATTTATACATGCAAATATGAATCTCAAGGTTAAATTGGCCAAAACCTCAACCTTAACCTAACTACAAATTAAGTCAGGTTCACACTTTTTAATATAATCTTAATACTAACCCAAACTTCAAACAATGTAACCCAACCAGAATTTTTTGGATTGGGCTCAGGCTAACTCGACTCAAGTTGCAATCCTAGTCCGAGTTCACATTTGGGTATATATAGTTTAATCCCTGTGCTACCTTGTGTTAGAGGTTCAATGTGCAGCCTATATAACTAACTTTACTTTAATCACCCAAAGGTCAATAATTTTCAATTGAAAAGCATATGTGACAAAGATAAAACTAATGACCCAACCAGTTGATTTAAATATGTTATTGTTAGGTCAAAGATAAAACCGATTCATCTGTTATGATTATTTATTTATTTACCTCATAAAAATTTGTGAGTATACATATAATATGGTTAAGCTCGTCTTTACATTGTGTTAGTTAGTCAGCTCAGCTATTGGTAACTTTGCCTTGGGCAAAGGTCCATAATTTCCAATTTAAACGTACGTCTGACACAGAATTTTCAGCTGATTCCTCCTATTCACCTAATTATCAGGTTGATGAAGATGAGACTGATTCCTATATTTTGATTTTTAATATTTATCAATTTATTTATTTATGTAAGGTATTCTTTGCAATGAGGTGGCACATCGGTTTAAACCTGTGGATATATATGGCTAAGCTGTCAACATTGTGATAATGGATTAGGTATCGGTGCATTTACACACCCTATTGGTAACCTATCCTAATCAGCTAATTAATGCCCATGCTTTCTACTTTCTAATTCAAAATGTCTGGAATCTCTAGTCGTAGTTTTCGAGTTATTGGTTGATTTAATTATTGTAACACTCAGTTGTAGTAAAATGCATGTGCACTAATTGAGGCGATTATCAAAACTCTATCCATCCATCTCGGATATGGTACCCAAGAAGATGTTACCAGCACCTGCCCACAATACATTACAGCCGCACATCTACATGATATATAGGCTGGTGTTGTGCTTGTGGGTAATAGATTCGGACTCTCTCGACTCTTTATCAATATATATAATATATATATATATATATATATATATATATATATATATATATATATATATATCAACGGATCACTTTAAAGAGAGAAAAGGAAAAGTCTGGAATCGTCACGTTAAAGGGGTTTTATCTGGCCACGCGTGAATCTATATTAATGTTTGGGGTAAACTATAAAGGACCCCTGTATTATGGGGTCTGTGATAAAGTCCTCCCTGTATTTTGTTACTTTTGCGATAAAGACCCCTTATACTGTGACCGTGACACAAAGACCCTTCTCTTAACTTTCTATTGAAATTCGTCTTTGTAATATTTTTTAATTTCCGTTCTACCGTTAAAAAATACTGTTTTCCGTTCCTCTTGGCCGCTCTGCCGATAAGCAATTACTAATTTTCAGTGATTATCCTACGAACAGCGGTTACCAGTAGTGAGTGAAAACTGTAAAGTTTACGGCCGATTGACTTTGGCGGTTTCTTTAACATTTTTGAGCTGGATTCAGTGAGTGTTGAGCTGAGATTCTCGAGATTTTTTCACTAAGCAGGCGGAATTTGATCGGTTTTTTTGAGCTCTTGCTAGCACGATACTTTAGTGTCTCTTCCCAAGTATAGAGGAGAATTTTCAGTCATGGTTAGCATAGAAAATTAGCCTTATTTTTACCATGTTTCGCATTTTCTCCTGTGGCCCAGAAAAAGACGTGACATTCTACATCCGTTCGTTGTAATTAGAAATTTCTTCAAATCTCTTTACGCTTATACTCCAGGTCTGCAACCTGGATTTTTTTTCCCTACTATTACAGGGCGCCATGGATTCTCAGGGAATTTAAGCTCACATTCTTTTAACGGTGGAGCAAGAAAAATACATATGCAGAAGAGACTTTGCAGAATTTATACACAATTGTTCAGTCTATTGAAATCATTTTAGGGCAGAATTCTTCAAAGAAGCCTAGAAAATTCGAATATAATCTCGTACAGAAGTTGATCGAAAATTTGTATGCTAAATTCAATCCCGATCTCTTCTACTTCTTCCAACTTTGACATCTCCCTAGAAACCCAAATGGAGGACCTCATTTCTTTTTCAGCTAAATTGCTAATCACTCCCCACCACTCCGAGTACCCCTGATCATCATTCTTCCTTGTTTCCTTAGTTTTCTCTTCAAATGAACCTGATCCCCAATCATCTGAGCTCGTAATACAAGCCACAGGTGGAGATACACAGTCGGACTTTGCAAGCTCTGTCGAGAGGCTTCTTCTTGAATTTGAACCTCTTGGCTTTCATTCTTCTTGTCTTATAAAACATTTTAACAAAGGGAGAATGTGACAATTGGAAATGATTGAATTTGAAAACCTCACATAAGAAACGAACTTCGAATTCTGTAAGGAAACTGAATTGAGGAGGCAAACCTGATAAAGGAGTTCCAGAATCGACTAAAGCATCACTGAGATCAAGAATAGAAACCGGGCCGGTATTTTCCGAGTCACATTGGGTTTCTATTTTCCTAGGCGTAGTTGCGGATTCACTCTTCTTCTTCTTCTTAGCAAATTTTGCTTTTTCAGAAATTTTCTGAAAGCTGAGAAAAAAGAAATCTTCATTCTCTAGCTGTAAGAACATCGGGGGTTCGCGAAACGACAAAGAAATCATTACCCGTCAATGGTGCCCCCGTGATAGGTCGAATTCTGGCCAGTATCCTGCATAGTTTACTGACCTATTTCGGCCAATCAAATCTGCGGTCTTCCCTGGAGGAACCCAAGTCAACTCCGGTAATGACTCAAGACCCATTAGCCTAGCGACTATACCTGGAATTGCTGCCGTTGGAGCCTCGATCTTCTTCGAGGCCTATTGCTGTTGGTGATCCGACTCAATGCAATCTGGCTCTTTAATATGATCGGCAGGGTGAGTCGGGAGACCACCAGAACAGAGGAGACGACGGAAGATGAACAGCGTTTTTAAAGGTAGTATTGGGATTAAAAAATATTGCAACAGCGGATTAATGGAAGAGGGGTCTTTATCTCACGGTCATAACACGGGGGTCTTTGTCGCAAAACAAAGCGTAGGGGTCTTTGTCACAAACCCCATAGTACAGGGGGGTCTTTGTAATTTACCCTAATGTTTATGTTGAAACTTTGTTTGGCCATCTAATTAATAGTTGGGTTTGGTGGAATCATGTGGCTTGGCACAGAGGTCCGTGCCATGTTGGGTTGGGGGTTCGAGGCCCATGGGCTGGCACAGGATAACACGTGCCGTGTCGCCCATAGCCCACATGTTGGCATAGCCTAGCCCGTGGCACGGCATGAAGCATGGCTCGTCGGGCCCGTAACGGACCGTGCTCGGCCTGCCCAGGAATATAACCGTTGGACCCCCCCCCCCCTCCCAAAGGGGCCCAACGACTAGTTTCAGCTTTCGGGGGGGGGGTACAGAAATAACCCCCCAACAACTATAAACAGCCATATTAGGGGGATATTTCTGTATTTTGTTTATGGGGGATTGAAAAAATAACATAAATGCCCCCAACAACTATATAACAACTAGTTTATGGGGCATTTTGGGTAAAGTTATAAGTAAATTCACAATGACCAAAATACCCCTCCCAACAACTAAATAACAGGTAGTTTTTTTGGGTATTTTGGGCAACTGAATTATGTTCAATTCTTATAAATATCACTATCCTCCACCATTCTCATTACACAAATTCAACAATTCTCTTAATTCTCTCTCTTTCATACTCATACATTATCAATTATCTACAATCTGAGAAATTTTGATTAACTGATTGTTTGATTTTGCATTCTCCAATTCTCAAGTCTCAACTTTATCGACGTTTCGACTTTCAACAAGAAGAAGGCTTGCTCAACCAGCTCAAGTATCTCAATTCAGGAGGCTTGGACGTTGAAAGGCTTCAACCATTGAAATCAAATTGGGATTTTGAACCGACAATCCGGGTAAGTCGAAGTAGATTAATTTTTATCTTTTTAGAATTAAAAAAAATGGTCGACCCTTCTCAAAACCGATTCCCCAACATGTTCACCATGGATGACATTCAATCGCATTACGATAGTATTAGTATTAACACTGATGCTGATGGAAGTGGAACTTTCACCCCCGGTAGTAGTGATACTAGGGGAAAAAGGAGGGCTTCTAAGTTGAGTAGCCCGGTTTGGAAAGTTTTCAAAGTAGAGGATATTGAAGGAAAGGGGGAAAGAGCCATTTGCCAAAAATGTAGGAAAGACTTTAGTTATTGTAGTAAGGGTGGTACGGGTCATTTGAGCAGACATCTGCTCACACATGAGCGAGAGGAAAATGAAGGGAGAGAAACAACCCAAACACATATTGGGAGGGGGACTAGTTTTGGTATTTTTAGATATTCACAAGAAAAAATGAGACAAGAACTTGCTAAGTATATTGTAAATGCAGAATAACCATTTATGTTAACTGAAGATCCAAAGCTAGAAAAATGGTTGTGTAGTTCTATAAACCCACAATATAAAAATGTTTCTAGAAATACAATAAGAACTGATGCTTTGAAAATTTTTTATTCATATAAACAAAATTTAATTTCTTTGTTAGCAAATCTTAATTCTAAAGTTGCAATTACTTCGGATGTTTGGACATCCAAATTTATTATTAATTATACTTGTGTTACCGGCCATTTCATTGATGAAAAATGGCTTTTGAATAAAAGAATTTTAAGTTTTACTAGGCTTGAATGGCCACATAGTGGTCCAACTATTGCTGCAAGTATTTTCTATTAGTTTTGATAATGCTAGCAATAATGATTTTGCAATAAATATTTTAAAATCTCAATTAAAACCATGTTTAAATGGTTAATTATTTCATATTAGATGTGCATGTCACATCTTAAATTTATGTATTCAAGATGCCTTGAATATTATTTCAAATCATATTTCAAAAATTAGAAATTGTATTATATATATAAAAAGTTCGGGAGCAAGAAAATAATAATTTAAATATTTATGCCAAAATTATGGTTTAAAATATAAACATTTTATATTAGATGTAAAGAATAGGTGGAATTCTACCTATGCTATGTTAGAAAGTTGTATATCTGATATGATATTTGAGGAAGACTGAGAAATGACAATCTGTATAAGAGATTTTTTAAAACATTTTTATGATGCAATAAATGAATTATCTGGAATTTATTATCCAACTAGTTGTAATTTACCGTATCAATTAATGGTAATTAGTGATTGTTTTGCCAAATATAGAAATAATCCACAATTTCAATGTATTATTGAAATTATGGAAAATAAATTTAAAAAATATTGGGAGAACATTTCTCTCCTCTATTGTTTAGCTACAATATTAGACCCTAGGATTAGGAAAGATGGCTTAGATATTTTACTTGAAACATATTATGAAAATATGAATATTGATATAGGAAATAAAAAAGAAGAAATTAATAATTTATTATTTGAAATATACAGTTTGTATGAATCTGAAGTTATTCCTACAACTTGTTCATCTTCTTCTTCTTCTCCTTCTCACTTTGAGTCCAATAGTAGAAGAGAAAATCTTTTTTATTTAATAACTAGAAGGCAGAAATCTGCTAGTTCTACAACAAGTTCATTTACTGAACTTAATTTTTATTTGCAAGCAATTTTTTTTTTTTTAATTTAGGTGAAGTATCAAATAATTTTGATATTTTAACCTAGGGAAGTGAACACTCAAAAAATTATCCGGTTCTTGTCATCATGGCACGTAATCTACTAACACCTCCAGTGTTTACAGTTCCATCGGAGTCTTGTTTTAGTGTAGGTACCAAGGTGCTGGATGACAAAAGAAGCTGCATGAACGATGAGAGCATAGAGATGTGCATCTGCTTCAAGGATTGACTAGATGCAGAAGATAGATTACAAGACAAGGGAGGGCATGATACAACACCGGACATTTCACCCGAAGCAGATGATGAAAGTCATGAATGATGATTCATGAATTTGACTACTTGTAGAAATTTTCATTTTTTCAAATTATTGTAAATTTTTTAAATTTTATTTAATTTATTTGATATATATATTTTTTAATTTTTTAACAATGTAATTTTGTATTTTCAATTTGTAACTATATTGTATTTTTTATATTTTATTAATTTATTACATTTTTATATTTCATTCATCCAAGTATGCAATGATCCAATCATTGTATTTGTAATTCACTAATTTGTACCATTCAAATTTAAATGAAATAAAATTCCTATTTTTCTTCCAATTTGTTATTCCACCATTCTTATTTCAATTTGATTAAGTATTTTTTTCATTTATGTATTAAATAACTTAGATTTCTCATTTCTTAATTTTTTAAATAGTTCCTAATTCCCAAAGTTCATAGGAAAGTTAAATATTTTTGTTTTACAATTTTACTTAGAAAAGAAATGAAAATTTTCAAAATAAAAAAATAGTGCAGCCCAGTTCAACCTAGGCCCAAGGCCCGCCCTGTGGCCTAACCCGACATGGTCCAAGCCCACGGCATGGCCTGCAGCCCGGCCCAGCCCAAGCCCGCGTGCTGGCACGACACAGCACGATCCCACTTGAACCTGGGCTGTGGGCCAGGCCTAACCGACTCTCAGAATTTCCACCAGGGAAGATGGCATGGCCCGTGGCAGCCCACGGGCCAGCACGGCAGGCCGCCCCGTGCTGGGTAATGTAGGATAATATAGAGATTGAGTGCTGGTGAGAGCTAGTCCCTGTTAAATTTTCTTTTCTTTTATTTTTTAATCCTCTTCATAGTCATAAAATTAAGAAAAAGAAACCATGTAAGTAGCAATATAAAATCCCTCCATTGCCCAACTGGCAGGGCTTTCAAGCTGTGGCTTTTGGTTTTGGGAGGTGGGGTCCATGGGACAAGTCTACAAGCAATGTCTGATAGTTAAAGAAATTTGTAGAGGCAAATTTGGTCATTGCATTTGCATGTTTTTTTCTTCTTTTTTTTTAAGCATGAAAACAGAGTTAAGCCCTACCAAATGGGCCCTAAATTTTGTTAAGCTTTTTTTTTTTTTTTTCTAAAAGCTTCAATTCATATAATAACCAAGTATTCCCAATTTGTGTCTAGCAATCAACAAAGCAAGCAATTCGATCAAAAGTTAAAGCCTGGGCCATATATGATGAGCGTATATATTTGCTTGATTCTTATTTTTAAAAGAAATTGTAGATTAGTAATTTAGTACCATGTATTTTGGGTTTAATCTCACTTTGGTTTCTGAATTTTAAAACATGTCAATTCACTACCTAAACTTTTAAAGTGTGTCAACTTGTGTATTACGTGACAACACATGTAATTTGAAATTTTTGAAAATATCAAAATTACCCTTCAAAATAAAACACTATTCATCATCTCCTTCCTCAAAAAGATGAAACAGAGGTATAAGTTTCGGGTATCAAGTTTTGCAGAGGAATGGTAATGCTCACAGCCATTAAACCTAAGCATGAGAGTGGGAGGAGTTGAGAAACAGAGATCAAAGAAAGAAGAGGGAAGAGAGATGGTTCAGACTTTTCAAGAAATGGGCATTTGGATGATTGATAAAGAAAATTAGATGATACCTAAAAGATATTTATGTCTTTTCACATATGGTTTTCAAAACCGGATCAGAAAAACCGGGAACCGGTCACCTGACCGGTTCCGTTTTCCCATAAACCATATTTCCCCCCAAAACCATTGATTTTGGTCAGCGAACCGCTGAACCGGGTGGTTAACCGTTTAAACGATTTTGACCATTTTTTATTTTTTTGAATTTTTGTCAGAATGAATCGAGTGTTCTGTTCAAACAATCAGACTATTCAACCCGATAATCAGACCCCTGACCGGTTTAATCGCCAGATCAGTTTTAAAAATCATATTTTCACATATCATTTAACGGCTAATTAATGGTAAATACTAAATAAACACATTTTGAAAATTTAGATATTAAATTACACGTTTTAAAATTTTAGAAGCAAACTGAGAAAAAGCCCAAAATACCAGAGGCAGAGACAGAGGCAAAGAGTAATTTAATTGGATCGAGATTGAGAAACCTTTTTGCGACTGCCACTGCCACTGGTTCTAACTTACAGATGTGGGCGATTAACAACTAAGTGGCTTACAGTGGCGTGTCTTCTAATTATAAAAGCATAACCAGGTGAAAGCAATATAGCTCAATGGTGATCCTGATCATCTCAACATGCATGCCATCCTATAAGCCTACCTCTAAGGCCTAAAGCCAAAATCAATAAATCATTTTCTGTCTAACATTAGCAATTAAGGCAAGGGTGTATGTATAACTGTGTTTTAAAATGGGAAATTCCAAAATTGATCCCAGTTTTATATAATTGTCAAACTTGGATCTGCCGGTCGGGTTGGCCTATTCATCAGTCATCACTACTCAGATAGGAATAGTCGGGTTGGCCACTTTTCAAATAGCGCTCCTCACTCCAATCTCACTCCAATCTCCTGTAATCTTATATACATATATATATATATATATAAATCGAAAGGGGTGGGCTCTCCTTTTGCAAAATAGAATTTTACTGTAGTTAGAATGGATTTTATGAGAACTTTACACCTGCCAATTTATATATGGTGAAATCTTAATATTTATTACTGTTCATTTCTATAAATTAAAACTTTTTCATAGTGCATGAGAGACAATTATCTCTTTCCTCTGACCACTTCTCTCTCCCGCTATTTTGCATGTATCACACGTGTCTACTTTTCATTTATGTTTCTATTTCTCTCTCCCACCATCTTCTCCTGCAATTTTCATTTTTTCTCTTCCTCGGTCTTTCCACTTTCTTCTCCTCTCTCTCTTCTGCTCCATCAACTCCCTCCTTTTTCTTCTTTGCCTCTTTTCCTATGCAGAAATACTGGCTTTACCCAAAAAGTATGCAAGGACCAGTGGCGGTGGTCCTTGCACAGGAATCTATCGAATTTGAATCTGGGTGGGGAGATTTCACCCTCCATTGGAGGCCTGAAGATTTTAAGACCTTGTACACTTTTTTCCCTCTCTTATCTTTCTAACCTCACTCACTTTTATTTACATGTATATTAGCTTCTCTTATTTCTTTATGGGCAGAGACTTGAAAGGAAATAGATTAACCAGGCAAATCCCAGATAAGATTGGCAACTATGTTTCTCTTAAAACTCTGTCATTTCTCGCCTCAAATCAGATTGACCATCTCTTCCAAGTTTTAATTCAATGGGAATGTAATTTGAGAAGATTGACGACCATGTGGGTTCTTCTCTTATGATCAGGGACTTGTCCGGTAATTCTCTTTACGGTGATATACCCTTCTCAATCTCCAAACTCAAACAGCTTGAAGATTTGTAAGTTATACTGCTTGCTCCCGAGGATATGCAGTTCTAAATGAAATAGAGTCCTTTTTGCGAGAATATGCATCATCATTAATCTGTCAATGCAGGATTTTGAAGAATAATCAGTTGACGGGCCCAATACCTTCAACTTTGTCTCAGATTCCAAATCTCAAAACTCTGTGAGTTAACCTTATCTTCAGTGTATTGTGTCTACTTTTAAATTGGCACCCTCTTTAGGTCTGATGACCTAACACGCTATTATCTTATAAAATTGTAACCTATTTTCTCAAGGATCTTGCTCAGAACCAGTTTAATCTATGAGAATGAAGTTCTGCACTATCTGTGAGCATTTGTTTCCTCCAAATCTCTGACCCATATTTCTTTTTTGTGATTTGATGATATTTTATCTTTCACTTTTTCCTTGGTCGATTAATTCTCCAACGTCATAATTCTTTTTTGTAAGGGGTTGCAAGGCAACTCATTGACCAGAACATTGTCCCCTGATATGTGCCAATTGACTGGCCTTTTGTATTTGTGAGTATGCTCTGTAGTCTGTACCACCAAATAATATTCTTATTATTCATTATAGTTCTAAATGTTTAAACTTAAATATATATTTTCTGATTAAAGTGATGTGAGGGGGAATAACCTTACAGGAACAATCCTGTATGTTTCTTAAAGCATGTCCATCTTGTACCTTGTTGCCTTTACATGTCGCATTGCACTCAATTCTGTATGTTCCTTAAATTTCAGGGATATCTCGTACGACCAGATTACTGGGGAAATTCCTTATAATATTGGTTTCTTGCAAGTGGCCACCTTGTATGCCTTACTCCAATTCTTTTTGGTGTTAATACTTGTGTTTGTGGTCCTGTCGTCAGTGTTTTAAAGCTGGTCTTTTCCCATGTTAGGTCACTTCAAGGTAACAGGCTTACAGGGAAGATTCCTGAAGTTATTGGTCTAATGCAGGCTCTTGCAATTCTGTAAGTGGCATGTTCTTTTGATGATTTGTTTTTGTCAGAAAGTTCTGATAGTGAAGGTGTTTCTATCTTTCTCTTTTTCATTTTGTTCTTCAGGGATTTAAGTGAGAATGAACTGGTTGGTCCAATTCCACCAATACTTGGCAATCTGTCTTACACACACAGGGAAATTGTGAGCTCAATGACCTTAGTAGAATACATGTAAATCTCCTTGGTTTTCATGGTGGGTGATGTCGTACAGGTACTTGCATGAAAACAAGCTTACTGGAAAAATTCCCCCAGAACTGGGGAATATGTCAAAAGTTAGCTATTTGTAAGTGTACATTCCATTATATAATTTTTCTGCATGTGGATAAAGTATACTCTTGTTTAGGGGCTGATAATCCACATTATGTGCAGGCAGCTGAGTGATAATGAGCTGGTTGGTGGAATTCCTGCAGAACTTGGGAAATTGGAACAACTGTTTGAACTGTAAGCTTCTCTTCCATCTTGTTTCGATGCCTTGTATTTTTTATGTCTTTCATTATTGGTTAATTCCAGTGAGACTTTGTACATGCCGTGTTCCAGAGATCTTGCAAATAACAATCTTGAAGGACCCATCCCACAAAACATCAGCTCTTGTTCAGCGCTGTACTCGTGCATATAAAATTTGTATTTTTATCTTTGTTATGTAATATATATATATATATATATATATATATAATTGGCTCATTAGATTAGAGACCCGGATTCAGATCCCACAACTACAACTTGTATTGTTCTTTTCCTATTCTCACAGTGAAAAAAAATAATTCGTTGCATGACACACACGTGTCCATAATTCTGTCTCCCTCCACTCAAACTCTCATCTCTTTCCTTCTTCGATACTCTCTATGCCTCGCTTTCTCTCCCTCTTTGTTCTTTTTGTTCTCCTTGTTCTGGTGAGACAACTCCACTGGAAAACCTGATTTCACCGGGAAGCCTTCTGCCAGCCCTTCCAATGAGTTGCTCTACTTCTTCTGTTGGAAAAACCAGTGTCGCATCGAGCTTGCCATCCATCCAACTTCTTTGTCCTCAGATGCACAGGATGCGGCTCTGGAGCTCGTGGATCCGCTGAAATGGCACGGATTATAAGGACCATCAAGCGTTTTGCTTACGATGAAGGAAGAAAGAGAAGATGCGGAGTCTCAGAAATCATCTGCGGAGAGGAAGCCGAATAAGAGGCAGTCTTTGAGAGACTGGACACTCTGCTCGGAAGAACCTTCAAGACTTACAAATTCAAAGCACTTGTGAACCTCGCCATCCTCAAGAACCAGATGGGTCTTGTGCATGTAGAAGGCCATCAACAGAACCAACCCGTAAGAGGAATTGATTTGTTAAAGTTGAAGGGGGTAGAAAGATATGGAAATTAAATGCCATATCAGCATAGCAACAGCATGTCAGCTTAATTTTTAGTTTGGGGACTGATATCAGTCCAAGGGATCTCCCAAGATATAATCCAATTTTTTGCACCGGCTGACCAGTCTTAAATGAGCGAAATTCTGTTACTTTGTGAAAAGCGAAATCCTATTTGTTTTTAAACTATGTCTTTTTCTTCTTAATTTTTTATAATTGGAGCAATTCGATAGCGCCCGTCGCCAAGGGAAATGTTTCAAATACAGCAAGGCAAATAGACGGAGTACAAATCCATCAGAGGAAAAAAAGAGTACAAAATGATAACTTGGTACAAGGAGATGATTAGTGTTTTCAATCTGCTATTGACTCAGTCAGTTGAACCATTCAAACCATTGCACCGCCTTAATTTTGTGTCCAGTTCTGTTAAAACCTATTGTTTAGTCAGAAAATATTTATAAACTTGGCCATAACTTTTCACTCCAATATTTAATTGGGGCGATTTTTTTTTATTTTCTGTAATTTTATGAGATCTATGCATCCGAAGGGCCAACATCTATTTGCCTTGCTAACTTTTCCAAAAAAAAACCCTTTTTTGGGCATCAAATTATAAATTTTAACATTTTTTTATAAATAAAAAATTACAAATTGAATTAAATAATTATAAGTTAAACATAAAATAATATTTATAATATATATGTTATATATCAAAAATTGATTTTTAAAACATTGGTTAAAACTGCAAAGTGGTTGAGTGGAACCCACGAGTTCTATGGGTCGTTATAATTGCAAATTTGTTGACTAGAAACAAGTACAACTCAAAATGCATGTACAAAACCTGGTTTGGGCCATATAACTCGGATGGTCCAACCAATATAAGTTGGGTTTGTGTGTTGTGTCGAGATTTTCTGAGTGCATGTGGTGTGCAACTAAAGAAAAAAGTGAACATTTGGTTTTAGAGTCGTCAATCTTTTATCTCAACAGTTGGACTAAAAAAATAGGAAGTTAATTCGATGGAGGAGCCAATTCCTTGACTGCAACCAACCAAACAATTAAAACATGGTTAGATGAAGAACGCACCACTCAGTGACAAGTCTCAATTGTCCCTTTCGCTTTGTTTTAGTGGTTTTAGCTTTAATGGTTGAGGTGTTTTTGCACATCATTAATTAGCACCCTTTAGGCTTTTACTGTGATTTTCAATTGTTTCTTTTTACATAAAGTATAACATAGCAAACGAAGGCCATTTAATATTTGTATACATACAATAAATGTATAATACTTATAATCCAAAAGTTTAAGTTCTTATATATCTTTCACTCCAGTTAACCGATATGTGCATTCCAACATAAAATAAAATATCTCCATGCACCATCAAATTGTTGAAGATAATGTACCGATGAAGGCAGTAAAACCGGCGGCACCAAGGGTGTTGTGGGCCCCTCAGAATTTGAAGTGGATGGATTTGATAAATAATTTGAGTCTTTGAAAGGAAAGGAATTTCATTAAATTGGGCTTGCACACTGATGAAGTAGTGACCAGTTGCAAAATCCAAGCATCTATAATTATGATGAAGGGGGTTGTAGCCTATAAAAATACATAGTTTTGATCGATAGTTCAGCTTGTGAGTCATGTAAGGGCGAATACATAGAAAACATAAGTAGTCAAAGGTTTTCAGAAATTTATAATATGCAATCTTACCGAAAAGTGTTTCATAGGGAGTCTTGCCACGGAGAGCATGAGTGGGCAGTTGATTGGGTAGATACACCGCAGTCTCAAAAGCTTCAACCCAATGAACGCGCGGAACAGAAGCATGATTCAGCAAGGTAAGGCTTGTTTCAATAATTTGTCTGAAGGTAAACGTGTATGGAATCACCATCCTTTTTGACAAGTAGAAGCTGGTTTCGAAGTTGGGTAATCTGAGCCTTTGATTTGGATGCATATAAGTTCTCCAACACCCACCAAGCATCTCGACTTGTACAGCAAGATTTGGTCTTCTTTGACCCATGAAGAATGAGCTGGATTGGGTGTAGTGTTATCGGAAAGGTACCGAGAAGGACATGTGAGAGAACCATCTACATACCCCATTAGTTCTGCTCCACCAATGCTATAAGTATTTGAAATTTCTAGAGTAGATAGTTATAACCATCCATCTTTACCAAGATGGTGTTTGGGAAACTGCTGTTTCCAAAAACACAAGTGCAGAGGGTGATGAAGATGGGTGGGCAGTGGTTGATGCAACTGCACCGGACTGAGTAGACATGGTTTCAGACTGACGAGGCTCTGATACCATGAAAGATAAGAGGAGTTTGAAGAAAATCGATCATGCTTAATATTGAGTGATTCGGTTGTTGTATTTAAAATGATAAATAAGAAGATAAGTTAAATAGAGCTGAACTCAGAATTTTATTCTAATTGATTAGTGGATATAAAAGATACCTAGTTAGGCTGTACAACAAAACTAATTCAATTAGTTATGCGAGCAGCTTGAACTGATCTGAGTTGGACGTGAGCACATTATCTTCAACATGACCCTCCTCCCTACAGCCATTAATTCAAACCAGTGATAGGGTGATAAACCATAGGCATCAAGTTGATGATGAAACATTGCGGTATTGAAAGGGAATTGTTGACACTCACGCGTGTCTGTCAATGGAAAGCTAAAACTGCATCCAAATTTGGGGTGGGGTGGAGTGGGGTGGGGATTGTAGACTAAAAACCGATTGCAATGGGGCCAGTGCTTGATGAGATGATTGAGAGAGGCGTTTGAACCAACTCAATTCATCATCATGTGGAATGGTAATCAAACATCAATTTTCACAGCTATACCTACATCTATAGGCATAGGCGAGATTGTTTATTGAAAAGATTAGTTTAATTTTTAGTCGACCGACCAGCTGGACCATTACACTTTGAAGTTGGATTGATCGTAAGGTATAGAAGGGCACGGGTTCAAATCGGAAAACGAAAAGGCAGGATCTCCACCAGCTTGGTGCGTCAATGGGGACCATTGATGATTAAGTCTATTCTATATTACCTCGGCTCTGTGGCAGCTAAAAAGTCCACCAATCTATTCCTCACAAAATGCGGCTCACCGGCCTCACAGTCACATCTCACATGTATTGGAAACAATCTCTGCATGAATAATAAATAAAGTATGAGGGATATTCCTGATGTGCGACTAAGATGCATTACAAAGCGCATTGTGTAAAGAGTAGATCCGGACTCAAGAGAAAAAAAAAAGACCACCTTTAAAAGGCATGAATAAAAAAGATTGAAAATGATTACTGAAACTGCTCATCATCACAAACTTTTCAATTATATATAATAGATCCTGGAAATCATACTCCATATATGACATATGATATAAACAACAAACCCTATATACAGTATATATGTATGTATATCCCAATAGAATAAAAGATCCATTACAACCTTGGATTATTATAGATGACATGATCAAACCCGGCCCAACTATAATAATGACGATAATATAAAAAGCCCATGAAATTGTCTGGAGTATTATTACATGATGACACATGACGAATGATTTTCTTCACTGAAGTAATCACAGCGACTGACATAATAACCCCTGTAGTATGGCACTCTACCACAACCACAACCACAACCATCATAACATGGAGGTGGAGGTGGTGGCATCTCATACCCATGGTAGCATGGCCCTCCTCTGTATCCCTCGTAACATGGTCTACAGCATACCACAAATGGTGGGCCCGGTGGTGCCGGCTCCGGTGGCTTTGGTGCGGGTTCTGCTGGCTTTGGTGGTGCCGGCTCCGGTGGCTTGGGGGGTGCCGGCTCTGGTGGCTTGGGGGGTGCCGGCTCTGGTGGCTTGGGGGGTGCCGGCTCGGGTGGTTTTGGAGCCGGTTCGGGTGGTTTGGGAGCTGGTGCGGGTGTCGGTGGGAGGACCTTTTTGGGAGGCTTGTCGCCGTCGTCTTTGATCTCATAGCTTTTGATGCATTTTCCGGCCTTGCAGCAGAGCTTCCTGATGAATTTATCTGGGCAGCATAAGTAACCGATGATGGTCACCTTGTTCTGCTTCTCATCGAATACCTG
Organism: Nelumbo nucifera; assembly: GCF_055504915.1. Taxonomy (NCBI): domain Eukaryota; kingdom Viridiplantae; phylum Streptophyta; class Magnoliopsida; order Proteales; family Nelumbonaceae; genus Nelumbo; species Nelumbo nucifera. Next base: position 151,066,956 of record NC_142649.1, read on the forward strand.
GTCTCTTATTTCTTTAGTGTGGTAAAGATTGAAAGAAAGGGACGCCCAAACAATGTTAGTGTTTTTTTATTTTCTTAGTTATGCAATTAAATAAAGGCAAATTAAACCCTAACGAGAGAGAGAGAGAGAGAGAGAGAGAGAGAGAGGCATGCAAGGGGATAACAAGAAAAAGATTGCTAACCAGGGAATTTGCAGAGTGTTTTCTTGATTTTCTTATAGCAGTGAGGGCATCCAAGGTCAACCTCCAGCACAATTGTTGAAACCTGAAATTAAACCAAAGGCTTTAATTTGAGCAAATAAATAAAAAGAATGGAGGCCATGATTTGATGGCTTCTTGTTTTTCCTTCCTGATCAACTTAAATTTTCTTGCAGTCCCATGTGTTGGAGATCGAGCATTTCCTTTCGGGTTAATTGAATTGCGTTATTAGATCCGGGAGAACTCAAAGTTGTACACGCGAAACAAAATTAAAAGGAATTGTAGCACAACCACCGAAAAGAGAATGAGGACTACTGATTACTTTTACCCCTTGTGAGATGAGATGAGAAGAGAAGAAAAAGAAATGAGGGGTTTTCAATTTCATACCTTTTGCACCATTGTCGTTGTTGTTGAAGTTATGATCAAAAGATCTGAATTTCATTCACCAGGAGCTGATCGGAAAACACTTACACGTATACAGAGACAGAGAGGAAGAAGAGAGGGAGCAATTGTCTCCAGTGAAGTGGTTTTCTCTATCTCTTGTGATAATTATAATAAGAAACATATGAAAAGAAAGTGGGGGCCAAAGGAAAGGAAGAATGCAAATCCTACTTTCGCGATCTGAAGATGTACGTCGCTGGTGTAGTTTTAAGTACAGAGAAAACACCCACTCTGACTCTGAGTTGAAACTCGAAAGATAAAGGGAAAGAAGGGTAACATCCGTGAGAGTAAATCCAAGATGGAGGATCTCTGTGGTTGCTTGCACTTACTAATCGCAAGCGTAGGATGAACGTTAACGGGGTTTTGGAAAGTAATTATAAGATCATTCCCGTTTCCCAATCCCATCCAACAGCGCTGAAACGAGTATTCTGGACGTAGAATTTTATGTGGATCAACGTTGGTGACGTTCAATCCCCCGATCCCACCATTCACAATCCCTGTGCTGCTCATCGTCCTATCTCACCATCCCCAATAATTTCTTTTGACGATGCGACAGAGAGGAGTCGTGTAACGTTGACAGACGAACGGATTTTGGAAATGTATATGACCCTTTTAGTGGTTCATGAATTCATCACGTCAATAAAATAAATAACAGAAATTTATGATTCAGTCCACTGACCAATAAATAAATCTTTATTAAGGTGATAAGATTTTTTTGTAATTAATCAATAGCATTTTGCCACGTGGAAGCATTTGCAGTTGCAGGGGGGCAATCTCCCATACGTATTGTACTTGTACCCTTCGGAAGGAGGACTTCTCTAAACTGGACTAGATCTGGCGGGCCTACAGAGGTACCCCCTTCACTTATGATTTACACTAGCTGTTGCAAGTTTACGAGCTGAATTCTAATTTTTCTTAGAATTATCAAGGGCAATTACTAGAAATCTAAATATAAATATAGGACAAGAGTCCAAATTTACATTTTTGAAGGACTTTTCAAACAATGTTTTAAAAGTCTAAGGGCAGAGGTGAGGCAGTTGATTCTTAGATAGGCGAAGCGTAAGCTTACGCCTCAAGGTAAAAATGATAAAAATTATAGATATAATCAATAAAGGCATTATAAAACATGAAATTGGAGTTTTGTGTAATTTTATTTGGTTCATCTAATATTAATGGTCCAATGACCATAACAGAATCTCCTAAAAGCAAAAACCTTATACACACTACAAGCATGTGCATCCATCCAACCACCCATCGGGAATTAGATTTGAATGGATCATTAATTCTGATTGGTTTAGATGAAATTCCAATTCTGCCAACAAATCAGTTGTAATTGTAATTTCAATTCTAGACCTCTATTCATGTAAACCAAACGGACCCCAAACTATTAGCCAATTTATACATCCTGAAAAACCATTGTAGAAACTAAAAAGAAAAAGAATTAAGGTCCATCATTAGAATACATGTTGTGGACAAAGTTTCATTAGAATACTCAAAAAAGTAATTTGTTTGTTTCGATTAAAAATTTTAAAGAATAGGTTTTTTTATCGAAGAAAGGTAATTTATCTTATTTACCAAAAAAATTAAAAGAATATGATGGTCGTTAACAAAAATACCCTCTAGAGGGTATTTTGAAGTGTTGATATTATTTGTATAATTAATTCATACTTGCTTACTATCAACCATTTGTCACCCAAATTTTCATCAAAATCTAAAAATATAGAAATACTTAACAGTCAATTTTTCATCCACTAAAAAAATATACTCCCCGTCAGAAATCTAAAATTACAGTCACCTCCTACTCTACTAGTAGCCTCCTATGACTATGGATTTGGCATCAATGCACCGGTCAAAATTCATTCCACCTAGGGTGGAGCTAAGATTTCTAGGGATGGACTGAACAGTTAAAACCCAAAAAATATTCATAAAAGAAATTCATAACTTGAAAGACAAGTTTTAAAGCTTAACATAATAGTTTAACCTAAAGAAAATCTCCATAAAAGTACACCCATAAAATCAAAAACTAAAAAGTATTGCTTCAGTTTATCATGGATTGAGCGGTGGATGGATTTCCGAATTCCAACGCAGTTGGCATGATCGATGGGTTTCCAAATAAAATGAGCAATCTTCAATCTTTTCCGATACAAAGGTTTGGTCTCATGTTCTCATTTTTTTAGTTAATTCTATAGGTGAATCTCCATCAGGTAGAGCATGAAGAAGAAGACCAGGGATATCTTCACCCGCCATTCATGAAGAACAAATGTTTGTTCTGTTTTATAAAAGATATGTTTTTTATTTCAGGAATCATGATTTCTCTCTTGGATTGTATCTCCACAAAAAATGCATTTCTGAGTTCCATTGATTTTCCATTTGGCAGGGGCAACTGGTTGAGGTGCACGTCTCATAAGTTATAAGGCGCAAGGCGGAAGTCGTGCGCCTCAGCCATTCCAAGGCTTAGGCTTCAAAGAAGACAGAGGCTAATGAGGCAAGGCTTTATCTGGCCGCCTCGCCTCTTTAGCCTTTTAAAACTATGGTTTCAAGTTAGTACCCCGAACTTTAAAGCATGTCACTGTAATACCCTAACTTTCAAGAACTATCAAGTCGGTTCCTTAGTTAGTGGTCCATCAGTTATTTGTATCACGTGATGACATGTGTGACTTGAAATTTTTAACTTTTAAAAATACCAAAATTATCCTTCAATAAAAGACACCTTATGAATCAGAATAGCCATTGTTCTAGCAGTGGATTTTAGGAAGAATTGCTCTGGGCAGTTGCATGGTTCCACTGAGCTACAAGTGCGGGCAACCGATTCAGTTGGAAGTTGGAAGCTCTAGGAGAAAACTGCTAATACGAGAGAGAGAGAGAGAGAGAGAGAGAGAGAGAGAGAGAGAGAGAGAGAGAGAGAGGATGAAAGGAAAGATCGTCAGATTTAAAGTGCCCTATTTGCTATATTCCTAGTTTCAAACTGAAGACATATTTGACTTTGTGAGGATTTATTTAGGGTTCATGTCTCAAGAGTTCAAACTGGTAAGAGTCCTCATAATTGGTACTGACTGGTATGAGGGCCCAAACACATTTCTATGCTTCCTACGATCACATTCTGACTAGTTTTAGAGAAACCCACAGGAGAATTGGTATTTGATAGTCTGATGTAAAACCTAATGATGTGTGATTTGGCAGCTCCTTGCTAGTAGGTAACTTGGATGCCTAGCTAAATAATGCTGAGTTGGAAGGTGACTCGGAAGCCGAACTGACTAGGGTCGAGCTAAGAGGTGGCTTGGATACCAAGCTAAGTAGAATAGCGAGCTGTGTATTTCTCTAGAGAGACCTATAGGGAAACAATATTAGAGTGCCCAGGTTTCTTTAGTCGGGGTGAGCACTCCGATGCTTAAGTCAGCAAATTGGAGATTTTTGAGAGAGCTAAAAGTGAGAGAGATAGAGGACTACGAGAACTAAATTACGCATACCTTCTGAGGTTGGAAATGAGACCTTTATATAGGCATAAGGAACCAGGAGCTTCTTGTAACATGTCTGAGATTCTTGGGAAACCGTGCCCGCCATGTTCGGAGGAGAGGGATAGAGTTTGTTCAATCAACTCTGATGCAGATGATATGACAAAACAGGTGTAACGGTTAAGCGTCATGGTCCCAGAGAAGTCGGAAACAATAACTTGCTTAAGGAAGAAGTCGACAAGCACATCTCGTAGGTTGCCACGTAGACCTCAATCAGGTTAGCAAGTCATCAAGGAGGTCACTCCTCATGTTGAGGTCCCTAGTAATGATGAGGTACTACAAGCCGGTCTTGGACGAAGTGCTGCCAACTGCTTTGCCAAGTTGTCCAAGTTGTGTACGAGGTTGCCAGCTAGGTTTCCACCAAGTCTTTGGAGATAGGTTGCCAGGTCTCAAGAGGTAAGTTGTCAAATTGACAGAGGTAGGTTACTAAGACTTCGGAGGTAGGTCGCCAAGCCGACGGAGGTAGGTCGGAAGGTCTCTAGTAGGTCTCCGAAGGTAGGTCGCCAGGTTAGCAAAGATAGGTAAATAGTTGGGACTCCATCATTTTGGCTAAGGCAAGTCATTCCCTACGTGGTGTTGGGGTGTCATCCAACTGTTCTGAAATGCCACGTGTCATGATGTCAATGGAGGACCAAAATTGCCCTCATCAATTGCCTCCCATTCCTAAGATGAGGTCAGCATGGTGAAGGGAGTAGCTTGTTGTAGGTCCTTTGGCCTGGAATGACTAGTTTGATGAGCTCATAAGCGTCAATCCAGGTCACCGAAGCAGTTATAATTTCAGTTGTTAAAATGACGTTGAGCTAGATATATAAGGGCTGACATGCATAGGTCATCCTATCTATTGCCAACACATTTCAAGGTTGGCTTAGGGGGCCTTAATGCTAAAAGAGTTTTGGCTTACCCTTAGAGTGCAGTTTCACCAGTTCACCAAAGTGGATGGTCATTTTGTAGTAGCGCGGGTGCATCTCTGCCATCATGGGGGGTAACCTTCTTGGGTATGCAATCGCGGGTCAATGCCGCACATGTACTACACCTACTCTTGGAACTGCTGGTTGCTTAGGGGGCCTTAATGCTAAAAGAGTTTTGGCTTACCCTTAGAGTGCAGTTTCACCAGTTCACCAAAGTGGATGGTCATTTTGTAGTAGCGCGGGTGCATCTCTGCCATCATGGGGGGTAACCTTCTTGGGTATGCAATCGCGGGTCAATGCAGCACATGTACTACACCTACTCTTGGAACTGCTGGTTGCTTGCTCCTACTAGAGCCATAGGTGGCTCACCTTGAGGGGGTCACTTTATTGTTTATAAGCCGCCTACTCTCACGAGAACCACGAAAGGTTCGCCCTGTGAGGTTGGCTCCACATTTAGTTAGTTTTCCACTCTCATGGGAGCCATGGAAAGCTTGATCAATAATTTAGGCCAAACTAATGAAGCTTGCCTGAGCTGGTCATTTAGTTTTTGCCCCCTTGTGATACATGTGTCACTGCTAGCGTTTAAATAGCGGGCCGGTGCCACAGTTGCAATGCGTCATTCCTCGGAGACACTGGTTGTCTACTACTACAATAATCCACAGGGAGCTCAACCTACGAGGGCAGTTCTACTAATTATAGGTTGCCAACTCGCATATGAACCTTGAAAGGTTTGACCCGCAAGGGTGACTGTAGTTTATTGGCCACCGACTCATCCAGGATGATTACATGTGTCGCAAGTCATCTCGTTTAGGTCGCCAAAGTGAGTCTCAGTCAGGTTGCCGAAATTTTAACAGGCCAGTTTGCACTCAACACCTCGGCCTGAAGACACCTTATCACCTCGGCAGGGCTAATCTACGAGGGCGGCTCCACAATCTGCTGGCCATCAACTCCCACATAGAGCATGGAGGGCTTGACCTACGGGGCGACCTCACAATTTGTTGGCTATCAACTCCCATGGGAACCACGAAGGGCTCGACTTGTGGGGGTGGCCTCACATTTTGTTGGCCGTCAAATCTCAAAGAGAGAATGTAGGGATCGACCTATGGGGGTGGCCTCACAGTCAGGGAGATTCTATCCAAGCAAGACTATGAGAACTTGTCTGGGCTAATTATTCTGATTCTGCCCCCTAGGGGTTCCTTCAATCTGGGTGTTGTTGTTATTGATTGGGGATGCCATTACTTAAGGCTCAAAGAACAGGTTAGAACTTAGCTTTTGTGTAGCAGTTCCCATAGACGGTGCCAATTGATGATGCATGATTTGACATCTCCCTGCTGGCAGGTGACTCGGATTCCTAGTTGGATAATGTCGAGTTGGAAGGTGACTCGAAGCCGAGCTAAGTAGATCAGCGACTTGTGTAATTCTCTAGAGAGGCCTGTAGGGAAACAATATTAGAGTGCCTCGGTTGCTTTACTCAGGGTGGGCACTTTAATGCTTAAATCAGCGAATTGGAGATTTTTGAGAGAGCTAGAGAGCTGCGAGAGCTAAATTGTGCATACCTTCTGAGGTTGGAAATGAGACCTTTATATAGGCATAAGGAACCTGGGAGCTTCTTGTAATGTGTCCGATATTCCCAGGAAACCGCATTTTCCATGTTTGGTGGAGAGGGACAAAGTTTGTTCAATAACTTCGATGCAGACGATACAACAAAATGGGTGTAACGGTCGAGCGTTGTGGTCTTGGAGAAGTCGGAAATAGTAACTTACTTAAGGAAGAGGTCGACGAGCACGTCTCGCGGGTTGCGACTTGGACCTTAGTCAGGTCGACAAGTCCTCGAGGAGGTTTCTCCTCATGTGGAGGTCCCTTGGACCCGTAACGGCAAGGTACTACAGGTCGGCCCTGGACGAGGTGCTACTAGTCGTTTGTCGAGTTGCCTGAGTTGTGTATGAGGTCGCCAGTTAGGTTTCCACCAGGTCTTCGGAGGTAGGTCACCAAGTCTCCAGTAGGCCTCTAGAGGTAGGTTGTCAGGTCGACGGAGGTAGGTCAAAAGGTCTCCAGAGGTAGGTCGCCAGATCAGCAAAGGTAGGTCACCAGCTGGAACTCCATCATTTTGTCTAAGGCAAATCATCGCCTACGTGGTGTCGGGGTGTCATCCAACTGTTCTGAGATGCTACGTGTCATGATGTTAGTGGAGGACCAAATCTGCCCTCATCAAAACCCTAATCCCTCCATCAACTAACACACCATGCATCAATATAAAAAGCAGAGATGGAAAATTGAAATCTAATAGGGATTAGAGATGCATTAAAAAAGGTTTAAGGAGGGGGAAGCAAAAAGCAATGAAGCATTCGTAGCCTTTATACTTTTGATTCCTTGTCCCTTGTGGGCAATTGTTTCTTCCTCCATAAAAAAGCTTAAGATGTTCTTTCCTTTTCCACAAAACATCAGCGGTGGAGGTAGAAGAGGTAAGCACCAGAGGAAGAACAGAGGTATCACCTTAGCCTTTTTGTCCAAGAAGAAAGGGAAGACTCACTGTGGCAGCCGTGGGTCCAAGCCAACGGCCCAATGAAGTCCTCATCGCCTTTGCTAAAACCTGGAAAAGGATACAAAGGGTCAAAAGAGAACTCTAGTACCACCAGGAAAGGATTCAATGGTAGCCATGGTGCAGTGTTCTATTCGATGTGTTGCATTTCGGTGCCAAAGGCGACAACAAAACTGACAACACGAAGGTGATAGCTTCAATTTCTTTCTTGTCCTCATGGACCCATTTGGTGCTTTTGTTCTACTTAACAAATTTGAATCCCATACTTAAGTGGGCTCATATTCATTTCACTAAAAATCATCTATTAAACATTAGACATTTGGTTTTTTCATAGATGTATAATAATCTCCATAGCTCTATCTCCATCATAATGTTCTTTCACAGTCATAGTTAGATGTAGAGGTTGTAGAATAGCATGTTGTGGTCTAAATTCATCTGAGCAGTCATTGAATTTAGGGTGTTTTAGCCAAATAAATTCTCACATAGGTCACGATGATTGAAAACAAGATCAGAAACTAATCACCATGACGGTTGTTGTCTCGTCACTGCTTACAAATTTCTGATGGTGGTAATGGTAGTTGTTATAATTGTGGGGAGTATAGGCATTTTACAAGGTGCCCCAACGAATAAAAGTGTTTTGAATGGTTTTGTGAGATTTATGTGGGTGTGGCAGATGAAAAAAAAAAGGGAGAAAGATGGTTCAGTTCAGGGTCAGAATTTATAGGCACAAAGTACTGTTGAGGTAGGTGCCAGCTCAAAATTGATGTCAATTCACGGGTAGGCATTGGTGCATAGAGTGTGGGTTATTACCATTTTAAATGATTATAGCTCTGCAGTGGAAATTAAAAATCTGCATTAGGCCTGTCTATACTTCTTCGAAAAAAAAAAAAGAGATGATAGACAAAAGACATTTATATCCTTTTATATGCCAATTATTGTATACTACAGTAGCATTTTAAAGTTCGGATACTAACTTAAAATTACCCCCCAATTAGTAGAACATCCAAACGTGAGATTGAGTGGTTGTGTGGATCACATGCCAATTTAAATGGCTTGAGGAGATATCTTTGGTTGCACAGCCCGCTACATAGTTATAGATTCATAGCATTCAGCTAATCCGATCTCCATATCCTAATGCAAAGATATAAAAAGTGCATTTTCAAAAAATCCAAACCATGACCCCCTTGGCTTTGTCTCGAGCTGAAGATGACTTTCCATTTAGCCAATTTAACCAAACACTCAAACTCAAAACCTATATATGTTTTTAAAGGCTCCGTTTGAAAAGAGTGCAAAAAGCTCCCCACAAATCATAGAGAATCCAAACCTATTTGGTATGCCTATGCCATACCAATCCTTTTGTTCTTAACCAAACTTACAAAGCTCTTCCTAACCAACTCAAGCCCGCCTTGCCATGCCGACCCTAGTTTTGGTAGTATGCCAAGTCATGGTCAGATAAATTTTCCTTTCAATTGCTTATTTGTGACGGCCGCTATAATTAAATAATTGAATTCATGCAAAGCCTTAACACTACACTCCTAACACTAAATGCAGCACCCGGCCCACCCTTGCGTTTGTTCATACAATACCCACAATTGCGTTTGTTTATATATATATATATATATATATATATATATATATATATATATATATATATATATATATATATATATATATATGTGAAAATCGAAACCGAATTAAACTGAACTGAGTTATGTGAAAAAATATATATTCTGAAAAAATATCTGTTAAATATGAATATTTTAGTTTTAAATAATAAATATATATCTGAAAAAATTATATATTCTGAAATATATTAGATATATATTTCCAAAAAATATATTTTGAAATATTATATATAATATTAGCACTTTGACTTCATGTGCATTGTGCAAGCTTGGAGTTGGTTGAAACCCAAATCGACCCAAACCAACCTAAACCGACTTAAACCAACAAAGTCGGTTTTACTTAATAGAGGATCGGTTTTGGTTTGGTCTATAAGTAACCCGACCAGGTCGAGTCGGTTGAAAAAACACTACCAATTAAGGGTGTCAATGGACCGGTTTTGGATTAGACCCCGTCTAGTCTAAAATCAATTTGGATGGATTGGACGGACCAACAAGACATTGGATTGGACCAATCCAGTCCACAATATTTATTAGATTGGATTGGACCTAGTCTATCTATAACAAATTTATATTGGATTGGGTTGAATTAAGCCAATATTTGGTCCATTGATATAAGATAAGAACATATATGTCAATGGACCGGGTTTGGACTGGTCCAAATTGGTCCAAAACATTCATTGGATTGGATTGGACTTGGTCCATTTACAATGGACTCACATTGGACTGGATCGGATTGGACCAAATCTAGTCCAATTGACACTCCTAACCCCAACTATAAATTAAAAAATAATATTTTATAAACTAATAAAAAAATAAACTATCAAATTCACATTTATATCAAAAAATGACATTTTAATCTCAAAAAAAATTATACAAATAAAAAATATTAATAATAAAATTAGGGGTGGCAACGAGCCAAGCTTTTCACGAGCTACTAGAGCTCAATTCAGTGGCTCGATTATTAAACGAGTCGAGCTCGAGCCTACTAGAGCCCGACTCGAATATATATATATAATTGTAGATAAAAAAATTATAATTTTTATTTTTATAAAATATTTTTTCTAAATATTTTTATAGCAAAATATTTATAAAATATAAAATAAAATATTTTTATAAAATACAAAACGAGTCGAGCTCGGGCTTATGAACTTTTGACTCGAGCCGAGCTCGAGCCTGGTATTATTCGGCTCGACTCGGCTCGAATCCACCCCTAAATAAAATAATTATTTTAGTAGTTAAAATTTATAAATTTGCACATGATATGTATCTTTAAAATATTATAAATTATTAATTAATATTTTAATTTGTATTAAATAATAATATATTTTTTATTTACAAAAATGAAAATATTATTTACAAATTATTTGAAAATATAATATAAATATATCTATGCATCCTACCATAATAATTGTAATGTATTTTGTTTATATATATATATATATATATATATATATCATTAGAATATACATTTTTATGTTGGTTATTTTGACATTAATTTAGTGGTATTAATATATTTATGGAATTTGAATGCACTTTGCTAGTGTATCCAAATGTTTTCATATTTTTCATTTGTATTCATGCATTTTAAAAATGTATCCGTATCTAAGTTGTTTAGTACAATACTTGATATCGATACTTTAATATTTAACCATGGCTACTCATTGCAGTCCACTTCCACCGTTTTACTTTTATTTTAGTAGAGTCGCATTTCTTTAATCCTTGACGAATCGGTTCTGATTCAGAATTCTATCCCGTTGGGTTAGTTCTGGTTCTTTGTTGTGTGTCCTGATTATTATCAATTTGGGACTGGTTTTGGCTGTTCCAAACCAACTTAGACCCGAACCGATTAAATATTCAATAATAAGACAAGTACCTGCTATTATCTTCATAGCTTTCATGGCATTCTTGAAATTTGTATTAGTTTATAATTATAATAGTTTTTACAAAAAAATACATATTTTAACAGTTTTTAAATGTTATTGATTTACAAGTCGTTAAATAAAATGTTCTTTGTTTACAAAAAAACCTATAAATTTTAACAGTTTTTAAATTTAATCAGTTCTTATCGGGCCAGACCCGATTGTCCCAATAACCGGTGAGGTTGGTACTAATTCTAGTTTTATAGAACCGTTAAGGTCTAATTCAGTTCTAGGTCTATTGATTTAACAATCAGTTCAAAATGATTCTACCTTATTACCGTTGACAGCCCTAGTTAATACGTTTCTCAGTCACTTGCAACCTGCAACCTTGTATTAAAAATATGTAGTTATATGTTTTTATTCAACAGCTGATGTGAATACGGTTTATCACCAACGCTCTCCAGGACTGGATCCGAGTTCTGCTTCCACTAAAATTGTGACAGAAATCCAACCGCATCTGCTGACTGCTGCCAGCAATCAAACCGCATGTTATATCTGTTATCATTTATCCAGGATTCCGGTTGGAATTATTTTCCCCAAAAGTCCAGATTCCGGTTGGATTTGGAGCCATGTTTATTTGAAAATGAAATGACCATATTATTCAAATTTAGCTCCTTTCAGATATCCATCCATTTACCCTTAGCTGCTTTAATCAAAACCGGGTTGTGGCCATAATCGTCCCGATCTTATCCTCATAGAGCGCTCCTTATATTAATCTCACATTACGTATCAGTCCTACAATGGTCCCGATCTTATCCTCATAGACCACTCCTTATATTAATCTCACATTACGTATCAGTCCCATGTGTTGAAGTCCATGTGAGGAATAAGAGATAGATTTTCATTCTAATCACAGGTTACATCATAATCATGCACATGCATCATGTCAAAAAGGAAAAAAGCCTCACATCCAAAAAGAAAGCGAATGCTTAGCCCATGAATCTATTGAAATTGAGGGCTTTGTCGTTTCCTCTTAAAAAGAATCTTACAATTTTAAGAGAAAAATGGGCATTCATTTTCACTTATCTCTTATTTTTTAAAGAAAAATCTTACAATTTTTTGTTAGTAGCAAATTTTATTTTGTTTTCCAATGATACCCCCAAAACACAAAATGCTTCTTCCTTATAACTTAAGCGAATAATAATAATAATAATAATAATAATAATAATAATAATAATGATGATGATGATGATGATTAGATTTTATTATTATTGTTATTATTATTATTATTTTTATTATTATTATAAAAAATAATTAATTAAATATTCAATTACTCAATTATGTAATCAGTATTTAGTTTTTTAATTAGTTATCTATTTACTTATTTAATTATTTTTATTACTTTTTACTTGTAATTATTTATTTAATTAACTATTTTATAATTAACTATAAATTATACAATAGTAATGATTACTTATTATATATTTATTGAAATTAATATTTAATTATTTATTCTAAACATATAATAATAATTATTTATTCATTTATTAATAATTAATAATTAATTAATTGATTATTAAATTCTAAGTTCTTTAAAATATTTATTTATTTATTTATTATTTTTTCATCATTTTATGTTCATTTAATTATTAATAACTAATAATTAATTATAATAATAAATTATTAATATTATTATAATATGAATATAAAATTTATGATAATACCATAACATAATATTATTAAAATAGTGTTATTAAGAATAAGTTATTAACTTTATTAAAATATTAATTAATCATAATAATAATTTATTTATATTATTGTAATATTAATATCATAATATTAAAAAACTTTGGATGTTAGGGGTGAACAACCTATGCTGTTGAGAACATTATTGGAAATGCCACGTTAGCATGAGAGTGGGGTAAAATAGTAATTGTCCCATTTTTTGACCAAAAGTTAGACATGGGCATGAATGGATTAAAGTGTCCAACCCAAAAACGCTCTCAACAACATGGGCTATTGGCCCCCATCAACCAACTTTAATAAGATAATATGACATTTTAATATTAATATTAATATAATTAATATTAGATAGATGAGTATGGGATATTGGCGGGATCTAGATAAGGATCCTCATACCAACATCCCACACATTGGGGACATCTTCCCGACTGGTATATTGTCATTCATGAGGAAATATTCCTAATGCAGGACAGGGATGTTCTGTGAGGTTGGTGTGAGGAGCAGATCTGATGATTGCAGTTTTGATGGACCTTGTATAAGGTACTCCCCCAAAATGCTGAACCAAATTGCAAGCAAAGAGCTAGTGTTGTCACTTTCATGGATATTGAGAAGGTGAAAGTAGAAAGTGATTGGCTACACTAGATGTACTATTTTATCTTCTTCTAAAGAAGGATGTGTTAGGGAGATTAGGTTCCTGGTCAATGATATTCTTCTCTTGGTTGCTAGAGGTGTGTTCGTTTTGCATGAGGATCTTTTAATGCCCCTCTAGATTTGCTATCCACAAAATGTTCCCACACAGATACTCACGGAACACCATGGCTGTGCACTGGGAACATCTCCCTATGAATGAAAGGGAGATATTACTAATGCACAACTGTAATGTCCCATGAGTAGAGATGTGTGAACAACTTGTGGGTAACATATCCGAGCCCTTTTAGTGCAGCTCTCTCATGGGTGATTATCCCCAAGTCACCTTTTTTTTCAGAGGTTTGGTATATTGTCAATTGTGGAAGGGTTTTGGTGTATGGGCCAAGTTTGGGAGTGTTTATGTGAAAAATAAGTTCTTATTAAATAAGTGCTTATTCTAGTAAACACTTATGAGTGTTTGTTGAAAAAACACTTATTATAAATAGGAGTAGTATTGGTATTTTCAAAATGATGTGCCAAGGCAAGGTAGGCCAAAAAGGAAATAAGCACTTAAAAATAAGTCCAAATTTTTGGCTTCTCAAATAAATGCTTATTGCTATTCTTAGAACAAGTACTTATTTTGGGTTTATTTCTCAAACGCAAATAAGTGTTTATTGGTGTCATTGAGGCAATAAACACTTATTTTTAAGCAATCCCCAACTTAGCCATAATGAATTGTCTTTGAAGATCTAGGCCATTTCGTAAATATCCTTATCTACCATGATCTACAAAACTGTTAAATGAAAGATTTTAGCTGTAGAGAAAAGGAAAATTTTCTTTGAAGCTTCCAGAATTTTGGCCAATTTGGCTTCCATGAACTTTTTATGCCAATTCTTTTGTACTCATTGTTTAGCCAGTTCTCTTTTTGCCCAGCTACAGCCTAGCGGTGAATTGGCTGTCTTCAATCCCATCTTTTATGCCTTTCTGGTGGCAAAAAGAGTTGAGTTGTATGACTTTAAAACTTGGATGCTAGAGAACGTAACGTAGCTCCGTAGGGCTGTCAATGGATCGGGTCTACCTAATAAATCCAAATCATCCGAATTGTATTTATTGGTTTTGGTTGTATGATTCATTCCGATGGGTCGGTTCTGGTTTTATTTCATGTGTCTTGATTAATATCGATTCGGGATCAGTTTTGACTGCCCTAAACCGATTAGACCTGAACCGATTATATATACATGTTTTAGAGTTATAGGTATGCCTAAAAATGTAATTTTATTTTTAATACCTAAAAGCCTCGAGCTCAAATCCTTTGGGCCACCCTTTTGTTTTGCTTTTGCCGTTTAAGGCTTTAACTTCTAAAGTTCTACTCGTCACTTTATTTTTCTCTAAGAAAGTTTCTCATCCCCGTCTCTACGTCTCACTGATTCTCAGTCACTGTCTCCTTAGTTTAGTTTCTCAGTCACCTCTGCTTTAGCTTCTAATCGGACTTCGATACTTCAGATTGGCATGACGGCATGATGGCACTTGAAATTTACTTCAGACCTTCTGTAGACTGTAGATTTGTTCTTCCTTAACTCATCACTTTTTCAGTTCGAAAAAGGTGAAGTTTTGGTCCTTGGCATCTAATTTTTGTTTCATTTTCTCTAATTATTTTTTGTTTTTTGGTAAATAATAGATGGGTGTATTTCAATATTTGGCAAAGAATAATTTATTTACATAATAAATATACAATTAGTGGTGGTGGGTGGTGGGATTTGAAGGGATGGGAAATCCATCGTATGGACGCCCGGATCTTGCGGAATAGAATGGACGAATTTTAAAAATTTCTCTCATTCCCACTAGGAATCACATTCCATATTTTAGAAAAATCACATTTTTCAATGATCTATCTTGAATCAAGAACCGAACCAAATCTGAACCAAAAGCACTAGGAGAGGGGTATACCTGATACGGAGAAAAAATGTCTCCCAACGAAGGTGTTCATGCCCAAGGAATGATCCAAAGACTGCTCCCACTGAAGATGGCGCAGTGCAGGATGGAGCAGAATCAGTAGTGTTCTTCCCAAGAACCTAATCCTTCACAAGAATTAGCAGGACGGCACGTGAGCACAGCTTCCTATCAGTCCCTTCACAAGAAAACTGATATCAAGATCCAATCATGATTTCTCCCACTGAACTGGAGATCGAACTGGCAGGTACGGCGACGCCAGGAAGGAGGCGGCAAGAGAGAATTTTCGCAGGGTTGCTGAATTCTCTCTTCTGTGATTTCAGCTCTGAAGAGGATGTGAAAAATTGTTTGTTTCTAAAAGCTACCGTCCCCTCCTCCTTTTATAGGCTTAAAGGGATCAACTCCTAATCCCGTTAGGAGTTGTTGATCCAAATCATATTTGGATCAAAAGTCCATCTAAGTACATGTGCTCACTTTTAACTGATCCCATTAGGAGTTGCTAATCTCAGAATTCACCCCCTCTTTTAACTGATCAAATCAGCCCAGTTCAAAATGGGCTTTAGGCCCATTAAGGACATGTGCTCACTTAGCCTTCCAATGCACCCCTTGAAGCCCATCACATGGGCTCCTAATGGGCCCAACACTTACCCTAAGTGGTCCCTAGGCCAAGCCACCTTGTAACACCCAGGGACTGTGGGCAGATGCAAGATTAGTCCATCAGGTATTACCCTCAATGGTCTTACACTTAACCTCTCAGCCCATAATGATCAAACACTGCCCGACAAGAGAGGACCTCTCCCTCTGCTGCAAGGAACAGTGTTGCACTCTCTACTCACATAGATCCCGAGAATTAAAACATTTTGCAAACGTTTAGAAACCGTAACATATATGTATATCAGTATATAAATATATTTTGCAAAAACAAATTTTCAACGATTAAAATCAACTGTCGGCAGTTTGGTTTCCATCAGAGATAGTGCATCCCCGATCATTACCTTTGTTCAACAAAGGGGCTGATCCTGTCACTATGATCGCCCACTCAGATGAATTCTCGGACTGTCCCAACATACCCAGATTTTGACCCCCACTAAGGATCTCACTGATTGGCATATCAAATACAGCCTAATCCGACACCTAGTGCGGTATCATAATCAAGTCTAGGGGTCAGGTGTAACTTTTCAGTTTTGCCCATCAATCTCCAAGGTCCAGAGCAATACTAAAAATCTGATCTGGTTCAAAGATTCAATTAATCCTACACTGCATGTGCCTTGGGTCTCACCCTGGCAACTGAGACAGGCCACCCAACACTTGGTAGCACACCAGTGTTAGCCTTGGTAGGATAAATCTCCCCTGACTTATCCAACGGCTGTGAACATTCTAAACTAGCACAAGTCTCATAAGTGTCCAGTTTAAGGGTATTACACAAAAACACACCATAGGAACATAAATCAAATATGTACTTTATTCATTTACAATAAATTCATAATGTACATCATTCTGATTGGAGCTAAGGGCATACAACTGTCTAACAGTATTGATGATGTTGTAGGTTGTAGCCTGTAGATGGGTCAGGATAGTTTGAGGGGAGGAGACATTGTTTGGCAACGGATACCTCTCATCTCTATCAATCCCTACACACTAAGGTCTAGAAAATAAAATGCTTATCACCGTTTAAATGCCACCCATGTGAACCTGGGACTGGGAGTACCAGATAAATGGACAGCAAGTGGGCTCTAGCTTAATTGCTGGATATTTCAATTCTTGAATAAGGAGGCAATTTGATTTCAAGATCACTCGATATATGCAGGTCTGCTTAGTTTTTTTCTCATTAGCTTCAATTTAATTGCTATTATTTTGCTTTTAGTAAGGTTAAATTGAAATCATATAGGATCGTAGGCTATTTACAATTTGACAAACAACATGTTCTTTTCTTATCAAACTAGCATCAAGTAAGCCCTTTTTTGTTGTTGTATTCATTAGTAATATTAATTAATTTTATATAGATTTTTATTAATATAGAATAGTTTATCAAAAACTACAGGTCTTACCATCTTAAGTATGGGTTTTTATTTAATCGGGTCCAATTGGGTCTAACCCAATTGTTCCGATTGACTCATCGGTTCAGTACAAATTGTGAAATAATAGAACCGATCGGGTCTGGTTTGGTTCCAGTACTATCAGTTTAATAGTCGATTCGAAACAGTTCTATCCTGTCCCAAACCAGACTTTGACCGTTGACAGTTCTAAAACATAGGTATACATTAAGGAGATCACATCTGCACCCCACAAATGCCCCACATGCACATCTCAGCGCACATTGGAAACATCTCCTGAAGTTGTCAGTGGGAGATATTCCCAATACACAATTGGGATGTGCTAGGGGCGTTTGTGGGGTGCAGATGTGAATTCCACATTAAGCTAAACAAACAAGGAACTTTCTTTTTGTCACCCCCTACTTGTCTCTCAAATATTTTATCCGAGTAATTGGATCATGATGGAAGTATTGTTGACTGAAGCTTTTTTTATTTTATTTATTTATTTTTGCTTTGTTCTTCCCTCTTGTTTTCTTATTTCGTTTGGTGGGTAAACTATCTTTCTTGGACTGTTGTGATCTTGTCTTGGTTCCTATTGATATGAAATTCCTTTAAAATCAAAGATTAAAGTATCAAAATCAATTATCGTATCAAACCATATGGATGTGGATATGGATATGCTTTGGAAACGCATAGATATAGATGAAATATGGATATGCCGAAAAATACATATAAATTCCATAAATATATTAATAATATTATATTTAAGGTCAAAATAGTTATAATTTATGTATAGATACATAGAAATGTATATCAAAAAGGTATATGTGAAAAAATATAATGCAACTAATATAGTGGGATACATAGAAACTATAAAATTTTATTGATAATGTATCAATCAAGAATACATACATGCCTACATATGTATATATATATATATATATATATATATATATATATATATATATATATATATATTATTTTCTACTGAATTTTAAGACAAAAAATATATGCAACTATCATATGTGAATTATTATATCAATTATTTTCTATTTTATTATTTTACTAAATTCTATTATTAATATTTTTATTTGTATAAATTTCTTGATATTAAAAACCATTTTTTGAGATAAATGTTGATTTGAAAATTATTTATTCTATTAATTTACAAAATATTGATTTATTTTAGTCTTTAATTGAAGTTGAACAACAATACATGTTATTTGTTTAACTTACATGTAAACGTTAAAATAAAAGATATCTCATTTCACTTGCTATTAAAAGTTAAAGGTTGGCTTATTGGTTTAAGGACGGCCTTGGTGCTTAAACGTTTAGTCGCTTTGGTTCAAATCACAATCTGTCGTGCATATCAGCTAATACAACACTAATGCATATATGCACGATTCAGGGGATACGGGTCTACTTACACCTATTTACAGGCGTTCCCATAAACTCAATTTTTATTAATTAAATTAAATAATATAAAAACATATAAAAAATTTGGAAAAAATTAAAAATATGACCGAAAATTGTAACGATACACTCCTGCCGATACATTTGGGTGTATATTTTAAACCATGACTGCATGACACCAGCCAAATCCAGAGTAATTACGTAGACGGTTCAAATCTGACACATCATTCTCCTCGACATTGTAGAAATACGACAGTACAATAGGTGTAGGACCCATGTGTATAGTAAGTGCGGAATCCGGTCAGGAAACCTAAGCTCCCAGGAATGAGAGGCTGAGGTTTTTCTCTACCGTATGTTTCACACAAGCTAATATAATCGATCCTCGGATTTTTGGGTGATGCTTAAAACATTTAGTATGCAGGCTTACCCGAGAGAGATACCAAGCAGGCGGTATTGGTTCTTAGATAAATAGACAATAATTGTATTATCTCTAAATAACCAGACCACGAAACCAAGATACATAACCGCTACAGTTTGTACTGTGAAAGAGAGAGAGAGAGACCCAGGAAATCAAATTTATCTTAAGCTACTATAGAACAGACTACCTATTGAGAATACCTCCGTAACCCCTACAGTTTGTGCTGGACTGCTGGGAGAGCGAGAGAGAGAGAGAGAGAGAGACCCAGAAAGCCGAAGTTATCTTAAGCTACTAGAGCAGAGTACCTACTGAGAATACCTCTCGAATTGAGACTCATGACAATGTGGGTCAAGCCAATCCCGAGGAGAACCCTTGGACATGGTACCACCTGCTTTGCCACTGCCGACGAGCTCTCGCAGAGTATCCACCTTATTATCACGCCCTGTTCCTATGAACTTCCTATCCGCTTCTTTCAGCTTCTGCTTGAACCGCTGCTTCCGGCCAGTCACGTTCAGCTCCTGCTGCTTTACTTGCGAAGGAGGAGCCCCGTGAGGACCCAAGTATATCTTCTCCTCTTCCTTTTTGGCCTGCTCCAGTGCAATAGATATGCATACAGGTCTTAGATGAGTTCAAAAATTAACCGCATTTGACACCATAATATTGGTTCTTTCACACCTATCTATATCTATATATAAAGCAAATATTTGCCTTCGTTCTGGTGCAGGTCATAAAAATTTAATTTCATTATATAATATTAACTACTTGTATCTTCACTCTTTACCTGCATACTTGCATAGCATAAGCCCTTGTACTAGTGAATAATAATGTTCAAACATGCTAGAGAACTTCCTTCCAACTAAAACCTCTTTTTTTTTTCTTTTTTTTTTTGGTACTGACCTTTGGAGCTGCAGGTTTCAAGTCCCTCAGTTTCTGAACATCTTCCTTGTTTTGTTCTGAGTCTCCTATGTCCAGGCTTGGGATCACGAACCCATCAGTATCTGGAACAAAGAGTAAGGTGCAACGCTGTCAATATGACTTGGGATCACGAACCCATCAGTATATGGAGCATTTTTTTATGCCAGTCTCTAATAAGGTAAGCATGCTTCTAGACTAGGGGTGCCAATTGGACTGGATTTGGTCCAATCCGGTCCAGTCCAATGTGAGTCCATTATAAATGGACCAGGTCCAATCCAATGAATGTTTTGGACCAATTTAGACCGGTTCAATTCAATGTCTGGACCATCCAATCTATTCAAATTCATTTTGATTTAGATTGGTTTCAACTCAAACTCAATCCATTGACACATATATTCTTCTCTTATATTAATGGACCAGATATTGGCTTAATCCAACCCAATCTAATATAAATTTGTTACGGACGGACTAGGTCCAATCCAATCTAATAAATATTTTGGATCGGATTGATCCAATCCAATATGTCTTGTTGGTCCGTCCAAAATGATTTTGGACTGGACAGGGTCCAATCCAAAACCGGTCTATTGACACCCTTACTTCTAGTGATTATAATAGTAAAATAAACAACATAAAAGAGCATGCAAGAGATTGGCATAAGATCACATGGAGACCAAATGGATAGAAGAAAAATAGGTATACTTTTAAAAAAAAAAAAGGAAAAGCAAGCAACGAAAAATTAGTACTGGCCCAAAGCCCCAATCCACCAATTTTGAGTACCGACTGCCTCAATTTAACAAATTCACACTGCACCAATTGAAAAATATTCCTCCTGAAGCTACTGGATTGAGTACCCAATTCATCAGCCACTCCTTTGTCCCCCCCCCCAGTGCACATCAGGCTCAGTTTGAGAACAGTGCATATGCAAATATGTACAGTGCAAAACCTTATATACAGTATTTATAAACCTTGTATTTGCACTGTACATATTTGCATTTGCACTCTTCCAAACTAAGCATCAACCCCATATCCCACCTTGTGTTAGAGTCCCCCCCACCCTGGCGGTAGGAACCATTTAAGGTTCCAATATCTTAATTCTAAAATGTTCCAAATAAGGGTTTAGCTTTGCACACACACCAAGGGTTTTACACCAAAATTTTCTTCATAAATCAAGGTATGCACTCAGTGGAACAAGCATCTGGTCTGAATAAAGTTTCCTTAAACTTAATACGCCTCCTACACAAGGAAAGAGCATAGCAAATACCATCAACTGCTTATTGAATGCAGCTTAGGCTGCGTTTGGTTGCAATGCAAATGAAAATATGTACACTACATATTTACTCTTTTTTCGGTTCATGAATGCAAACACGGTTCACATTTTAAACTATTTTTGCACTCATCTTGTTTGTTTGAAATTGGTGCAAAGTGTGGGCCCATCATTAAATGCTCCAATGCCTCAACTTTGGTCAAAAAATTAATTATCAAAAGAACACAAAATTGTATCCAAATAATAGGTACAGTAATGCTCTCTTCTCAGAGTACAAAAGTGTCAGAAAATACATTTTTGATCTGATAATCATTACTTTTTTACATATCAAACAAACACTCACAAACGCGAACCAGGGTACATAAATACCCCAGCTCGGCATTTGTATCGCAAACAAACGGAGCCTTAGGCTCAGTTTGGAAGGAGTACAAATACAAATACGTAGAATGCAAAACCTTGCATTTTGTATACATTTGTACTGTACATAATTATATTTGTAATAATGTTCTCTTTCCAAACTGAGCCTTAGAGAAACCTGGAATTTCAGGATTTGGAAGCAAAATCAGAAATTCAGCAGGTAAAATCTTAACATACACTGGTCTAATTGGGATCCATAATTCAATTTGTACCAAATTATTTTCTGTCATGATGGATAGAGATTAGCTGTCTTTGGGCTATTTAGAACTTGAAATCGAAAGAGATTCTAGTGTTGTACACTTGTACTTAGTCAGCTAATGGGCAATAGATAAACGCCTTGAATCCATAACCATAGAATAAAAAAAGCAAGATCCTTGAAATCCAGATTAAACACTTAAATGGATCCAAAGGAGTGCAAACTTTTCAGCTGACTTACAAGAAGGAAGGAGCTAAATTGCCTGATCTAGGAGGACAGTTATAATATTGGAAGTAGCATATGATTTTTTTTTGTATGTACTTGGAACTGACCTAGCTAAGCATGGCTTTTCTCTTATTATACAATAAAATTCTGATGAACCATTATCTGGTGCTTATTTCTGTAAGGAGCACAAGATCTTCTGCTTTGACTATAAATAGGCATATATAGTCACATCAACAACCAACTACAAGAAAAGAAAGGACTTCATCCAAATTTTTAGGTGGTAGGAGTTTATATAATTTTTGCTTTGAAAAGGCTAAAGATTCATACCTACAATATATGAAATTTGCTTTGTATCAACAATGCGGCAAGTAGGAGGATGGTTCAAATGTCTACTTTGAAGAAGAAAAAAAACTCAAACTGGATCTTTTCCCTTTTTTTGGAGTTTTAAGGTTCAAACTGGAAAGCACTGACCTTGACTGGGACACTTTATTGTATGTAGAAAGGGAACTGGTGAAAGTGTCTAGGCAAATTTGTCAGCCTTTGGTTAACTTTCTACAACAAAAGCCAACTGAGAAGAGGAAAAAAGCCTATTTATTCATGAAGCATCTATATAACCAAAACCTTCTTGGAAGTGTAGTTAAAAGTTATGGTGTGTGGTCATAGCTCCGAAGACACTAAGGATGAGTGGATTACATTTCAGTAATGTTTTTAAAACTGACCTTGACATCAAAAAGCAAGGCAGAAAAGATCACTAGTTTAGTCGTTCAAGCAGTCAATTAGCTATTTAGCTTGTTCTAAAGAAAAAAACAGTCAAAAATAATAAATAATAAATAATAAAAATAAAAAATAAAAAAACTCATTATCTGTCCTGGTTACCGGATCTACAGCCAAAGTCAACATGGGTTTGAAAACACTGAACGAGTTTGTTAATATCCCAGATGTTCTTGGGGATGCTACTACCCATGGTTGCTATCCAGCCTGTGCTGCCCTGATTTGTTTTCCCAAAAATATAGCATGCAGGATGCAAAAAGAACAGCCTAGTGAGCCTACAAAGAAGGTTCAGTGAAGAAAACACAATAACAAGATAGTCAATGTGATGCCTAATCATCGTGGCCTCACTAGGTGAAGTGAGTTGGCTAGCCAGTGCCCAGGCAAAATGAAGAAAACCATGGAAATACATGCTTCATTATTAAGATTTCAAACTTGACAATGTCCTCCTTTTCTATTATAAAATAAAAATAAATTAACCCATGATATTTGGCAGCAATGAAGACAATTCAACCAGCTTCAAGTTCCACAAACCTTTATTTTTGAAGTATGCTTACAGGAATAGCTACATTGATCAAATTTATCTTTGAAGTTCTAATGGGGTGTACCTATAATTGCTGAGATGATTATGAATATCACTTGGGAAAGATAAACAATTTTAACGAGAACCTTGACTCCTATTACAGTGTTGAATGGAACTTGAGCTAACGGAAGAACCTCGGGGAGGGGATGTTTGGTAAAATAATGTCTAGGAGGGAGCACAATGATTATGGTAACCGATGATAGCATGTAATAGCTTATGATCATGCCTTCGACACTAAAATGTTAGGTTTTCTTACAATAAAATTCCTTACCATTCCCCTAAGATCGAAAATAATTACCACAAAACTAAACCCCACAAATTTTAACCAAATCAGTGACTCAGCATCACACCAATAGTGAAACCCATCACAATATTGACATAAAGCCAATGGGAAAAAACAGTACCAATTATCCACAAAATAGTAATACTAATTCAAATCCAACATCAGTGAGAACCAATCAAACCCACATGAGAATTCCACAAAATACTGAACATTCAAAATCTGCTTTATGGATCAACCCATAATACGTATTAATAAAACAGAAAATCATATGCTTTTCCAATTAAAATATCACATCTTAATACAATACCGCAGCCATGATTTTCCCTCAATCACCGGCATTGGCAAAATAAAAACAGAATTTCTGCACAAAGGCAGCATTATCAGAACTAAAATCCGAAAAGCCAGATTACGAATTGATCTATGAACATTCAAATTCAAAAAGAATATAATACTTGCAATGATATCAAAATATCTGTATCGTGCGAGTGGGAAATTCGGAAAGAAAAAGAGAAGAAACTTACCCCACTCATCTTCTTCGATTGAAGGAGTGGATTGGACTAAAGATGGATCCATTGAGCGCCGATGATCATGGATTTCAACGGCTACAGGGCGCAAAAGCCCGGAACTCTGTCGTGTGCAGAAGAGAAAGGGAGATAAGCAGATCAAAAGGATCAACAGAAAGGTCAGAACAACCCAGATAGAGAAAACCGAATCCACTATCCAAAGGCCCTAGGCGGTGGCCGGTGGAAGGCTCCCTTAATCCTAAAAAGGAAAGAAAGCAATGAAACAAAGATGTCAGAGAACAAAGCTAAAGGCTCTCTTTAACCCTAAAATGGAACGAAAGCACGACAAGAGAAGGCTTGAGTAATTGCGAGTTGCGACTTGCGATTTGCGATTTGCGATTTGCGATTTGCGATTTGCGATCGTAAGTGTTTTCATGAAATGACCAAATTGCCCGGTTCGGAACATTTGGGTTTGAGTAATTAATTAGCCGACCAGGACCAACCAGAAATGTTAGCCACTCAGCAGTTACTAAGTTGCTAGTAGTATGTAGTACTACTTAGAGTTCGGATCCTTACCGTTCTAAATTTCTATTTCTCGTTCAATCACGTTGCACTATGAGCCCAATGTCTTCCATTTTGCACTGTAGTATATTGTTGGGGACAATGTTTTTGAACCACTATTGACCCGGATGGTCAGACCATTTGGCTTACGAATCATTCAAGCAATCGGTTTCATTTTACTCTAAGCCCAGTTCCCGACTAAAAACCATTGAATTGGTCAGCGATACAGTGACCCAGGCAATCAAATTGTCAACTTGTTTGATCCATTCAATAGTTTTTTTTCTATTTTTTATTTCTTTAATTTTTTTATTTTTAAGTTAGAATAGGCCGTTTGTTCAAACCAGATGATTGAACCATTGACCTAAAAACCAATGGTCAAAATGATTCTAATTCCGGGTTGATTTTTAAAACCTTGATTAGCTCTAACCCAAAAATCTAAGCTAACAGGTTATAGGCCACCTTTTCTTATATACGTCCTTTCTCTCTTATAACCTCCCTTTTCCAGGTAAGAAGACATCATCCACTCACAAGTGAATCTCAATGACTTCCCCACTCACTTTATCCGAATACACTCAACCATAAACTGATGGAGGGTAGAGAAGCCATAGGAGTCACTAACTTCTCTTGCAAACCATTTACTAACTGCTCTCAAGTCTCACCAACTATTTGAGCATGGAAAACTAGCAAAGTCATTACATGCATCCATCAAAATTTGCATAAAACTAAACCACCAGTTCCGATACCATTTGTTCAATTAACAATAACCATCCATAAGATAAAACCATGAAGTGTTTGAAATGAAATAACATCCAAAAGAATCCAATATCGATAAAAATAAATGAAATCCATGTAAAAACAAAAGAAACAAGGACTGCTAAGAACAGAAAAGAATTTATGCTGTTCATCCGCTACATGTTTAACAAATGGGCCCATTAGTGCACCCACTTATTATATGTGGTTTAAGTTGGAAGAGTTAGGTGGCATTTGATAGCACTTTTTAAATCTCTGAAGTCTGAAAATGTTGCTTTTCAAATGCCAGCTACGTTTGGGTTGGGTCTGATTAGCAGATCTGAAACCTAATTTCAGATCTAAATAGAAAAGAGCCTCCCCATGTGCTTTATGCGCTAAGAGGCATTCAGGCGTGACTGAAAGACAAAAGAACCCCCATACAAATTTGAAATGACCCATAATGCCCTTCATATAAGCTAAAAATTCAGGTCATTCAACTCCTCCCCTGGTTCGAGAAAGGAGATTTGTTGCTAGGAAGTTTTGCTTGCAGGTATGTTCTTCGACTCAACATGTCTCATTTTTGTTATTTTTTCTAGGGTTTTTAGCATTCCAACATTTTCTGCTTATTTGTTTTTTTTTCTCCATTTTCGTTGTGGCTTCAGGTAGCATTGCGACTAGCGGCACAAGCTTCTCCCTCCGCCCTTCTCTCTCTCCCCCCTCTCTTCTTCTTCTTTGATATTCTCTACATCATCTACTTCACAAATCCGCAAATCCGTCCGAAGGGAATTCGCAAATCCACACAGCACCCATGGAGGGAACTCACAGATTTGTCCCTAGTGTTCTCTGCCCCAACATTCTCTGTAACTCTACTCATGAACGGCAACTTCATTTAGGAATGTCGTGTTTGTGGCTTGGTTCTTCCTTTACTTCTTCCGTGATGAGCCACTTGTGGTCTCTCTACCCCATATTCTTGCTACTGCCGCTACAACTCTCAACAACAATGGTTAACACCCTCTCCCCAGTCTTCCTATACATAATTTCCAATTTTATTCTTATTTTAATAAATTAATTTTTTATAACTTTTATTTGTATTAATTATTAAATAGTTTAATAGTTTAAAGGTATTAATTTGCTAACTATTAAATATTTTTTCATTGTTTCATGGACTTTATTAATATTTTAACTTTTAATAATTTATTTTTAATTTATAAATTTATATGTATTTTTAATTTTATTCTTATTTTAATAAATTATTTTTTGTACTTTTATAATTTATTCATATTTTTCAATATTATTTTGAATTTAATAACTTTTTTTATGAAATAGAACAAATTGGACTCAAAATTACCAAGTCGTCTATTTAGGGGTAAAATAGTAAATCAGGGAATTTCAGATATTGAAGGTTTGATCTAACACAAATAACCTTCAATATCTAGAACCTCTAAAAAGTCAAAAAGCATCTATGTCTCTTTTCAAATTTCAGACATTTTTAATATATTTTTTTAACATTTTAGATTTCAAGTTTCAGATTTATCAAACACCACCTTAGTGTAGCGAGTGTCTATATTTGGTTAGCATTGTCGTGGTTCATACATGGAGTAGAAAGCCATGTGGGTCCACTTGAGAAAGTTGTTTTTTACTCATTATGAGTTATTATGGGTCAATTAGTAGAGAGAGGAAGAGAAAGAGAGAATGTGTGTGTGCCATAGTGGGTCACGTATGTATGTAATGGATTATGGGTAGGTAGTTGTGTGAGTGTTGGAGTCTGTATATATGTTTTCATTGTTTCATTGTAAATCATCATCATTCAAGAATTTTATCCTTAAGCCGTTAAAGGTTCCTATGAGCCTATGAGGCCTTTCATCTCCCTCGAAGCAAACAAAACAATGTTACATCCTACCCAAAATTGCAACATCAGCCTTGTCACTCACATCCATAGGAGAGAAGAAAATCGTTAAAAAAAATGAAAAACATTATATGGTATAGTATAGTTTTCAACCTAAATCAATCATCAACTCTTGTGCATCTATTCTCCATTCCTTAACCTAAGAAAAAAAACCCCACGTTTGCATCAAAAGCACTCATTCTCTCAACCTCTCTTTATTTTTTCAACAAGAAAAAGAGCAGGCTCCAAATCTAACATTATATAGTAGCAAAAAAAAACCAACATTATAAAAAAAAAAAACAATTTATATGTAAAACCCACTTTAACCTAGACTACATGAACTGTTAGATTACAACATAATCCAACAATTGAAAAAATAAGGCACCACCATCATATACAAGAGAATATTTGTGTTTAAAATTAGCATTGTTGATTTCTTATCCCATCGAGGATGATGTTTTGACACTATAGCCAAGGCCAATGTTTTCAAACCACTGTTTACTCAAATAATTGAAGCATTTGAAATGTCACAAGTCACATTTCTGGTTCCAGTTTTCCCAAAACCTAAAAATTGACCAAAAATCATTTCTTTTATCAAAATCCATATTACTTGGGCAGTTTGAACCATTGACCCACTTGACCTAGTCACGAGTCACAAATTACAACTCAATATGTATTGAAAACTTCCATAAGCCATGATTTTTTTCTTCTTTTTTTTTTTTGGATTTCAGGCAACTTTTCAAGATCTATGCGTTCTGAAGCCAAAAAATCACCATTTTTGGCATCAAATCCCCATTTTTAATTTTAAAACTGAAATAAAAAGATAATCTAGGCATAAAATAATATGGAGGGTTTGATTGGTCAAAGTCTTTATGCCTTTCCGACACACACACACATGTGGGCATGACTGTGAAGTCTTAAGACAATGAACCCATATCTCCTGCACTCGTTTTGGTGTGGAACGTGGCGCACTTCCAATTAGATTCAACCACATCACACTCCACATGTCTCCCCATCTCACATGTGTGCTCAAAAATTCATTTTTTAAAACTTGTAAAAAAGAAAAAAGTGAAAAAAATGAAATTTAACTATTCAATTGATAGATGCAAGATTATAAACAAAACAAACAAGAAACTCAACCCAAAGAAGACGCCATTAACTAGGGGTGAGCATTATTCGATTAAAACCGAAAATTTCGGTTTCGATTTCAGTTTTCAGGTTTATTGTCGATAATATATATCTATACTACTTTAAAAAGCATGAATTGCCTCAAGAATATTTCTGGAATTTTCTAAGGACAAAATTTACCCCTCTATATTTAAATTTGATAAAAAAAATGAGGGCAAATAGGGCAATCGGTTCTCAATATTAAATGAGTTGGAAAGAAGTAATTTAAAGATATTCAATGCATTCAATTCTCTCTCATTAAATCCAACATTTAAGTTATTAACTTGCATTCATATTCATTGAATCATATATTTAAGTCATTTTTGTTTCTTCTCATCATTAAGTTCTATTAATTAAATTCATACTTAATAAATTAATAATTCCAATAACATAAAAGCTTATACTTTTAAAATCTACCTAGCAAAAATAGTGTTTTCATCTATGCGGTGGTAAGAAATTAGATCATTTTGTGTCAAATGGGTTAATACATGTTGCCATGATTAAATAATAAAATTAAAAATAGATAAAATAAAAAAATAGAAATAAAAAAAATTGGGGACATTTTTAGCATACATATCAAACAATAATAAGTATGATAAATAATAAATATTTTTATTAATGATGGAAATGGAATATAAAATTTAAAACCAATTGGAAATAAAAATATTTTCCTATTATCTCTCATTAAATCCTATATTTAAGATATATTTTTCTCATCATTAAATTCTTGTAGTTAAATCCACAATATTAGTTTTAATAGTATAAAAATAAATATTTTGAAAAGTAATTTGAAAATAAAACCATTTTCTTTTCTCCCGGTGGTGGGTAAACAATTCGACCATTTGGGGTCAAATGGATTAATAAATAATGTCATAATTAAATAATAAATATTTAAAATAAGTAACTATGAAATATAAGAAGTATTTTTATTAATGATGAAAATAGAATGCCAAATTCAAAATCTACCTAGAAATGAAATGATGTCATAGTTAAATAATAAAATTTTTAATAATAGAAAATACAAAGAATCAAAAAAATGAAAAAGAAAAAAAGATAGAGAAAATTTTGGGCACATATCTAATGTTATATATTTATAAAAAATAAAATATTAGGTACATCTCTAATATTGTGTGATGAGGGGTGATTTGACCCAACCTATTCATGCATGGACACATGGAAGCAGCCTATTGATTAGACATCGACTTGGCATTCCCTGTCACCTCAGTGAGCCAAGTCACCTTGTGTACCTTGGGCACCTCAGTTGGGACTGAGGTCCAAGCAACTTGTGATGGCCCGAACTGCCGAGGTGACACGTAGCCAACTCCTAGTAGTAAGCCAGCTATCTCCGACCTCTTCATGATCACGCCACACGTCTGTAAGTCTTATCCTCATCCCGCCCAGACCGAACGGACTTGATAAACCTTATTGGCTAGCACGAAGTCCACCTCCTGGTGCGGAACGAACTTCTAATAGCACGGGCCGAGGATTTTGGAGGTGTTTTGTAAGACCTACGGCAACTCACCTATATAAGGGCACCAACCCTAACGTCTCAAGGTAAACGCGATTTACTGCTCACTAGCCTACTAAAATTCAAGCATTCAGCTCGCTCAACAAAAGTACTAACTTAAGCATTAGAGTGCCCACACCGGGTAAGCTCCCCTAGGTCCTCTGAGCCTTTCTCTTCTTACAATTTGATTGGCCAGCTAAGCAACCAATGTCCGAACTACCCTCCAGCTAAGAGCATCTAGATCGCGCCCCATCATTATGCATTCATTATATTGAACAAAAATAAGTTTTATACATAAGAAATAAATTTATCAATGATGGAAATGTAATACAAAATTTAATGCCAACTTAGAAGTCAAACGATTTTTATTTTAAGACAGTGGGTTAGTGGTTTAAGTCAAATGATACCATAAACAAACAAAAGTTAAGTGTGATATGTAAAAACTATTTTATATAATGTAAATGAAATATATAATTTAAAGGGAAAATTATAGTTAAAGTCAGTTGTACATTTAAAATTAGGTTTCAGGTTAGTCCATAAATCAACAAAACTCTTACAATCGACTCTATATTTCAAATTATAAAAATCCCCGCCAGGTCATCGGAGGCTTATGTGGCTGTTACCAACATGGAACTCTTAGTCCATGTTGGACACGGCAAAAAACCTATACCGAAAATAGGATTTTAGTTTCTTTCCCACTCCCTTTGTTTCTCGATCTCCCTCCCTTCTCTCTCACTCTCACAGTATTCTCTCAATCTCTCGCTCCCTCTATCTCTCTCACTCTCTTAGCTTCAGTAGAGAGGGAGCGGGAGAGAAATTGAGGGAGAATGATAGAAATTAAGGGAGAATGAGAGATCCATCGAGAAAGAGAATGAGAGAGATTGAAGGAGAACGATATGTAGAGAGAGAGAGAGAGAATGCGAGAAATTGATATAGAGAACATAACTACAAAAACCAAAAACCATTTTTATTTATTTTTAAGTAACATAGTCATTAAGCAGATAAAGATAACTGTGAGTGAGAGAGTGTGAAGGAGATTGACAGAGAGAGAGAGAGAAACTAAAAACCTTTTTCTTATTTTTCAATCACCCAATATTAAAGGGCAATTTCAATATAAGATTTTTGCTGTGTCCAACATGGAATAAGAGTCCCATGTTGGCAATAGCCACATAAGCCTCTGATGGCATGGCGGGGGTTTTTATAATTTGAAAAGTAGAGGTAGTTGCCAGAGTTTTGTTGGTTTATGTACCAACTTGTAGCCTAATTTTAAATGTATAATCGGCTCCAACTATAATTTTCCCTAATTTAAAGCTAATCCAAAAGTAAAAGCTATTTTCATATCTAGATGGTGGGTCAGTTATCCCACTTTTCAAAGAAACCCATTATGTCATAATTGAATAATAAATATTTAAGTTTATTTTTAATCATATTGTTACTTTTGTTAATTTTCAATTTTTATCTTAACTATGATATACCAAAAATTCAAGTAATTAATATGAAGAAAAATTTCTCATGTGCAACGCATGTGCTTAATTAGTAGTATGTATATATGTATTATATATATATATATATATATATATATATATATATATATTAACATATAATACATATATAATAAGTATAAAATATATTATAATGTATTATATTATGTATTAAAATATATATAGTTGATGTAGCACGATCCGGTCACTCCTAGCTAGCACTCGCGTGACTCCTGAAAGATACCTGAGATGAAAAGAAGAAGAATCCCTTGGGGGTTTGCCCGTCGGGGACACTCCGATGCTTAAGTCAGTACTCTGTAGAAGCAAGGAGAAGGCAAAGGCTAAGAGTGCAGATAGTGCGTTATCACTATACTCGAGAGATTAGAAGTTTTTTCCAGAGGATCTTTCTCTTCTGCCATGAGGGCTTTTATAGGGGCGTTCATGTCAGGTCGGGCGTAACCACCACTAGGCTCCTGTCACAGCCATTACCTGCCAGGGCTGCGCAGGTGGCCGTTGTGACGTACTTCTCGCCCGGGTGAGTGACACGTCTCCAAAGTGGCAGGCACGCCTCCGCTTGCTGAGAGACATGGACGCAGACTGTCGAAAGGACAGGGATTGCGCCATCAGTAAGGGACGTGGCGCAGTCTAATCGGTATGGCCTGTCAGATAGAAGCTTCCTGAGGAGTACTCATGCGGCTCGTTCGCGAGCTACTTTGTAACAAGCTCGGAATACTTAAGGATCGTCCTTAACAGAATTGGTCCTGGGGGTGACTTGTCTGCTTGGAAGCTCTCGCGAGCTAGTCCCCCTAGCTTGTGAG
Organism: Nelumbo nucifera; assembly: GCF_055504915.1. NCBI lineage: Eukaryota > Viridiplantae > Streptophyta > Magnoliopsida > Proteales > Nelumbonaceae > Nelumbo > Nelumbo nucifera. The sequence goes on from NC_142649.1 coordinate 151,099,522, forward strand.
CTAAAGTTACCTCGGAGTATCCCTTTAAAGGTAGCTCGGGGAACCCGGAGCTCGCGTTGTGGCGAGCTCCTTCTGCTCGCTACAATGTGGCGAGCTGCTTTAGGGACCCATCACTTGGTCGCGCTAGGCTACAATGCTAAGTTGTTGCTCATACTGAGTCAGTGTCCACGTGTCACCGTGTCATAGGTCGGGTCAAACCGTCCTCCATCAATTGCCCCCCACTCCTCGAGCTGAGAGCACTGCCTTAGCGCGAGGAGTTCATGAAGCGTGATGGACTGATTTGACTGGAATTCAAACTCGATTGACTACCCACATTAAATGTATTCACGGGAATCAAGGGATTTTCTGGTTTTCTTGACTTTTTGGATTCCGAAAACATGCTGGAGTGGCTTTTAACTCCGGACGTCGTGCAGCCGCCATTACCTTAATCATGGAAGACGTGCCGTCAATTACCTTCAATTTTTAGAAGGCGTGCGGTCAGTGCGCCTACGAGCTGTTGGATCTGCTTTGATCTGGGCCGCCGATTTGGAGGCGTGGAGACTATAAATAGGAGGGCCTTCTGAGCCTCATTTTCTCTCACGCCATCTTGCTATCTTCGGATTCTGAGGTCGCGCATTCATCTAGTCTAGTCGAGTTCCTCAGTTTACTTCGTTTCGTCTCTTCTGGTGAGTCCTACTCGCTGTCAACCATGTCTGGGTATCCATACCGCACCTACCACCGGGGCAATAACCAGGATGATGACGCTCCCTCGAGTTCAGGGGGAGCTTGGAAGCAGGTCCCGGAGGCTCGGGAGGCCTCTGGTGACGTAGCATCTACTTCTCGGGGGAGGGAGCCTGACACTTTTGGCCCTTCCTTCATGACAAAGGGTAGACTTAGGTCTCTAATTAGCTATTTCCACCTTCCCAGGGATCTCACCTACTGCCTTCCCACCGGTAACTTTCCGTGGGAGCATGGTCCCAATGAAATAGTCATCTTTCAGAAACTGCACAAGGCTGGCCTGCGTCTCCCCCTACACCCCTTGATAGTGGAGGTGCTAAACCATTTTAACGTCACCATCGATCAGCTTCATCCCAATGCCATTCGGAACATGGTTGGGACTATATCTTTGTGTTATGAGTATTGTCTTTCCTTGGACCTTGAAATTTTTGTTTTTATTCTTTGTATAAAGAATGCCGCTCCCAGGGTTCCACCGGAGAGGCGCTTTTACTACCTCTCTCCCCGCCGTGGCTATAAGCTCTTGTATGAGCTACCGAATAAGATTCCTGCATGGAAGCGAGATTACTTTGTAGTCCGTAACCCCGAGGGATGGCCCTTCCCAACTTCTTGGAGGGGCGCCATCCAGGATCCTGGGGCCGAGCTAGACCCCAAAATTCAGAAAACGATGTTGTCCTGGGCATCGGTAGGCTTCCTCTGTTCGGACTACTTGGCCGAGGAGAAGCTCGTGCAGGCCGGCCTGAGCCCGGGTAGGTTGTCCTTTTAGGTTGCGTAGTTTTGGTCTCGACATGTTCATATGCATACATAATTCACTCTTACCAAGCTAACACTGATTTCTTCTTGGCAGCCATCATGTCTGGTATCGACTCGTGCCATCTTCTCTCAAGCAACCAAAGGCGCAAAGTGAAGAGGTCGCACCCCGACCGGACTCCCCCCTCGGGGGGCACTGAGTTCGGTTCTGCCGTGCCGATTTTGTCCTCCCCTCCGCCTGAGATCCCGGCACCTCCGCCCGAGGGGAGGACTAGTGGGACTAGTGTCGGGGGGGACGAGCTCCCTCAACAGGGGGCAGCTCCCAGTAACCCCCTCCAGTGATTCCCTTACCCTCCGTTCCCGGTGGGGAACTGGGAAGGGGTGAACGACTACCTCATGGCCCGCCGGAGGAGCCGAAAGGTGGTCAACAATGGCAAGGTCGCTCACTGGGGGAATATGAAACCCAAGGCGCTCGCCGCGTTTTCCGCCTCCCACTGCATGGTGGTAAGTAGTCCTTCTTTTCCTCTCATCCTTTCCTTTCTTTTGTTGTTTTTTGACCTTAGTCCCTTGTTCGGCAGGTGAACACCGCCATCCACGCCATGACCCTCTAAACTAACATCCACTCCGGCGACACTCGTAATCAGAGGACCCTTGTTCAGAAGCTCCAGGGCGAGCTCGACCAGGCCCGAGGCGAGCTTCTTCACACTCGCAAGGGGAGCGAGGCCCAGGAGCTGTTCGTTCGTGACCAGGAGGCGCAGATCACTAGGCTTTCCGAAGAGAGCGCGTGCTACAGGGAGGAGTCGTCGAGGGTGGCAGCGGAGAGGGAGCTCCTTCGCCAATAGGTTCGGGACTTGGAGTCTACACTTCTGGACCGAACTCGGAACTTCGACACCATGGTGGAGGCCGAGCGGGAGAAGGTAGTCTGGGACTTCAAGGAGTATCAGGACCTCCAAGTGGAGTATGGCTCGAGCTCGTACCGCTCTGGATTCAAGCTCTGCCACTGGTTGGTCCGAAAGAAGTTCTCTGGGCTCAACCTTGACGGCATCACCATGAAGGACCTGGCTCCCGAGATGGTGGACCAGGCGGAGGAGGAAGAGTCTGACTCCCCGGAGGATGAGGACGAGGGGGAGGAGGTGGACCCTTGAGGCTGGCAGCTCTGTTTTTCTGTTCTTATGACTGATCACTGGTGGTTCTCGGGTGCCAGAACCTGGTCTTCAAAGATCTTCTTGGGTGGTTGTGCCCCTTTTTTATCTCTTGTTGAACTTTCTCGAGCTGTTTAGCTCGGGTTTTTTTTTGGAATGGCAATGAAATTTCTTCTTTCGCTAAGTATGGTGTGCTTTTTTTATTTTTTGCTAAAGCGATCTCGTCACTCGAGTTATTAGAGTTGTATACTCAAAATAGGATTTTTTGGTAATCATTATCCCGAGCTATCCCTTAGCGTTTAAGGCATCTCCACGGTATACCGCGAAGTAGTTACCGTGTGTGCCCGGACTGTGTGTTTGTAGGTTGTACCTTACTTGGTCCAACCGAGACGAGCCATGCTTCGTAGGGTTCAGACCCAAGCTGCTTATGCCTCTTATTTCATACCTTGCCTTTATCGATGAATTGGGTAAGTCTTTCGTAGTGCCAAGGTCTTAGTTAGCTCGATGTTTTAGCCCTTAGGCTGAGGGGGTGACTTATAGTCTGCCCTTGAAGTTTGCCCATGCCATAGAGGCGACTGGGTCTTGTTGCGACAAGGTCGTGTTAGCTCGGCATTTTGGCCCTTAGGCTTTGAGAGTGACTCATGGTCTACTCAATAGTTATAGGTAATACTGCCTTAAGTTGACAATATTCCATACCCAAGGTACTTGTTTCCCTTTAAGGGTTTCGAGCTCGTATGTTCCATCCCCGAGCACCCATTTCACTCAGTAGGGCCCTTCCCAATTCGGTCCGAGCTTGCAAGCGCCGGGCTCAGGTACCATAACTTTACGAAGGACCAGGTCGCTGAAGTGGAGATTCCGCTTCTTGACCCTTGCGTTATAGTATCGAGCTACTCTTTGTTGGTAAACTACGGTCCTGATATATGCGAGGTCCCTTACCTCGTCGAGTAGGTCGAGGTTGGTACGTAGCTCGTCTTCATTTTCCTTGTCGTCATATGCTTCCAGTCGTAGCGAGGGAACCTCAATCTCAACTGGGATGACTGCCTCGGTGCCGTAGGTGAGGTTGAAGGGAGTCTCTCCTGTGGCGGTCTTCTCTGTGGTTCGATAAGCGCATAGAACACTGGGTAGTTCATTTGCCCACAATCCTTTAGATCGGTCCAGCTGTGCCTTTAGTCCGCGGAGGATGGCTCTGTTCGTGACTTTTGCCTAACCGTTTGCTTGAGGGTGTGTGACTGAAGTAAAATTCTGTCGGATTCCCATGTCTTGGCACCAGTCTTGAAATTTGATGTCCTCGAACTGCTTGCCATTGTCAGAAATCAATACTCGAGGTAATTCAAAGCGACACACAATGTTCTTCCAAAAGAAGTTTTGAACATTTCGGGTTGTGATCGTTACAAGGGATTCGGCTTCTACCCACTTGGTAAAGTAGTCCACTGTTACTACTAAGAACTTCCTCCCACCCGTTGCTGGCGGGAATGGTCCGAGTAAGTCGATGCCCCACTGTGCAAAGGGCTACGGGCTGGTGAGATACTTGAGGTCGGTAGCGGGTTGGTGGTGAATATTGACATGTCTCTGGCATTTGTCACATTTTCTAACGAGCTCAATAGTGCCTGTCTTCATTGTTGGCCAATAATATCCCTATCAGAGTGCCTTCTGGGCGAGGGCCCTGCCCCCCAAGTGCCCGCCGCACAACCCCTCATGAGTGTCACGGAGTATGAGCTTGACTTCGGTAGGTCGCAAGCAACGCAGGTAGGGGAGCGTGTAGGATCTCCGGTACAACCGTTCATCTATCATGACGTATTTGGCCGCCGGGCACTTCACTCTTCTGGTTGCACTGCAATCTGCAGGGAGGGTCTCGTGTAGCAAGAAGCTCGTGAGCGAGTCAATCTAGCTCGACTCTGCTTGAGCGACGGGAGCGACCTCCCTTGCCCCCTCGAGAATGCTAGGCCGAGGCAAGTCCTCTATGTACATGATTCTCATGGTGATGTCGTTGGCGCTGGATAATCTGGACATGGTGTTGGCCTCAACGTTCTCTGACCTTGGGATTTGCCTTATAAGGTGTGATTGGAAGTTGAGCAGGGCCTCTCTGACTTTGGCTAAGTAGGCGATCATGGTTGGCTAGCGAGCTTCGTACTCGCCAGTGACCTGGTTGACCACGAGCTGGGAGTTGTTGCAGATGACGATGTGCTAGGCTTTTACTTCTCTGGCTAGAGATAGTCCAGCTATCAACGCCTCGTACTCCGCTTCATTGTTAGATGCCGCGAACTCGAAGCGTAGCGCGTACTCCAGTTTCGTGCCACTTGGGCCGTGCAGAACTATTCCTGCTCCGCTGCCCTGTTGGTTCGAGGAGCCATCTACGTGAAGGATCCAGGGCTCCACTTGGGAGTTGTTGCAGATGACGATGTGCTAGGCTTTTACTTCTCTGGCTAGAGATAGTCCAGCTATCAACGCCTCGTACTCCGCTTCATTGTTAGATGCCGCGAACTCGAAGCGTAGCGCGTACTCCAGTTTCGTGCCACTTGGGCCGTGCAGAACTATTCCTGCTCCGCTGCCCTGTTGGTTCGAGGAGCCATCTACGTGAAGGATCCAGGGCTCCACATCCTAGCTCACGCTTGGCCGAACTAGGAGAGATGCCACACTAGCTGCTACCTCACATGGCTTGGACTCGATCGGCCTGAGAGCTTTGGGCTCACCCGAGCTGGGAGCCTCATGCTCAACCGGCCTGGGGACTTCAGAGCTGAATGTGCACTCGGTGATGAAATCTGCTTAGGCTTGGGCCTTAATGGCAGTTCACGGCTTGTACTGGAGGTCGTACTCGCTGAGCTTAATGGCCCACTTCGTCAGCCAACCAGAGACCTCGGGCTTAAGTAAGACTTGCCTCAGAGGTTTGTCGGTGAGAACGATAACAGTGTGAGCCTAGAAGTATGGGCGGAGTTTCCGAGCTGCAATTACTAGTGCGTATGCTAGCTTCTCTATCTCTGGGTATCTCGTCTTTGCTCCCTGCAACACTTTACTAACATAATAGATGGGTCGTTGAACCTGATCTACTTCCTTTATTAGTACTGAACTAACTACTTCGTCGCTTGCCGAGAGGTACAGTTCTAAAACATCGCCCTCCTCGGGCCAAGTTAAGATCGGCACACTAGCGAGATATTTCTTGAGCTCGTCAAACGCGAGCTGACAGTCTTGGGTCCATTCGAACCCTTTGCTCTTGATTGCCTTAAAGAACGGCAGACAACAGTCCGCTGATTTGGACATGAAGCGACTCAGAGCGGCTATGCGGCCATTCAGCCTCTGAACCTCCTTCAACTTCCGGGGTGGTCTCATATCTAAGATGACCTTAATTTTGTCCGGGTTGGCCTCAATGCTGCGCCGGTTAATGATGTATCCTAGGAACTTGCCCAAGGTCACGCCAAATACACACTTGTTTGGGTTCAGTCTCATAATTTACGCAAAATTTCAAAAACAGAATGCAAATCCTGTATTAATTCATGTGAAAATTGAGTTTTGACGACCATGTCGTCTACATAGCATTCCACTTTTCTGCCAATTAGTGGCGGCGCAAACAACTTATTTACAAGCCTTTGAAAGTTGCCCCTACATTTTTCAACCCGAAGGGCATAACCTTGTAACAGTATAGATCGAACTCCATAACGAAGGCTGTCTTTTCTTCGTCCTCCGGGTCCATCTTGATTTGGTTATAGCCCGAATAGGCATCCAAGAAACTTAGCAACTCGTGCCCTGAAGTCGCGTCCACCAAGCGGTCAATTTGGGGAGCGAGAAGCAGTCTTTTGGGCAAACCCGATTTAGGTCGGTGTAGTCGACGCATATGCGCCACTTGCCGTTGGCCTTCTTTACCAGGACGGGGATGTCTACCCAGCTCAGGTAATGGACTTCTCTTATGAAGTCATCTACGAGGAGCTTCTCGACCTCCTCGTCGACCGCTTTCCACCGCTTTGGGGCTAGGTTGCGTTTCTTCTGTCTAACGGGCCTAACTACAGGATCAGTATTTAACTTGTGAGTTATAAGGTCGGGGTCTATACCGGGCATCTCTGCCGCGGACCATGCAAAAATATCCAAATTTTGAAGTAAGAAACTTACCAGTTCGGATCGTAGAGGTTCCTGGACGGAAGCACCGATCTGAAGCATTTGAGTTGGGTCTGCTGTTGAGGTCGAGACTGCGACTGTTTCTTCCGTGAACGCAGCTCATTCTTCGCCTTGCTTTGTTGGCCGCTCCAGTTCGAGGTCATCGGCCACCTTGGTCTTTCCCTTCAAGGCGGCGACTTAGCACTTGTGGGACTCGAGCTGGTCGCCCCGTGCTACCCCCACACAGAAGTCTGTAGGGAACTTCATAGCCAAATGATAGGTGGAGACCATCGCCCGTAGGATATGGGTGATCGGCCGACCTATTATGGCATTGTATGGGGAGGGGGTCGCGACGACCATGAAGTCATGGTTGAGTCTGACTACGTAGGGCCATGTGCCGACTTCCACAGGTATTGTTATTTTCCCAAGGGGCCGGACTTCTTCTCCAGTGAAGCCCACCAAAGAAGTGTCCATAGGCTTCAAGTCACTTTTCTGCAACTGAAGCTGGTTGAACGCAGCTTTGAAGAGGATATCTGCCGAGTTGCCCAAGTCAACAAGTACGCGCTTGACCTCGAAGTCGTTGATCCTCAGCTTTATCACAAGTGTGTCATCGTGGGGGTAGTGGACCCCTCGCGCATCATCTTCCATGAAGAAAATTGGCTCTTCTGTCCTCGGCCACTTCAGAGGATTCTGTTCTTCCCGGGCGGCTTCACGAACTGACGTCCAAGCTGTTGCTGAAGTACAACCCGCGACGATCGAACCTCCCACTATCATGTGGATGGTGCCCTGAACCAGCCTCTCTTCCGGAGGCTGCCTCTATGACTGCTCGGTCGGCCTGTTGCTGGACTCGGGAGCATTCTTACCGTGCTCCCCTTGTCGACTTTCTTTATTATTATTATTATTATTATTATTATTATTATTATTATTATTATTATTATTTTGTACAAAGTTCCTTAAATATCCACAACGAATGAGCTCTTCAATCTCATTGCAGAGGTTTTTACAATTTTTGGTACTATGACCGTGATCTCTGTGAAAACTGCAGTACAGATTCTTATTTCTCTCATTGGGATTTCCCCTCAAACGGGGTGGCCATTTCACATACGGGGTGTCCTTGATCACCATTAGGATTTCGGCCCGCTTCGAGTTCAGTGGGGTGTAATCAGTTTGGTTCGCTATAGGAGCTTAGAACGACTGACCTGGCTTTGCCCTCCGAGCTGCATCCTTTTTCTTTCGGCTGTCCCCTTGACCGGAAGGCTCTCCTTCCCTCTTCCTTTTTTCGGGCGCACCCTCGCCCTTTTGGTTGATCTCCTCTTCGGTGGCTATGAACCTGTCTACGAGCTTAAGAAATTCGGTTATGGTCGCTGGTTGGTTGACGACCATGTGCCATTTGAACTCTTTGTGCGTCACGCCTTTCTTAGCTGTTGCGAGGCGCACAGCGGGGTCCAGGCGTGGTATCTGCATGCAAGCATCGTTGAACCGCTTGACATAGCCTCGGATGGATTCTCCCTCTCTCTGCACTATGTTGAGGAGGCTTTCTTTAGTTTGTGGGCACCGCTTACTGGTAACAAAGTGGGACGTGAAGGCTTGCGTGAACTACGCCCAACTTCTTATTGATCCGGGCGCCAGGTTCCGGTACCATGTGCGGGCTACTCCCCTAAAAGTGGTGGAGAAGGCCACGCACATGCACAACTCACTTGCTCTCGCTAGGTGCATCTGCGACTGGAAGGCATCTATGGGATCATTTGGGTCGAATGACCCGTCGTATTTGTCAAGAGGGGGGAGCTTGAAATCTTTAGGCATTGAGACTGCCAGGAGCTCGGGAGATAGGGGGATTGAACTGAAAGGATGGGGGCCTTGACCTCGCCCGAGCTTTCCTCTCCTTTGCCTCTGAGCTCGAGTAGGTCGTGGGTGGCAGATCGGTGAGCTCGGCGGCAGCGTCTCTACTTCTTGGCGGGCTCGGCGTTTGTGCTGCTCATCTCTGTGCTATCAGGAATGGTGTGTGTAGGAGTAGCTCAGGCCGTTGGTGATGGTTGCGGACAGAGGGTTTCTGTTTGGAGCCTGCGGCCAGGATCTCAAACCGGTTTTCTAGGAACGGGGTATTAGGCTTCGAGGGCTGAGGCGATGTGGACCTGGCGAGCTGAGGTCCTCCTGACCTGATTGCCCATGGCGAGGCTGGAGCAGCCGATCTTTCTTGTCTATCGCGGGAAGAGGTCTGGCTCCTTGGAGGGTTCTGGGGGGCCTCTCCTTGGCGAGAAAGGCACTCATCCTGACAGCGGGACCTAGCCCGCTGTGAGGCTGGGTGCCGAGGAGGGAGCTATGATTGCTGAAGCTGAGGTTGGTACTGGGAGACCTGGTGTAGCATATGTTGTTGATAGAGCTGAAACTATTAGAACTGCTGCATTTGAGCCTGCATGGCCCGCATGCACTGCATCAAGTCTTCCAGTTGGTTTGGGCTGGTCACCGAGGGCACAACCGAGGGTTCAGTGAAGGTTGCTCCGACTGTAGTAGGGAGCGGAGCGACGACGGGTGCCCCTGTAAAAGGCACATTCAAACTGGGGATCCCGTCCACCGAGAGGGGGACGGTGAACTGTCTGATGCAAATAGTAGGAAGCTGGGGCTGTTCCCTGGAGTTATCCATCTTCGTGCTTCATTCGATTTTGCTAGAGGAAGCCATGAGTGTTGAGTTTTTGAAGAGTAAAGAGATGTGAAAGTTTAGAGAAAGGCTTTTCAAAGCGTTTCCCACAGACGGCGCCAAATGATGTAGCGCGATCCGGTCACTCCTAGCTGGCACTTGTGTGGCTCCTGAAAGATACCTGAGATGAAGAAGAAGAAGAATCCCTTGGAGGTTTGCCCAGCGGGGACACTCCGATGCTTAAGTCAGTACTCTGTAGAAGCAAGGAGAAGGCAAAGGCTAAGAGTGCAGATAGCGCGTTATCACTATACTCGAGAGATTAGAAGTTTTTTCCAGATGATCTTTCTCTTCTGCCCTGAGGGCTTTTATAGGGGCGTTCATGTCAGGTTGGGTGTAACCGCCACTGGGCTCCTGTCACAGCCGTTACCTGCCAGGGCTGCGCAGGTGGCCGTTGTGACGTACTTCTCGCTCAGGTGAGTGACACGTCTCCAAAGTGGCAGGCACGCCTCCGCATGCCGAGAGACGTGGACGCAGACTGATCGGTACGACTTGTCAGATAGAAGCTTCTTGAGGAGTGCTCATGTGGCTCTTTCGCGAGCTACTTTGTAGCAAGCTCGGAATACTTAAGGGTCGTCCTTAACAGAATTGGTCCTGGGGGTGACTTGTCTGCTTGGAAGCTCTCGCAAGCTAGTCCCCCTAACTTGCGAGTTAAAGTTACCTCGGAGTATCCCTTTAAAGGTAGCTCGGGGAACCCGGAGCTCACGTTGTGGCGAGCTCCTTCTGCTCGCTACAATGTGGCGAGCTGCTTTAGGGCCCGTCACTTGGTCGCGCTAGGCTACAATGCTGAGTTGTTGCTCATACTGAGTCAGTGTCCAATGTCACCGTGTCATAGGTCGGGTCAAACCGTCCTCCGTCGATAGTGTTGAATTTCGATTTTAATCGAAATAACCAAAAACCGAATCGAAAATTTCGGTTTTGGATATTTCAGTTTTTCAATATTTCAATTTTGGTTCAGTTTTTAACCAAATAAACTGTTTGCTCACCCCTACCATTAACAAGCTCTTTGCAAGAACAGATCGTTTTTTCGTCAAGAGGTGGAAATCATTTTGTAGGAAACAAGATTTCTTCTTCACTATTTTGTTTTTTTCTTCTTTGGGCACCAAGAAATTGTTTTGCAAGCATATTCAAGGGATGGAAATCATTTTTCAAGGTGAGATTTGCAAAGACAGCTTATGGTTTCTTCCCACAAAAGCCCTTCTTTTAAAGGTTTTAATCATCTCAAACGAAGAGAAGCCAACCCATTGTTCTCTCACATTTTAGCCCTAATAACAGAAGAAAACCAAGAACAAATTGAAGGAAAATTCCTAAACTGATGCAAAAACTTAGTAATATTGAAGTTCAGATTACTCTATAACAAAAGAGCACTAAGAACAAATGCCAATTACTCTATAATTAAATGCTTCCTACTTTATAAAGTTTTTAATTAAACCTCTGTTCAAAAAGTTTCTTGGCATTCAAATATGTTTATAATATGGAAACAAGAAGAATTTTTCTCGAAATCATTACAGAAAAAGACGCCTAAAACTTCATTTAAGCACATGCGGTTTAGATGTGGTTTCCTTTTGTAGCTTGGTGTTGCAAAATACTCTTTTTATTGCTTCACTTGGAAAAAGTGGCGCCCTTAAGTGAGAAGAAGAAGAAACACTAAAGCTATGTTTGGTTTGAAGGAAAAGGTTGGGAAATAAAGGGAAATGTAAGGAAATCTTTATAAATCTTGTATAGATTTTTCTGTCTTTTCCTTTCTTTTCCTATTTTTTCCTTTAAATCAAACACAACCTAATGAAATCAAATGATTTCTTGTAAATGGTTTTTTGCCTTTGGCTGAAATTTGAAGAAAGAGAAGTTTGTAAATCTCTTATTAAGGGCGCCCAAAAAAGAAAACAAAACAATGAAGAATCTTGGAAAACAGTTTCTGCCCCTTGACCAAAAAACAATCTGTACCTATAAATCACTTGTTAATGGCGTCTGTTCATCTAGGGTTTGGAAAGCAAGCCTTTGGCTTGAGTTTCCTGATTGTATTGTTTAGTTGACGGTCAAATTTAATGTTTTTTTTTTCTTCTTTTAATTTTCAAATAACGAATTTTAGAGGCATAATGCCCCAAACTTATCATTTAACTTAATCCACACATGTGAGGTGGGGAGGCATGTGGCATGTGACGTGGTTAAATCTGATTGGAAGTGTACCACGCCCCACACCCAAACGAGTTCAAGAAATCCAGGTTTTAAGATAATAGATGCGAACCAATCTACACCATTACATAGGGTTTGGGTATGCATTTTGGGTCTTCATTCGTTATGGTTGGTTTAATGTTGATTATCGAGTCAAGACTCAAGAATCCTATTGTATAACATTTTGCATTCCTGGATCTGTGTTTTCTCACCCTTTGTAGATTCTAATATTTTATCAATCACACTTAAATGGGTTTGGGCCCAGAGAATAAATAAAATAAAATAAGAAATGGGAGTTGATTTCCATTTGATCTGAATTTATGTATGTTCCATGAATCAAAATAGCAAATCACTAGTGGTTCATTTGGTTGCCAAGAAAGGATGGGATTAGAAAGACCGGGATGGAAAGAGAATATATTTACATCCCATGTTTGTTTCTCAAGAAATGATAAGTTAAAGATTCATTTTCCTATGTTTGTTTTCTGAGAAAATTGATCAATTGCTTGACATTGTTCACCCCAACACATGCAATAATATGATATATTTGCTGACATGGACGTGTGTTTTGCCACGTGACAATATACATATAATATGCTAAGTATTTCATCCATTGCCACATGGCAATCAAATTTGACAAAACGACAATTCTTGGGAAATGGGTTAAACAATCTTCTCTTCGTTTATGGCTAGTAGAGTGACCATGAGGCATTCCTTGCTCGCATCGTTTTGTTTTTCTTGCATGAAAGAACATTCCTCTTTGATACAACTTTTTCAGACATGCTGTATGAGCAATAAATTGCCCCACTAAATTCTGCCCATGTGAAGTATACCCCAGGGCGACAACAACGTATTTGGCCATTAAAACATGCAAAACATCTTATCAACCCATATTCAAAAGGCTTAGGAAAACCTACCCAATAATCATCGAGTCATTAATTCATTCAATCATTAAATGTATGTGAAACAAATGAAACCCATATAATGGAATGTATCTTGAAACCTAGTCATATAATGGAATAAGAAAACCTATCCATCATCATTTCATTGAGAAAATTAAAACAAGAAAACCCGTCAAACATCATCCATATACCTATACCTAATCTGTCCAACAAGAAACTCGTCCATCACCATCCCATTCAAGTTGACATTTCATTAGGACCTTTGTCCATTTAAGAATTCATTCAATCATCCATATGTATGTGAATCAATGAATCACATATAATGAATTAAAACAAACATTCAACCAGTTGATCAAAACAAATATTCACTTAACCATTCAACCAATGTTCAACACTGGATAAGATCCAGTTCATCAAACCTATTAATCTAGTTTCCAAAATATACAATCATATATAGCCATATACTAGTTCATCAAATATGTATATATATATATATATATATATATATATATATATATATATATATATATATATATTAAATAAAGTGTGTTCAAAGCAAGAAAAAAAAAAACTGTGTAAAGTTCTACCACCGAGTAAATTGTCCAAAAAAGTATTTATATCAATATGGGTTCAGTCAATAAGGCCTAACTTCATTTCCAACCATGCCTTCCTCAACTCCGGCGCCAATGCATAAAATGCTTCTACCATGCTCTCTAACTCAAATAAGTAATCAATCGCCCTTCTGATGAACGAAGGGTTATGATCCCCCAGTTTCATGACATCCTCATATATCTTTTCCTTTTGGAGTAAACCAATTCCCTTCTCAACAGCAAAAGTTAATATTGCATCCCGCCTATTACTCTACTACATGTAATATCATGAATTTCTTCAGCATCCCTCTTCCTGAAACCCTTCCACCCAGTCGAGTTACATTTCCCTAGCCGTGAATGCCATGGATCCAGTTACCTGGTCATTCCCACAAACTATGGCAAATTGGTCATAGTTGTGGATGAACTTCCTCCTAAACTGCCTCGCTAGCTTCTGGATGCCCCTGTTTAGTTATGATGGATCAATCTAATGAGAACATATGCTACATATTGTAATTCTTATTCTATGTATAAGATTGAATCTTACCTGTAAGGTTGTTCATAAGAATGCTCAACCTAACCAAATCGATCAACCCGAACCGACTTAACCCGAGTTGGCTGGGTTTTCATCAGTACCGGTCAGTTTCGGGTTGGGCAAATATATAAACCGATATATCGGGTCGGTTTCGGTTTTCTTGTGTGAAAACCGAAATCAACCCAACCCGAATTGAGTAGTTTCCTACTTAACTATAACTAGTCTTCTACTAGAACTAGAAGGCCCATTAGGCAATTACAATTAGAATAGGCAATCTATCCTAGTTTCTAACTTTCCATAATCTTTTACACCAAATAGGCAACCCATTAGGCAATTACAATTAGAATTCAATTAGGTGTCCTTTTGTATAGGAGCAAAACCGAAACCGACCCAACCTGACTCAAACCGACCAGGTCGGTTTGGCCTATCAGTGGGTTGGTTTCGATTTCCACCTCAGGTAACCCGACCAGGTCGGGTTGGTTGGGAAAACCCCAATAAACCGACCCAACCCGACCCGTGAACACCCCTACTTACCTGGATGTATTCAACCTAAACCCGAGGCTATGCATCGATTGTTTTCGTGAGGTCATTCCAAGAAAAACCCACTTGAATAGATGATGTGGGATATGGTACTGAAGTTCTTCTTAATTGTCTTCATTCGGTTCCTAATGTGGTGATGCTTACATTGAACACTAAAACTATTGTTTATTGCTCTTGCAGCCACATTGCATGCTGGATAGGGGTGCTCACAGTTCGGTTAACCAAACCGTGGGCCTTTTTGTAACTGAAATCGAACCATGGGTTTTTTTGTAACTGAACCAGTACTACTGGTTTTTGGAAAACCAATAACCAAAACCAAATAGAAACCAATTGGCTAACGGGTTGACTGGTTCTGTTCGTTAGTTTTTCAGTTTTTTAATTTTAACAATATATATTATAAAAATTTATAAATATATGATATATTATATTTTAAATAATAAACAATATATCATATATTATAAATATATATTTATATATATAATGCATATTTATTAATTTATAATATATAAAAATATAATATAATATACATAAATATATATATAAAATATATGTATACCAATCGGTTTGATTAACCATTCGTTTTCTATATTGGTTAATCGAAATTGAACCGGAACCTTTGATTTTTAAAAACACCAAACTGATTGGTTCAGTTAACCAATTTTTCGGTTTGGTTTCGATCGGTTCAGTTTTTTGGGTTTTTTTTTGCTCACCCCTAATGTAGGTACATGGTGGCCACTAAGACCATTAGAGTACAGAGGCTTCCAAACAAACGCTATGTAGATGCCTGCGATGAATTCGTAACCCATCGCACGTCTACGATAAGCTCATCGCAGATCTGCGATTGAGATTAACTCATACCCAGGACAAGTTGCAATGAACTTCGGCTAGCGCGAATTTGCGATAAAGTTAAAACACGTGCGGGTTTGCAACGAACCCC
Organism: Nelumbo nucifera; assembly: GCF_055504915.1. NCBI lineage: Eukaryota > Viridiplantae > Streptophyta > Magnoliopsida > Proteales > Nelumbonaceae > Nelumbo > Nelumbo nucifera. The sequence continues at coordinate 151,114,573 of NC_142649.1, forward strand.
AGATACGCGTGGATTTATGATGAACCCCAAACACAAACGGGTTTGTAATGAACCATAGATACGCACGGATTTACGATGAACCCCGAACACACACGAAGTTGCGATGAACCCGACACCATTACGAGAACTACGAAAACACGGTAGAACGGGAACAAATGCCAGTTATGAAGGGATGGGAGGAGATCCATCATATGGATGGCCGAACCCTGCAGGAAGGTTGGGAAAATTTTCAAAAATTTCTTTACTCCCATCCGGGAATCCTATTCCCAATTTCGAAAACTACATTTTTAAGGTTCGTTCTTGTAACCAAACAGGACCAAATCTAAAACCAAATTAAGGGAGGGATATACCTAATACGGAATCCATGCAAGAATGCTCCTCCCAACGTAGGTGTTCACACCCAAAGAGAGTACCAAATCCTCCCTCCACTGAAGATGACACAGTTTAGGATGAGGTAGTATTAGCAGGTAGTTCTTCAGCAAGAACTAGTGATTCTTCAGCAAGAATCGAGTGGGATAGTGAGCACAACTTCTAGATTGTTTCTTTTGGCAAGAAACAATATCAAGATCGAATCTTGATCCGATCAAAGAACTGGAGATCGAACAGGGTAGGGTGGTAAGAGCAGGAAGAAAAAGAGCAGAAGGCAAGAGCAGACTAATTGTGTTGTCTTCTCTCTGTATTCAGTGAATGTGTTTTGAAGGTTCGCCCTGCTCTCTTATTTATAGCCTTAAAGAGACAATTTCCTAATCTCATTAGTAGTTTCCTAACCCAAATCTTTTATTTGGATCTAGACTCTTTAAGTGATAAGGATAATCTCTTATCTTATCTGCAAATAAAGATCAGCCTTCCTCATCAAATTAGGAGTTCCTTTGATCCAAATCTTTATTTGGATCTGGACTCTTTAAGTGGATAAGGATAATCCCTTATCTTATCTGCTGATCCAAATCCTAGATCCACCCCAATTTAATTAATCTAATTAACCTAGTTCGAAATAAGCTTTTAGGCCCATTAAGCTTTCAGGCTCACTTCCACTTTAATGTTGGCTAGCTTGACTCTCTTTGTATGGCGTGGGACCCTATCATTGATCTACACGTTAGCCACATGGGTTCAGCCTAGCCTCTGTTAAAAGGCCTATCCGAATTCACTACTGAATGCAGAGAAACAATGAGTCCGTCACCATAGGCTCTTAATGGGCCCAACATTTACACTAAATGGTCATTGGGTCTAGCCATCTTATGAAGGCCCAAGGACTGTGGGCAGATGCTAGATTAGCCCATCAGGTATAATCCTCAATGGTCTTACACTTAACCTCTCAGCCCATAATGATCAAACATTGTTCAACAAGAGATGACCTCTCCCTCGGCTGTAAGGTGCAGTGTTGTACTCTCTATTCACATGGATCCCGGGAATTAAAACCTTTTGCAAACATTTTGAAACTATAATATATATATATATATATATATATATATATATATATATGCATATCTCTATGTAAATATATTTTGCAAAAACAAATTTCAACGGTTGAAATCAACTGTCGGCAGTTTAGGTTTCCATCAAAGAGAGTGCATCCCCGATCATTCACTTTGTCCGACAAAGGGGCTGATCCTATCACTATGATCACCCACTCAGATGAATTCTTGGACTGCCCCAACATGCCCAGGTTTTGACCCCCTCTAAGGATCTCACTGATTGGCATATCAAAGACAGCCCGATTCGACACCTAATGCAGTAGCATAATCGAGTCTAGGGCAGGTGTAACATTCTAGTTTTGCCCATCTATCTCTAAGGTCCAGGGCAATACTGGAATTTTGGTCCGGTTCAAGGTTTCAAGAAAACCCGCACTGCATGTACCTTAGGTCTCACCCTGGCAGTTGAGACAAGCCACCCCAACCAACTTGGTGGTACATCAGTGTCAGTCTTGGTAGGACAAATCCCCCTAGATCTATCCAACGGTTGTGAAGATTCCAAACTAACACGAGTATCATATGTGTCCAGTTTAAGGGTTTTACACTGAAACACCATAATAACATGAATCAAATATGTACTTTATTCATTTATTATAAATGTCATAATGTACATCATGTTGAGTGGAGCTAAGGGCATACACTGTCTAACAACTCCAACTTGCACTTTGGTCCAATCGGGTATAAGCCGGATACCCATACTTTCCACGTGTTTTTCAAACACTTTCTTTGTTAGTGGCTTAGTCAATGGGTCTGTTAAATTTTCCGCTGATGCTACTTTCTGAATCAGGACATCCCCTCTTCCAACTATCTCCCGTAGTACATGGTATTTCCTCTCGATGTGCTTTGACTTTGAGTGGGCTTGTGGCTCCTTAGCCTGAGCAATGGCCCTAGTGTTGTCACACAACAATGGAATGGGTGATGTGCTGGATGAAATTACTCCTAACTCCTGAATGAACTTCATCCACATGGCTTCTTTTGCAGCTTCACTTGCAGCAATGTACTCGGCCTCGGTTGTAGAATTTGCAGTGGACCCTTGTTTGCTGCTTTTCTAGCTAACTACACAGGACCCCACCGTAAAGATGTATCCAAATGTAGACTTTCTATCATCTGAGTCTGATTGGAAATCGGCATTGGTATACCCAAGGATCTGTAGTGAACTACCATCGAATACTAGACAAAACTCTTTTGTCCTTCGAAGGTATTTTAGTATGTTTTTCACAACGGTCCAATGCTCTTGTCCTGGGTTAGATTGGTATATACTTACCATACTCACGACCTGAGCAATGTCTGGTCGAGTGCACAACATGGCATACATGATGCTCCCTACGGCAGAGGCATAGGGAACTTCCTTCATGCCCTCAATCTCTTCAGGTGTCTTAGGAGACATACCCTTGGAGAGAGTGACTCCATGCCTGAAAGGAGCATTTCCTTTCTTCGAGTTCTCCATACTGTATCTTTTGACTATCTTGTCAATGTAAGTAGATTGGGGTAATCCTATTATCCTCTTCAATCTATCTCTATAGAGTCGAAGTATATAAGAGGCTTCTCCAAGATCTTTCATGGAGAATTGTTGCGAAAGTCATACTTTCACCGTAGTCAACATTCCTATATCATTCCCAATGAGTAGAATGTCGTCTACATATAGAACCAAGAATGTAACCTTATCCCCACTAGTCTTCCTGTAAACACAGGGCTCATCCGGATTCTGCTCAAAGTCAAACTGTTTGACAATAGAGTCAAACTGGATGTTCCAGCTCCTAGAAGCTTGCTTAAGTCCATATATGGATCGATTAAGTTTACATACCATGTGTTCCTGACGTGTAACTATAAAACCTTGCAGTTGCTACATATATATATCTTCAGTAAGATCTCCATTCAGGAATACGGTTTTGACATCCATTTGTCAAATCTCGTAGTCATGGTATGCTGCTAAAAATAGCAGGATCCTAATGAATTTAAGCATGACCAACGACAAAAAAGTTTCATCATAATCGATTCCTTCTTTCTGAGTGTACCCTTTCACCACAAGATGAACCTTATAGGTCTCAACCTTACCATCGGAGCCTTTCTTCCTTTTATAGATCCATTTGCAACCAATTGCTTTTACCCTAGGGGGTGGATCTACCAGAGTCCAGACTCCATTGGTCTTCATTGAGTCTATCTTAGCTCTCATGGCATCTACCCACTTCAAGGAATCTATGTCCAACATATCTTCCGTATAAGTCACGGGATCCTCCTCACTAATCGTTGCTTCCACCAAGTAACTTTCTCGGTCATAACCGTAACGAACTGGAGGCCTGGATTCCCAGGTAGATTTCCTGGGTTGGCTATTAACTGGAGCTTGTAGGACATCTCCCACTACTCCTGAGCTCTCCTCATCAAGAACAACTTCCTGACGATGATTATTCAGGATGTAATCTTCCTCCAAAAATGAGCATTTCGACTATAGAACACCTTCTGCTCTCCTGGGTCATAGAATAAATACCCTACAGAGCCTTTTGGGTAACCTACAAATAGGCAATGGTTGGTCTTAGATTCCAATTTGTCAGCTCTTGTTCTTTTAACATGTGCTGGACAACCCCAAATCTTCAAGTGTCTTATTGGTCCAAAGCTCATAGGGAGTGTTCGGAATGAATTTGGTTGGAGCCCGGTTCAACACGTATATCGCAGTCTCTAATGCGTAACCCCAAAAGGATGTGGGTAATTCCAAGTGTACGAGAAGTAATCGGATCATATCCAATAAATTCCGGTTCCTCCTTTCTAACACACTGTTTAATTGTGGTGTAGTAGGAGGAGGTAGTTGTGATACTATCCCATTTTCCTTTAAGTAGTCCCTGAATTCGTTAGAGAGATATTCGCCTCCTCGATCTGATCGAAGGGCCTTAATGTGTCTCCCTAATTGTTTCTCGACTTCTTGTCCGAAATCTTTGAACTTTTCAAATGATTCAGACTTGTGTCTCATTAGGTACACATAACCATACCGAGAGTGATCATCGGTGAATGTTATAAAATAAACGTGCCAGTTACGTGTCCTAACATTCAGAGGACAACATGCATTACTATGTATAAGGTCAAGTGTGTCTGTTGGTCTTTCAGGCTTACCATTAAATGGTCGTTTCATCATCTTACCCTGAAGGGAACGTTCACAGGTTGGAAAATCTTCTACAGTTAGAAAATCCAAAGGACCACCCTCTACCAACTTTGTGATACAATTTATGTTAATGTGGCTATGTCGGTAATGCCACAGGCACGTGAGATTAACTGTATCATGGGTTCTTTTCTTAGGGTTATTATCCGACGTAGTTTTGGTTATATTCATTTCTAGAGAAGGATGGAGAACATAAAGACCATTCTCAAGTTCTCCATATGCAAGGAATTTGTTATTCCTTTTGATAGAAATCACATTACTAAAAAGAATAGAGTAACCATCCGCACACAGTTTTGAAACATAAACCAAATTTCTTCTCAAATTGGGTACATAAAGACAATCTTTTAATGTAATTATTCCTTCTCTGAAATACAACTCTACATTTCCTATGGATGTGGCTGCAATGCTTGCAGAAATCCCCAAGTAAAGAATTACTTCACCGTCACTCAATTTTCTGCTTATCCTAAGCCCCTGCAATGTGTTACATGCATGAGTAGAAGCCCCAAAGTTAATACACCAGGAAGCAGAAGTCACTAACATATTGGTTTCTATGACAAAGGATTCGAAATTACCTTGTTTCTTGGTCTCCAGGTACTGAGGACAATTCCTCTTCCAGTGGCCGGTCTGTTTGTAGAAGTGACAAGCATCTAATGGCTTGTCCTTCCTCTACTTTTTAGGCTTTCTAGTTTTCTTCAGAGGTTTTTTCTTTGTCTTCCTCTTCTTCTTGCTTGATTTGCCACCTTAAACAAGCATGGCAATGGACTCATCATTCTTTATCAGTTCCTCGGCCCTCTACAACATATTGCTGAGTTCTTGATGGCTAACATTTAGCTTGTTCATAATGTAATTCATTATGAACTAGTTGAATGAAGGAGACAAAGAGTTCAGGATGGCATCAACTTTGGTGACATGATCTAGCCTAGATCCAAGAGCCTCCAATTCATTGATGTACCCCATCATCTTAAGACAATGGTCATGAACTAGCTGGTTCTTGGACATTTGTGCGGTCATAAACTATTTTATGACCTTTTGATGAGTAGAACCTGCTCCTCATACATTGTCCTTAGACTATCCAAGATATCTTTGGACACTTCGATCTGATCGAATTGTCATTGTATTTGATTGTCTAAGGAGGCTATGATATAGCACCGGGCAAGAGAGTTTTTCTCTTCCCATTCTCGATATTCCCTCCTGCGGGCCTCAGAAGCCCTATCACCCGGACAATCTGGAGCAGGGTTCTTAGCAACCTTGTCCAATTTCTCATACATCAGAACTAGCATAAGGTTATGATACCAATCAACGTAATTTGGGCCCTTAAGCTTATTATCGTCCAACAGTTTGGCGAATTGTCCGTTTGCCATTTTTTATAAAAGGCAAAGCAAATATTAGTCCACAAACCAATTTGATTCATGTCATCTACATAGGGTGCATGGAGCCAACTATTTCAGCTGCATAACCCCACCACCTTCTGTGAAGGATCACATTCACTCATCTCATGAGCTTTCCCTTTGGCCTCTGTCATACAAGGTTCATTGTCATTTTAGATTAAACCTTTCTGTCTAGTGAGTGCTTATCCATCATATTCGTGAATGCCAAGGTACTGTGAGAGAATCTTTCATTATAGGATAGGCCTCTCCCACATTGGTCTATGACGCCCCTATCATCTTATGAAACAATCCAACAGATCTAGCAGCAAATGGATAGCCCAATTTTATGGTGCATTTCCTCATTACTGAAGGACCCATCTTCATGTTAATGATGGAAGGCCTTTAAAGAGTTCATCATATGGATCTCCCTATCACATACACTCATATTTTAGTGGAGGGAACGAAATATTACGCCCTAGTTTTATTTAGGTCAAACCAAAGTGGCTCCCACTAACTTTCTCAAAGCTAGATTTAAATGGGCCCTAAATAGCTAGGGTTCCTTTTGGGAAGGAAGCTGATGTGGGGGTCCATCAAACGGGGAGATCATCCAACGATCTTATGGACACCATGGTAATGATGTGCATTCAGCCATGGTGTGTGAAAGAGCCACTATCGAAATAATCATGGGTCAAGTACTTATGGCCCATGTACGTAGCACATCACACATCCATACATCACATGCATGAAACAAATTGATCCAATCAATTAAAATATCTGTAAAATCCTTAATTAATTAGATTAAATTAGTATCAGCCCAACAGAGCCCATAATGTTATCATATAACATTATCTAGGTACATGGGTTGTATTGCAAAAAGTAGTTCAACCCATGTAGCTAAATTAGGGTTGATTCAGTTTTATCATATTAAATTTAGGTTTTACAGAGGTGAGCCAAATTAAAACTTGAAGTGGGCCATCAACCCTCTAGCCTAAATCGAATTAGGGTTAGAAAAACCAACCCCATCAAACCAACAATTCGGTTCAACCAATTTGGACCAAATCTGGTGTAAATCGACCCAAGTTTTGGTGTCTAGTTCAATATTTAATTCAAGAATAATGACCTAAAAATAAATTAATTCAAGATAATCAAATTATCAAGAAACTAAAATCAGAGGGTTGTATTGTGATTTTCTTGGGTATCCTACAAACATGCAAAGAACAGTTAATCGCAAATTGCATAATTAATATCTGCAAAATCGTAGATCGTAGAACTTGTTTTTGCGAAAATTTCTTCTCCTCTGTTGCACGCTCCAATAGCCTCCAGATGGAAATAAAATAGAAAAACATAATTTTTCTATTATTACATCACATCGAATTCCTATACAATTTGCCTAAAAATAAAAAAAATATATATATTTACAGACTAGATGAATAGAAGAGAAATTGCAGGGTGTGCCAATCTTGGCACCATAAAGATTCGATCTCCATCAAGTGGGCAGCCCAAAAATTCAAGAAAAATTCACAGAAAAATTCTATAAATTTCGGAGAATAATAAAGATTTATTTTCTAGATCATCTACCCATAATCTAGGAACCAATTCCTAGAAAAAATGCTAACTGCGCAAATCGGGTATAACGCCTTCTGCCCATTTGCACAGATTTAGATCTATTCTAATTTGGTTCAAGACTTGAACCTGGCTTTGATACCATTGAAGGGATGGGAGATTCATCATATGGACGAACGAACCCTATAGGAAGGTTGGGCGAAATTTCAAAAATTTCTTTACTCCCATCCAGGAATCCTATTCCCAATTTAGAAAACTACATTTTCAAGTTTCGTTCTTGTAACCAAACCGGACCAAATCTGAAACCAAATTAAGGGAGGGGTATACCTGATACGGAATCCATGCAAGAATGCTCCTCCCAACGTAGGTATTCACGCCCAAAGAGAGTACCAAATCCTCCCTCCACTGAAGATGACACAGTTTAGGATGAGGCAGTATCAACAGGTAGTTCTTCAGCAAGAACTAGTGATTCTTCAGCAAGAATCGAGTGGGACAGTGAGCGCAACTTCTAGATTGTTTCTTTTGGCAAGAAACAATATCAAGATCGAATCTTGATCCAATCAAAGAACTGGAGATTGAACAGGGTAGGGTGGCAAGAGCAGGAAGAAAAAGAGCAGAAGGCAAGAGCAGTCTAATTGTGTTGTCTTCTCTCTGGATTTAGTGAATGTGTTTTGAAGGTTCGCCCTGCTCTCTTATTTATAGCCTTAAAGAGACAATTTCCTAATCTCATTAGGAGTTTCCTAATCCAAATCTTTTATTTGGATCTACACTCTTTAAGTGATAAGGATAATCCCTTATTTTATCTATAAGTAAAGATCAGCCTTCCTAATCAAATTAGGAGTTCCTTTGATCCAAATCTTTATTTGGATCTAGACTCTTTAAGTGGATAAGGATAATCCCTTATCTTATCTGCTGATTCAAATCTCAGATCCACCCCAATTTAATTAATCTAATTAACCTAGTTCGAAATGGGCTTTTAGGCCCATTAAGCTTTCAGGCTCACTTCCACTTTAATGTTGGTTAGCTTGACTCTCTTTGTATGGTGTGGGACCCTATCATTGATCTACACGTTAGCCACATGTGTTCAGCCTAGCCTCTGTTAAAAGGCCTATCCGAATTCACTACTGAATGCAATGAAACAATGATTCCGTCACCATGGGCTCTTAATAGGCCCAACATTTATACTAAATGGTCATTGGGTCTAGCCATCTTATGAAGGCCTAAGGACTGTGGGCAGATGCTAGATTAGCCCATCAGGTATAATCCTCAATGGTATTACACTTAACCTCTCAGCTCATAATGATCAAACACTGTCCGACAAGAGATGACCTCTCCCTCACCTGCAAGGTGCAGTGTTGTACTCTCTACTCACATGGATCCCGGGATTTAAAACCTTTTGCAAAAATTTTGAAACTATATATATATATATATATATATATATATATATATATATGTATATCTCTATGTAAATATATTTTGCAAAAACAAATTTCAACGGTTGAAATCAACTGTCGGCAGTTTAGGTTTCCATCAAAGAGAGTGCATCCCCAATCATTCACTTTGTCCGACAAAGGGGCTGATCCTATCACTATGATCACCCACTCAGATGAATTCTTGGACTGCCCCAACATGCCCAGGTTTTGACCCCCTCTAAGGATCTCACTGATTGGCATATTAAAGACAGCCTGATTCGACACCTAATGCAGTAGCATAATCGAGTCTAGGGGCAGGTGTAATATTCTAGTTTTGCCCATCTATCTCTAAGGTCCAGGGCAATACTGGAATTTTGGTCCGGTTCAGGGTTTCAAGAAAACCCGCACTACATGTACCTCGGTCTCACCCTGGCAGCTGAGACAAGCCACCCCAACCAACTTGGTGGTACATTAGTGTTAGCCTTGGTAGGACAAATCCCCCTAGATCTATCCAACGATTGTAAAGATTCCAAACTAACATGAGTCTTATATGTTTCCAGTTTAGGGGCATTACACAGAAACACACCATAATAACATGAATCAAATATGTACTTTATTTATTTACAATAAATGTCATAATGTACATAATGTTTATTGGAGCTAAGGGCATACACTATCTAACAGGTTATATGTGTGTCTTTAAATTACGCATGTGGGTTTAATGAAAATTCGCCTACCAAATGATGATGTCACCCACGCCACGTTAGTATAATAGGATCACATACGGAGAGAATCCAGAAAGGATATGATTCTTTAATAATTATCCCTTAATAGTGAAACAAATGGAAGATCTCATTTCCTAACAGAAAGGATTCCCTTGCCTAACAGGAAAGAACTTGTTCCTTGATAAACTTAACTTTCTCTGTATAAAAGGGAGAGAGCAATTTTTCCCTAGAGAGACAATACAATGATTAACTTGACCTAGGGTTTTTGAGAGAGAAGAAACTCCTTTTCCCCTCTCTTCTCCTCTCTTCTCCACATCCTCTCTCTTTTCCGCCGCCATCTCTGGACCTTCGGAGACTAATCAACCTCCACCTTACCATGGTGAAAACACCTAACACCGGATCTTTGAAGCTTTTATCAACTTTGTACCCAAGGGCCACTTGTTCTATCAAAGTCTCAGTCAATGTATTATCCATCTTAGAAGTCCAACTCATATTGGACTTACTAGATCTACCATCATTTTCACTATTTTGAGTATCCATGTTTGATTCAAACCAAACAACATCTCATATTATTCAGCTAACAGAACAATGTCCAAACATATAGCATGATGCAAAGTTAGTAAATTCATAGCAACAATTCAACTTTTCAATCAACCTACCTTAACTAAAACTAATAACATTCATCACATAACAATGTCCAAACTAATAACATTCATCACATCAAATAGTCACACAGGGTAGTAGTTCAATTCAAAATACAACTCCATTATTAAGTCCAACACAACTAAAATGAAGATAAAACATGGATATATTAATGCCAACGCTTGGATTGAGCCATTTGGTAGTTTGCCCATATTTGGTTAGCTATCTCCTCCTAAGACAGTGTCCTTCTCTCATAGACTCATTTCTACTAATGCACTGAGATGGCTGGGAAACATGAGTATCACCAACAACATCATGACTCTTCCCCGTCATCTACTTCAACATCTGCACATCCAACTACCTCACTATCATATTGAGACATTATTCGATCATATGGGTTCGCTCCCATTACATGGTTATGTAATATGCAGCATGTTGAGACAATCTTGACTTGTGTTTTGAATGGATAATGTTGATCAGAAACCAAAATTGGGAAGCATTCCTTGAGAACCCCAAAAATCCACTCAATTACATTCCTGAGTAAAGCATGATGGAGGTTAAACAACTCTTTGGGGTTCTCAGGTTGATGTGAACCCCATTCTTCAAGTAGTATCTTGTGCTTTGGTACAGGATGAGGAAGCCAGACTTAAGAGCAAAACCCCAATCTACCAGGTAATATTTACCTAATTAAAATACAAGAAATGGTTATATAGCAATTTCCACATTTATATCTAATATGACCTATATGGGTATGTATTGATACCTTGTGGGACTTTTAGTCTATGTTCCCTTGACAATACACTACTTAACATGCAGGAATCCAATGCAACACCCTCCCATTTAGGAAACACATGTGAAAAGTAGGTCAAAAGAACATCCAATAAGGATATTTTGTGTTAGATATAATTTACGACCACGGAATCTAGCTACGTCTGCAAGTGGAACCTTCATAGGTATGCACATGCCATTAATTGCCCCAATACAATCATACCAAGCAAATAATATTGTTTGTATTTTATGATTCATCACCTAGATTCATATAGGCAACTAAGGGGTATAATATTAACACTATCATTACCTTGAAATATGACCAAAAGTCTTGTCAGTTTCTAATCTTAGGTGGTGTATCAGTGATAGTTGGTTGAACCAAGTATCTATCTTCTAAGCTCAAAGCTGCATCTAACACTGAGTTGAAGTGACGACTAACAGTCTCCCTAGATCTACTAAAGTGAAATCCAATGGTTCTATTCCTGACATTGTGTGCTAAGATGTGCAAAAGTCCAGCAACTTGTTCTTCTACACTAGTCTTCAATGTATTATGGAGTCATCCATTCTCCCACAAAATTTTACAAAGTCTGTAGAAGACTTCTTTCCCCATTCTTAACTGGTTGTAACAACCAATTTGCCTTCCCCTATACAACTGATCTAGTAAATCTTGTCATTGTAAGTCTTGGTTAACAGAAGGTTCTCTATCAACATAGTCCAACCATTATTGTACAAGAGTCAATGCAACTGCAACTCCACTAGTTGTAGCTCCAACAATTGCAATCGACATTTGATTGTTCATCTAGACATATTCATGGCACTTCATGTTACAAAGAAGAAAGGATGTGCATTTACTATTATTATCTGTTACAAAAATTATAATTAAACTAATTGTTACAAAAAGATAGATTGAGAGAGAGAGAGAGAGAGAAAGAGAGAGATTGAGAGATTTACATGTATGTATAGATAGGTATATATATTTGAAAGCATTGAGTGGTATATATATATATATATATAAAATCCAACAATTGCAATCAACATTTGATTGTTCATCTATACATATTCATGGCACTTCATGTTACAAAGAAGAAAGGATATGCATTTACTATTACTATCTGTTACAAAAATTATAATTAAACTAACTATTACAAAAAGATATATATATAGAGAGAGAGATTTACATATATATATATATATATAGATAAATAAATAGATAGGTATATATATTTGAAAATATTGAGTGGTATATATATATATATATATAAAGAGAGAGGGAGGGAGAGAGAGAATATTTGTAGATTCTTTTACCAAGCCATCCCATGGAAAAAAAAATTATGTTAGTATGGTATGTCTAGGAAGGAAACATATATCAAGACAGTTAAGATGTAATTGCAATATAAGTTGTAGACATAGTGCCTCAGGTCCACTATATTTATTTAAAAAGAGAAGACAAAGGTCTCAAATATGAAGCAAAATCTGCAATTCTAATACATTGCAACCGTCAAAATGAAACTAGCAATTATACATAAGAACAATTAAACCCATTCCAACAACCTTTCTTATTTTGTGATGATAATAATAGTACAACACCACGATCCTTATCAATTTCATTTGTCCTATAAACTTCATTGTGTATACCCACTTACTTAGGCTGCGTTTGGTTGGAGTGCAAATATGAACCATTATAAATTTGCACTCCGATTCAGATTTGTATCCGTTTGGTTAAGTTTCAAAAATGCATCGATTTTCGATACAATTTTGTATATCTTCTTAGGTTTGTATCGAACATAGGAGAAAATATTGCTTCTATGGTTGGTTGAAGTAAATAGGTTTTGAGTTTTTCCAAAACCCTCGAAAGAGAGAGAGAGAGAGAACAGCGAGTAACTACATAGATATTTTTTTCGAGATAGAGGAGAACGGCGAGTGACTCTCAACTGCGAGCAACTGCGTAGAAACTGAGTAGAACGACTCTGAACTGCCTTCGTTTTCACAGAGGTAATCCGATCTACCTTCATTTTCCAATTACCTTCAATCTATTTGTTGTTTGTTTGGTTTTCCTTTGAAAGAATCCTAACCTCTTCATCTTTAGGTCGTGTTCGATCAATTTTTCCATTTGTTGGATTTTCTGTTTTAAGAGAGAGTCTTAACCTCTTCGTTTCTAGGTAATGTTCCATCTATCTTGCTATCTACTTCCATTTTTGGATACTAGAGTTATTACTTGTCTGTTGATTTATTTTTGATTGATTAAGTGCATTGGAACTTTTTGATTTCACCGCATTCTAGAGTTATTGCTTCTCTCATCCTTCATTTTTCTTTGCTTCTTCAAATGTACCTTATCACTCATTCCCTTCTGTTAAGTCAAAATCTCCAGACCGAAGCCTAAGATAATTCAGTGACTAAAAGGATTACATAATCCAATTAAGACTCAAGTGATTCTGCATACTTGTAACACATATGTTTGAGATTTCTAGCACAAAGGGCAAAATGTTGGTTAACATGGGCTAAGTCTGAAGGGCCATTCAAAGGTAAGCATAAGATTGAGGGTAATTGGAAGCTACCATCATTTTATTATTATTATTATTTATTTATGTTGTCTCTAGTATTCATGCATTCATCATAGAGGAAAGTGCTAATCTCTTTCCCATCCTTCTTCTGTGTTTCAGGCTAAGCAACAACTCTTGTTAGCAGACAAAAAGCCATGTGGATCACCTCTTACAATTGAAGACCTCAATGCCATGCCATATGCTTCTAAGGTACATGAAAAGAGTTATCTCTCCTCTCCTTCAAGGAAGATGAAATGTTTTCAGAAAAGCTTGAGAGTGTTCAATGATCTATACTCCATTCTGTGTAATTACAGTATTTTTTTTTTGTGGATGTTTACAAAACATTAACATCCAGTTCAGCTGACTTTAGTATTTGGATTGCTGATTACTTTGGTGTCTGCTCTTGTGCTTCTTTCTTTAAATTTTTTTCTTCCTCTTCATCCATTACCCCCTTTTCCTATGAGAGCTGTTTGGAAGGGGTATAGGCCTTTTGTTGAGAGGTTTCCTTTTCCGAGCAAGATGTGAAACTACTAACCATCTACTAATCTCCTTCTCTTTTACATCCAGCATTTGGGATTTTCCCTTTTGCTGTCTTTGGTGGCAGGTCTGATCCTCCTAGGGAGGTTATGAGGCTTTTCTACTATTCTTTCTTCTCACAAAAGAAAAAAAAGAGGAAAGATTCTTTGGATGAGGGCAGCTTTCCTATGCTCAATATGGGAAGAACGGAACAATAGGATTTTTAAAGACAAATCTCAGTCCAAATGGATCCTTATGGAAATCATATCCACGGAAGTTGCTCATTAGATGAAGTCTATGTAAGCCTTCAAGCCTTTCACAACTGATGACATTTTCTAAAATTGAAATATTGTGCCACACTCATCAATTTATAGGGGGATAAGATGAATATGGATCCCTCTGTAACCAAATCTCAATAAATTCAATTTTTATCATTGTAGTTTGGGTAACCTTGGAGTTTCAGGTATTGGAGGTGTTTTCAGGAACGCCTTATATTTCAGGTCCCATTCGAATATAGAACTCTATAAAGGCTGAATTTATTGCAATCTGGGCTGAGTATAGGAAAATCCTTGCAATATAGTCACATTGTGGCTGAAGGTGACTCCTAATTGGTTGTTGGTTTGTTCAAACAATAAAATTCTGGTCCATGGATCTTTAGACAAGAGATAATGAAAGTAAGAAGATTAGCTGCAGAATTGGGGCTAAGGTTTTAATGGACACAGAGATCCGCGAATGACATGGATGATCATTGGCAAAAGAAGGTGCCCTTGGGGAGCAATTGTTTTATGGAAATACTTTTCATGGGGGAAGCTTGTAATCTAAAAACCAAAACACAGAAGGGCTACAAAGACATGCTGACCTATAGTAGGGGTGCATGGCACATTGTAAATAACATCTTTTTAATAATGCAATAAAGCTTACAGTTACCGAAAAAAGTATGGAATGATGGATGTTTATGTGCTTAATTGTTTTCGGTAAACATTTCCCGTAGTTAAACATATGGAACTAGAGCTACATATATTAACTTAGTACCAGCTGATCAACCAGTAGGTGGTCATGTATTTGCTCAATTGAGTGAGATTTTTCCACTTATTCAATAAAACTTTCCAAGAATTCCTTTTGTCTTTTCACTACAACATCAATGTGCATATTTCAATGTGTTTGCAGAATTACAGGCATATACTACTTTAGTTATTTTTATTTTTGTAGAAGGAATGCATTCTCTAGGTTCAAATATTTTATTTTCATGCATTTTTCATAAAAAGAAAAGGTGGGGAGCCTAATAGGTCTAATGAAGTTATCAACATTCCTCAATATTCCTAATTCTTAATATACTTTTTTGTTCATATTCTTAACAGGACAGTTGAAGTTCCAACCTCCCGTCTTGTGATTATTTACGGCATCTATGCTTTGAGTGAAAAGTTGCGACCTCTTCTGGACCTTCTGGTGGAGTTCACTTTGACCGTGTAAAACGGGTTTTACGTGACATACAACATGCTGGACAAGAACCGAAAGAAATAATCCATCGAATCTTTGAAATGGTTCTTTCACTTGCCCCATGTTAGATGTTTTTCTTTAGAAAGTTTTGATTGTGTGATAATGGTCACACAATGTCTTTTTAGATGTTTTCTTTAGATGTTAGATGTTTTCCAAGAGGGTCTCTGAAATTCTATGCTAGCCTAGCTGCTTTGAGAAAATACTTCAATGTGGCTACACTACATGATAATGGTCATAGTGAAGCTGAAAACCTGAGGGAAAAGTTTTATGATAAAGTGGTTGATGAAGGAGACAATCATAAATATTTTGACAAAAAATCAATATTTTGATATAGATAGCTCAATAAGCAGTGGCAAGGAGAAAGGTGATGCAGAGAACGATGATAGAGTCATGGTTGGTGCTGTTACAACAGCTCTGGGTGCATCTGCTTTTTTGGTACACCAGCAGGTAAAGTTATCAAAACCCTTCTCATCCTCTACCATAGCTTTCATATTCTCATTGTTGGTTCTTCTGTTCTCTTATGTGATTTCTTTTATATGTCAGGAAGAGGTTCATCCATACAATTTCCACAAATTACTGTTAGTAGTAATTAATCAATTGCTATAAATATCATCCCAGATATGATCTTAAAATTCGATTTTCTTTGTATATCTCTATATGCAGATGGTTTAATTGGCACATGGAAATTGGGAAATGATCCCAGATATGATCCATCTCTTGTCCACAGGCCAATTGGATTCTTTTATTTCAAGACTTACTTTGATGTATGCAGGATGGTTTGTCACTATTTTTTTTTTGTTCCTTTATGTGGCAGGATGCCCGGGCAGCTAAATGCCTTTTAGAAGCTCCATAGTTCCTATTCAAAAAGAGTAGTTGTCGTTGGCGAGAAGAGGAGAGAGAAACTGGCTTACTTGGTAGAAGAGACCGTTGTATTTACCAAGTTGCCCGTTGTATGCCCGGATATCTTGTTATTTTTTATATTTGTTTAATGGTGGGAGTAGCTGTAACACCATATGGTAGCAAGAAACAGTTGTATTTGCATTGATGGAAATGTCAAACATCCACAAAAATTGTATTCTTATTTGCATCTTTCAAAACAAATGAGCTGAGTGCAAAGTGGGTGTGTAAATCTTGAACCACTTTGCACTCACATGAACCAAACATTTTTGTTTTGCACTCTATAAATTTGTATTCGTACTCCAACCAAACGGAGCCTTATCAATAACATTCATCCCAAAATTGGTTTGTATTATCACCAAATTAAGCACAAAAATTGTCTATAAACATATTGGTTTGTTTATGGTTTGTATTCATCTAAAAAATCAGCACAAAAATTGGTTTATGTTCATCCCAATATTCTGACAAAGCATCAAGACCAATAAAGTGTCGAAGACACCCTGGTATTCATAAAAAAAGGAAAAAAATGAACACAAAGCAGTGGCCAATGTTTTGAAAACCATATCGGACCGGCTGATTGAATCAGTTGAACCGTGACCCACCCCCGAGTTGGTCCAGATATACCCCCAAAACCGGTATATAAAAAAGCTGTGAATAACAGGCCACCCGTCTAGTTCAATCAATGAACCATAGAACCAGTTCTGGTTTTGTATAACCGGCCGGTTTTTTTTTTTTTTCATTCACATTAAGTGCAAAAGGACAAAAAATGTCTTTTTGGGCCAAATAGGACCTTAGGTCCAATCGAATCCCAAGTTCCCAAGTAAAACCAGATCTTCTCTCTTCAAACCTAACCTAACATCACCACCAGTGCCTCCAGCTCCGCCGCCAATGCCATTATTGTCACCGTCGACAAGTACTCGTACTCTCTCCTCCTCTTTCTTCTTCTTCTCGTAAGTGGACTTTGTTCACCATGCGCGTCCCTCTCCCTCTAAATCTGTCGGCCAGTTTTCTCTCCTCTTTCTTCTTCTTCTTCTTGCAAGTGAACTTTGTTCACCAAGCACATCTCTCTCCCTCTAAATCCGCCATCCAGTTTCCTCTCCTCCTCTTTTTTTTTTTCTTCTTCTTCTTCTTCTTCTTCTTCTCGCCGATGGACTTTGTTCACCACACCCCTCTCCCTCCAACTACAGCAATTGATTCCTCTCCTCCTCTTCTTCTTCCACTGATTTCTAAATTCCAAACTACAACATTTATTCATTACTGATTAAGTGATTAGCTTCACTCTGCAACATTTTTTTCATTCTAATTCTACAACATTTATTCATTCCAAACTGCAACATTTTTTCTTTATTCTGCAATATTTATTCTGTAACATTTTTTGTAACTTCTGCCTATAGGTTTGCTCAAATTGAAATTCCAATTTGATTTTTGCTTCAGGCTTGGAATTTGATCTTTCCTTTAGGATTTCACTTCAATCCACCAAGTGGAGTCTCAAGCTAGTTGTTTAGTCTTGTAGGTTAGCCTACCTATAATTGTCTATGCCCTTTCACATAGCTGAAAATTGAAATTGATTAGAATTGTGATATTGATAAGGTAATACTAAAATAGTTGAAAATTGAAATCAGTTTTACTTTATCATGTATGCATTATAATTTTTGAATTCATGTTCTTGAAATGCCTTTGTGATGGTAATTTTAGTTAGATTTTGAAATAAAATAAAATTTGTTAATTTTTTTAAATAACAAATTTAAATTGTAGGAAAATAGAACATACTTCTAGTTACAAGACACCAGAACAACAATATACAAATTCTACACTATCCACTTGTGGAAAGGCTGTCCCTACATGGAATCATTTTATTGAAGTCCCTGTTGCCGATGGTTCTAAAAGTTATGTTTGTATTGTGGATTAAATTACAAAGAGAGGGAATTATTAGAATGAAAGAAATATCTCGTTGGAATTAAAGGAGAGGGTAACCAGAGTGCTTGGCTTGAGCACCTAAAGACTAGAAGACCTTGACGGAAAACTGGTGCCGAGGAGCTAGAACACCGAAAACCTTAGGATGTACTATCAGTAAATAGAATAGGAGATCCAATGTATAAACAACTTCTAAATAAAGTCTACTTTTATTCAACAGTAGTTGAGTAAGCACCACACATACAACTCAGGCGAACTCTAACGACCGAGGACCTCGAAACAATGCACCTTATACACAACCCAACCGAACTCGACCTTGGTACACGGCATAGCGCAACCTCATACTGCACGGTAGCTGAACCAAGCCTAAAGGATTAACACCTTAATTTAGACCCAGCCAACACGAAACGGCTGAGGCCACAAGCCAAACCGGCCCAATAGGGTACGGCGGGAATGACACCCTCACCTAAACCGACGAGGGCGATAACAAAACTCCGCAAAATAGTCCAGTTAAAAGACCGAGCGTACTGATTTCCCCCAACAGTGATGACAACTTGGAAGCACTCCGGCCAAACAAGATGTGAAGCGGGTCAGTTGGAACTAAGGACCTAATGGTAGTGCAGTCTGAGAAGCACTTCAACCGGCTGAACTTCGGTGCACGATAACTAAGGAAAGTAACATGTCAATCGTAGAAAAGAAAAATTTGCTCGGCAAAATGGACTTTCATTAATAAAAAAAAGTACATCAACTACAACTCGACATGCTGGATTAAACACAGAGGCCCTCGTAAAAAAAAAAAAGGGAAGTGACAATACATCAATTCTCTGCTGGGGGGTCCTCGGCATGATCTTGCGCGTTGGCGATAACATCTTCGCGAATAGGCTCTTCAGTATCAAACGGGCCAAACCCCTAAACAATACCGACTATGGAATTAACGCATTACACGCCACTGACAGAGAACGAATCCCTCCTACCAAGAGTTAGTGGCGTAATCGACCTGCTCGTTGTGATGCACCAACCACATCAATTTTATTCCTTGCTCCTCTTCAAGAAATAACATTCTTCTAACTTACATTCTATTTCATATAAAGTTATAATCACATTATTTTACTTCCTATATTTTTCAAACAAATAAGACAAAATCAATTACGAAGCAAAAGAAAAAAAACCAAAATTTACACTTCCCCGCATTTGCTATACAAATGAAATTTACACGGCAAACAAATGGAACTACTAAGTGGCAAACTTTGTAAGACCCAAAACAAACATGTTTGTTTCTGTAAGGGGCTTAACATCAATCAGATCCCCACTTCTTTTCTAAAATTGCAGACAGCATTCTCTGATAGACATCTTTTTCCAACACATTTTCACTGAACAAGTAATGAACATGGCTTCTACCAGTACCAGTGACGAATGTGAAATATTATTGGGAGAAGAGGGTTTTCTAATCAAACAGAGAGGAGAGAGAGCCTGGCAACATGAACATCCTCCTATATTAGCCATGTATGAATATATTGATGAGTCGTTTTGATTGCATTTTACTAACCCAACTAAACTGCCCATGGTCCTGAGTTTATCTAAGTTGTGGGTTTGGATCTTCCGAGGTTTTATTACCCTTAATGGGCTGGGTTCGTCGAGAAACTTGGCCCGATTAAAACTAAAAATATGATGGTTGAGAGCTGGGTGGTGGCTTAATTAGCGGCCCATCATGGTCCGATCTATACATCTAGCCATCGTTTCACTGCTGAGGGACAGTCCGGTCACCGGGGAGTTTGGCTTCAGTCAGTGCAAGTCCGTATTTATACCATTCAAACAGTGTTTTGCAATTTTGCATGTCCCCATGAAATAAAACACACATGCACGGAGATATTCTTAATGCAATGCTGTAAAGACTGTTCGAACGGGTATTAGCACTGACCGAAGCCAAGCTCGTCACCGGGGGAGGTGTCAATGCTTCACAAATAACAATGGGGATGAATTTGGAATGGGATATGCTCCTCACACTTGGGTGCCTCACATGCACATCCACCGTGCCTTGAGAACATCTCCCATAAAAAATAACTTACAAATATGGGAGATATTCTCAATGTATGATAGGATGTGCGTGTGAAACGCCCTATGTGAGGAGCAGATCCGTTCTCGATGAATACCGGCCCCAGCTGATTGAGTGACTGGTTTTTAAATTCATAGATACCAATTTTTTTGAATGCCGATCTCCTACAATCAAAAACTGCTCAAATAGCATTAATTAGTTACGTATCAGAATATCTTCCATACATGCATTCTGCATGGAGAGATGTTTCATATGCAACTTGTTTATCATAATTGCTTTTGTTTCCTAAAAATATATATACATCATCGTTATCATTAATCAAGCCAAAACCAATTCTAATTATAACATCTAACGTTACAATGTAGTATATAGGATTTTCTTCAATTTTACACATCACATTTACGACTGTTTTCTTCTTTTAATTATTTGGATAAATTTGCTTATTAGGTAAATGTTTTCTGAGAAATATTTATTTGGATAAGTATATTTATCCATACTTTTTTATTTTTCAAATAAATAAGGCAGTGACCATTTTAATCCTAAAATAACATTATTAAAAAATATAATTTTATCTCATTCAAGTATTTATAATTTTTTCATCAGATATAAAAGTTATTTATTCACATGACAGATTTTTATCCGAGTAAGTAATACTAAAAATAAATAAATTTTTCATAAACCCCATAAAATCTGAAAAAAAAAAATCTTAATCGATGAAAACCAATATCCCATCAATCAACTCCCCCCACCCCACTTCAATGCACATCTCGCGTTCACATTACTAGCATTAATGGCTTCAATTCGATGGAATGGTAATGTGAAAGCATCGTATTGACTGAAGTTCAGATCTCCTACACAAAAGAATCCTGTCCACGTTTATCGCAATCACATATAGAGAACATTTCGTCCATATGAATCGCCTACCTCATCGCCTCATTGGCATCACCTCACACGACGAATTCTGAGTCCCATCAAAGTGTCCCTTTCGTCCATCTCTTATTGTTTTTTTCTCCCAACTGATCGATATCCTCCAATCAGTGCATCCTAACTCTTTCTTTCTAATTGACTTGATCGTGAGTCACTGATTTTTTTTTTATGCTTCTCCAAGAATTCTGAGTCCCGATTGAGGATTTGAGAAGACTCCCAACTCCCATGATCCCATCTCTTATCATTATTGCTGATGTGTCCCCATCAGTATATGAAAACCTCAATCAGCAAACAGAAGTTTTGTGCTATAAATTAAGCTGTACACAGGCTATATATATATATATATATATATATATATATATTCTATAACTTATGTGTTTGTGGGATGAGTTCAAGTGAAAAAGACATGCAACGCAGCACACTGTAGTGTAGTCCCTATTCTGTCGTGAATGGGGATGTAAATCCACTAGGCTACCCCCTGTTGGACTAACCCAATGCTGCATGTTATCAATACTACTAGTATGATATAGTTCAAATTCTGTTTCAAATGCCTCTCACAGGTAGATCTGGCAAAAAATTGATCCAATCCACGAATTCGATCCAACCCAACCTGAAAAAATAGGGTTAAGGTCTCATATTTAGTTAGCTACCTGAATATGAGAATGACCTGACCCAGCCCAATCTAGAAAAAGCTGGGTTGTGTCATCGGTCAACCCGCTGACTCGATTGTTATTTCTAATTGGGACTATTTATGCATTGTTAGAAGTTTCTACTCTTTAATTTTTTTATTTAGTCTTTACTCTTTAAATTATTAAATGTTCAAGTTTTATTTATTTATTTTATATTTGAAATTTTAAGGTTAATTCCTTTAATTTTAGCATTTTCTATGTAGTTTTTTTTATTTATTCATTTTTTAATTTCAATTATTTTTTGGGATGATCTAAACTGACCCATGGGTCAACCCTAACCCGAGCATTTAGGGTTAGGGTCTAACATTTGATAACCCGACCCAAAATCAACCCAAAGCATATTGACCCGACCCAATTGCCAGGTCTACTCATAGGTATCCCTTTTAATTTATTGAGCTCAAATCAGGCCCCCACAATGTCCCACAGCACATTTCTGCCGCCGTGTATTGGGAACATCTCCCGATGATAACATCATCATTTATAGTATTACCATCGGGAGATATTCTCAATAGGGGATGTGGTGTGAGACATTGTGGGGGGGGGAGGGCTTGTGGGGGGCTGATTTCATCTCCAATTTATTGCACTCAAATGCTGCTCGCAGGTACCCTTTTAATTTGTTGTACTCCAAGACTAAGAATGACAAACGGCTGATGTACAAAACCTCACTTTTAAGCGAGTATACAGTGCAGGCTTATTTTGAATTACAAGCTCCCAATTAATGCAGAGCTAGTTTGGATCCTTAGAATTAATACATCCTCTCTGCAAGGAAAACTTTGCAACGTATATGTCTATTTCGATATGAGAGAGATGTATTCCAGGGGTCTTTTTGTCATCATGTAAAGCTGATTAAACCTGCAGAGCGGTCAGGGGCCTATAACCTCCCTTTTGATGCGCCAACATTCATTGACAAGCACGGAAAAAAACTACATAAACCCATCCTAACTAAGAGATTTTCCACACCAAAAAGTTAACATCAGTGTCGCCAATCTTGTATTAATACATCTCCCAATGTCAAATATAAGATATACTCCTAATACACGTTGAGATATGCATGTGGGGCATTGATATGTGATCTCATTTTTGACGAAGATCGATCTATCTACTCTTGTCTATTGGATGTCACTACTCCAATGATGGGTCGTCATGACACTCTCAATATGCACATGGCGGCTAGCGCCTGTCAAGTTGTTGGGAATTTCAAATATGTTTTTAGGCTCAGTGTGGAAGGAGTACAAATACAAGGTTTTGCACTCTACAAATTTACATTTGTACTCCACTCCTTCCAAAGTGAGCCTTAAGGGTCTTCATACCGGAAATTCCCTACAGACAAAGCGAACTAGCAATCCACACACACACATTTAAATGATTAACTAATAATCCATAATTATTTAAAACATAATTTCTTAAATTTCTCAAAATTTTAATGTTTAGCGTAATTTATATTAATTATTGTAATTTGATAAATTTTCATTAAATTTTTACAATAATAATTTTTGATAAAAGATACTGCATTACTACTAATTAGCACAATTTACTAATCTCTATAAAATCAATAATTATAATTAACAATTATCAAATAATTTAGGAAAACTCTTTAACTAATAATCCATAATTATTTTTTAAATAAGTAATTAAAAAATTAAGAAATTAATATATGAAAAAATATTCTCCAAAGCTATTTAAATAATAATCCATTATTATTATTATTCAACTAATTAATTATTAAAAAATTTAGGAAAATTAATCTTTCAGAAATTGTTTTATAATTATTTAAATAACAATCCTTTATTATTATTATTGTTTTTATTATTATTATTACAATAAATAATATTAAATAATTTAGAAAAATTATTAAGTCTATCCACACCGATCTAAACCACTTGGTTGCTTTGATGGTTTTACATTAATTAACAACAAATGGTTTACTTTTACTTAAAAATAATGTAATTTACCATAATTACATTTACTATACATTACTACTTAAAAATAATATAAATAATCTAGGCTTAAGAAGTAAATAATTTACATTAACTTATTGTTATTATAAATAATCAATTTACTATAAATTACCACTAATCAATAGCAATTTCAATAATTTCTTTTTTGAAAATTATCATAAAATATTGTAATTCATTGTTGTTTAATATATTGTTAGTTAATTAGTTATAGAAAATTATTAGAAGTGTAGGGACGACAATTTTCCTTGTAATTAAAACTTGAGCCTTACCTTACCCCACCCCAAACGGGGCAAGTTTCCTCAAATCTTAAACGGGGACGGGGCAGTAATGGGATGGAGACAGGGAAAATATTTTTGCCCCAAATTAGGGATGGAGTTTTCATATAATTCCCCAAACCTGGTGGTAAATTAGTAAAATATCCGTAGATTTAACATTGATTTTTAAAAGATCTTTAAGTTTTCCTCATATTCTTATAATTCTAGAATCCCATAATTTCATTTATAAAATACCTCTAAATTATTATAATTCAATTCCTAAAATACCTCCAAATTCCCATAATTCTATTTGTAAAATATTTATAAATTAGATTTTTTAAATGGTTTGGTGGGAAAATTTTGAGAATTCCCCATCTCCAACCGGGAATGGATACCTCACCCTGAATCTGCCCCACCACTGGGGTCGGAAAAAGATGAAGTAGAGTTTCTTCTTGACTTGGGGGGGGGAGGGATAAGAAGGGGTGCCCCAACCCATGCATCGCACGGTCCCGCTAGTATTGATATATAGCACTAAGTACCCATTCAAAGATACTAAATCTTTACATATGGACCTACAGTGTTAAAATGGTGGCATGCTAATGGGTTGTCATTTTATTCTGGGTTCTATCATCAGAAAGAAAGCGGCCTTCTTCAGAATCCAACCTTTTAAAAAGGAGGTCAAAAACCTGTTGTATGGTTGAGTGTAGATCATAAATGATGGTTGCGATGGCTGAGAATCAAATCATCAACTCATTCATCAGTCGTTTTCGAAACACGCCTCACTTGATAAATGATGTTATTCTTCATCAACAATTCAGCATCACCCATCTAATTAACCCTTTACACTGGAAAATTAAATTGAGATACGTAATTTCAGAGAACTTTTCTTTCCATGAACAGTGAACGCATATGAAGAATGGACATCCATAGACCATATATAACGTTATTTGTCTCAAATGTTCAAGTGAACTGACACCGTCGGTTGGTGGGCATGTGACAGGAGCAATACAAATGGAATGGACCACCATTTCTGAATTTTTTTAGTGATGTGGAGCCATTTATGCATGGTACCGACCGCGCGTCTTGCTTGATTCATTGAATTGAAAACCATGGAGACCAATTTAATTTTGAGCCCAGAAAGTGAGAAAACCAAACAAATTAAAGAGAACAATTGCAACAGCAGGCGGCACCAACCGAGGTCGATTATATAATACTATAGTAGTCAACTAGTCATCAGTTAACAGTTTCACAGTTTGACATGCATGATAGACTATTAGACTGTGATTCATGTTCATACAACGTCGTACTTAATTAATTCGATTGGGGCTTTGGAGAAATTGAATGTTAAGATGATATAAATCTGATGAATATTCTAATCGGATTTTTCTATATATAGATTCTTTCTGTTTCTTTGTTTTTTGCGTGCGTTGAATAGTCTAATAACCACATCCACCAAGACAGAATCTTCTTCCTGGAAGCTGGAAATGTCAGAGACATGCCTTCTCCTAAATTTACCATAATTTTCAATTATTTTTGAATTTTCTCAAAGCATTTCTCTCCAGTAGAATTCTAGTTGCCAGTGGAATCTGTTCGTTTTCAAATATATATATGCATGTTATGTGGTTCTGGTGTTTCTTCTGCTATTTTTATAGATGTGGGGGACACAACGACTGTCCGATATTGCCTTTTCTTTCCCTGTCTTTTCGCCAACTTACACTTGTCCAAGTGAAAAGCAAAGCAAATGCCCTTCCTTCTTTGTTCCCCCCTGATCTACTTCTGATGAATACTGCTGGGTGATTTGCCAAATGGAAGACTTAAAGCTGGTTTTGTAATGTCAATTTTCAAGCAAATAAATGATTGCTCTGATATTTGTTATCCCAAGTAATGACCTGAAACGGGAACGAGGTGAAGATTTAAAGGCTTAAAGCTAGCACAGATTATTCTCCGGCTTGCCTTTCATGTTCATCGGTACTGTATGGTGCAATTCAGAACATCCACAGAATAATATCTGACAAAAAGAAACAAAAAGAACAGAAAAATTAAACCAATCAAGCTATCATATTCGAGGGTCAACAGTGATCCACCCAGGTTTTGTTTTCACACAAATCTTATCTCTAGGTGCTTTATCCAAACATATGAGATGGAGACATTCAAGAGCTGTAACCATCGAGTAGAAGAAAGATGACTCTCTTTAGGAATCTTGAAAACTATTGCATCTTATTTTCTCTGTAACCGATGGCTTGGCAGACCCCTCTTTCTTTGTTTGATTGTGGTAGATGGAAGGTCCCTACTCATTGCAAATAGCTTGCCCTGAAGACTTTGAATTTTCACCATTAATTCCACTAAGCAAATGGCCTCTTGTATGCATAATTTGAATAACAAGTCCATAAATGGTCTCATCATGTCCTGTGATTACAAAAATTTATATCTATACTATTATAAAAGATACAAATCCATAGTATAAACCTTTTAATTGACTAAAATACCCCTATTCTAATTTGATTCCTCCCTAATTGTTAGTGATGGAAATTTTCCCTATTCCATATCCCCAACCAAATGGAGATTTCCTATATTTCCTAGGTGGGGTGGGGACAGGGATGGGGAGTGAAGCCCCTGCCCCATCCCAACTCCCAACCTCAATTATATATATTAGATATTACTAGTAGTTAAGCATGTGCATTGCATAAGATGTTTTTTCATATTAATTACTTGAATTTTAGATATATCGTAGTTAAGATAGAAATTGAAAATTAAAAAAAAAAACTAATAACATGATTAAAAATAACTTAAATGCTTATAGTAAATATGCATATGCATTTTAATAGAAATTTTAAATTACAATAACAATTATTATTATTATTATTATTATTATTATTATTATTATTAAATTTTGTATTCCATTTTCATCATAAACAAAATAATTTTTATTTTAACAATTATTTTTATTTAATATGATGAATATATAATATTATAAATGTTCCTAAATGTTTTTGACAAAATTCTATACTTTTCATTTTTTGTGTTCTATCTTTTTTTTTAAATATTTATTTTTTTAATTATGACATCATGAGTTTCTTTGATAAATTGGATCATTGACCCACCACTTAAATAAGAAATTAGTTTTGTTTTCAGATTTGTTTTAAAGTATATACTCCATCTACATTATATAAATATTTTTTGCTTATCACACAATTTTTGCTTGACATAATTAATATATGAAAATCTATGATGCGGGAAAGACTTGCTACCGGAAGAGTTTTGGCCAATCAAAACCCACTCATGTATTTTGATAAATAACATCTGATTGTCTACCACGTTTTTTATACCAGTTGGTTGGTAAAAAATTCAGATATCATATCCTTCCAATATCATAGTTGAACCCAATTTTTATATATTATTTTGATTACATGTACTTTTTATTACTTTTAAAGATTTATTATTTAACTATCATATTATCAATTGATCCATTGGACCCAAACCACTATCCCACCACCCAAAAAGAAAAATAGTATGATTTATAGTATGATTTCTAGGTTGATATTAAATTTTGTATTACATTTCCGTCATTGATAAAATTATTTATTATGTATAATATTTATTTTTGTTCAATATAGTGAATGCATAATATTATAGAGGTACCCAATATTTTATTTTTTATAAATATGTAACATTAGATATGTGCCCAAAATTTTCTCTACTTTTTCAATTTTTGTGATTCTTTGTATTTTCTATTTTTTAAAATTTTATTATTTGACTATGACAACATTTCATTTCTAGGTTGATTTTAAATTTGGCATTCCATTTTCATCATTAATAAGAATACTTCTTACATTTTATACTTATTTTTGTTCAGTATAATGAACTATAATATTAGAAATGTGTTCAATTATTTTTATTTTTTTGTATTATATATTTTACTTATTTTAATTTTTATTGTTTAACTATGGCATTATTTATTAACCTATTTGACCCCAAATTGTAAATTGCTTACCCACCACTATTGGGAGGGAAGAAAATGGTTTTGTTTTCAAATTATTTTTAAAAATATTTATTTTTATATTATTAAAATTAATATTATGGGTTTAGTTAGTAGAATTGAATGATGAGAAAAATATATCTTAAATATAAGATTTAATAAGAAAATATACCTTAGATATGAGATTTAATAAGAGAGAATAGGAAAATAGTTTTATTTCCAATTGATTTGAAAATTTACATTCCATTCCATCATTAATAAAAATATTTCTTATTTATCATCAATGTTTTCAACTTGCTGTTGACCTGACTGATTGAATCGTTCGAACTGTCACTCGGCCTTGATTTTGGGTCTGGTTCTATTGAGGCTCACCCTTTCAGTCAAAAACCGTTGACTTGGTAAAAAATCGTCTAACCCAGGAAATTCAACCATTGACCCCTTCGAGCTGGTCACTAGGTTACGGGATGCACAATTAATTATATGCAAACTTTTGGAGGCCATAACTTTGCACTCTGATGTCTGATTTGGAGGCCATAACTTTGCACAATTAATTCAACCATTGACCCCAGGGACTTAGGAGTCTTGCTTTGCTATTTTCACAAAAAAAAATCCCTTATTTGGCCCTAAATTGTAATTTTTAATATTTTTCATAAATAAAAGTGGTTTGACCCGTTTGGCCTTAACGATTGAACCAGTGACTTGTGACCCGAAGGCAAAAACAAGTCGGCCTTCGGGTCAATTTTTAAAACATTGTTTATTATACTTAATATTGTTTACTATGTCAAATATATGATGTTAAAAATGTTCCCAATTTTTTTTAATTTCTATATTTTTTGCATTTTATTATTTAATTGTGGCAATATGGATTGGCCCATTTGACCCAAAATGGTTTAGTTTCTTACCACCACCTAGATGAATACACTATTTTTTCCATGTAGATTTTAAAAGTTTAAGTTTTATGTTATTGGAATCATTAATTTATTATGTATGGATTTAATTATAGAATTTAATGATGAGGATAAATAAAAATGGCTTAAATATATGATTCAATGAAGGTGAATGCAAATTAATACCTTAAATGTTGGATTTAATGAGAGAGAATTGAATGCATTGAACATATTAAAATTACCTCTTTTCAACTTATTTAATAGCAATATTATATTACCCTATTTGCAATATCTTAAATTTTTATCAATAAATTTAAATATAGAGGGGTAAATTTTGTCTTAAAAAATTCCATAAATATTCTCGAGGCTATTGGTACTTTATAATTTATATTTGGGTCATTTACTAGAAAACCCCTATAGTTTTATAGATGTACTTAAACCTACCCTATTGTTTTTTTACTAAGGTGTCGTTTGGCAAATCTTTTCTGAAAGATCTTTTGGAAGATCTAACAGCCAAAAGATGTACTGGGCTTTTATATAAAGATATTAACAGCCCATAGACCATTTGATTGGAGGCACGTCTTTCCACGCGAAGGCGAGATGAAAAAAAAGTGAAAAAGCTCCATTTGGAACTTCCCGAAAATATCCTGAAAAGGGCTTCCCGCATCTTTTTAGGGTGGAGTCTTTCAGTAGCTAGATCTACCCCTAACCAAATGAAAAAAGAAGGAAACACAGGCTGTCAGGCTTCTAAACAGCCGACATTTCACTTAGAAAGATGCACCAAACGGGGCCTAAAACATCTCCTATAGTTTGCAACCTATTAACTTAATTGACCTTTCACTAAGAAGCACTTGTTTTGCCATCTAAAAATAGTAACATGGTCACCTAAATTGAGTGGAAAATGTTCGAAGTACAATGGATAATGATTGTTTATTCCAAAAGTACCCTTAACACTTTTTTGTACAAAAAAAAATGGCCAAATAGAATGATTGCTTTATCATCATTCAATTAAATTTATTCAAATGGACATTAAGGTTAAAACTGTTATTTTACACTATCATCTAATGGAAAGTTAATTAAGTAGATGGATTGCAAACTATAGGGGACGTTTAAGTAAAATGCAAAGTATAGCGTAGGTTTTAGTAAATCCATGAAACCATAAGAGGGTTTTTTTAGTAAATGACCCTTTATATTATTTTATGTTATCAAGATATATTTAAAATATTATTTATATTTAAAACTTTACCCTGTTTTAAGTAAATCTATTTTACAAAAAATCTTTTAATTAAAATTTTCAAGTATTCAAGTCCGTGGCGAGGAACCTATCTCCATCAAAAAATTAGGGACGAAGGGTAACCTTTTATCCCTAGTGGGCAACATGGATCAGGTCAGGGTGGGGACTTGTTTCAAATCAGGGTCGAAGATGGAGAGTATGGTCCTCACACCAAACCCACCCATTGTATGTTCCTACTAATTTTGAGGACAATGGGTGGGTTTGAAGATGGGGAGTATGGTAACCTTTTAATTTGAACTACTACTTTTTTGCCTCATTTAATTAGTTCTCATTGAGACTTGTACTTATGGTAATAAATCCCGTTATGTTTCATTAAATCCTATTTTTCACCAAAATACCCTTATTTATGAATTTGGTCCCTCTCTAATTGTGAGGATAGAAACTATAATTTGAAATACTATTTTTTACCACATTCAATTTCTTTTCATTAAGTCCTATATTTAATGGATAAACTCCAATTATATTCCATTAATTGGATCCCATTATTAAATAAAATACCTCTATTTTTGAATTTGACCCCTCTCTAATTGTAATGGTAGAAAATGTAATTAAGATCACCACTTTTCACCTCATTCAATACCCTTTCATTAAGTCTTATATTTAAGATATTAATTCTCATTCTCTTCCATTCAATCCTATACTTAAGCAATTTTTTCTTATCAATAAATTCTACTAATTAGATCTATTTCCAAAACTTTCAACAATATAAAATCCATGTTTTTTAAAACCAACCCAAAAACGAAACCACTCTTTTGTTGTGGTGGTGGGTAAACCTGTTCATGGGCCGGGTAGCCCGACGGCCCGGCCCGCACCCCAGCCGGGTTTGGTCATATAATTAGGCCCGCGGGCCTGACCTTGGGCTTAACACAGTAAGCCCGACTGTGTTTCGGGCCGGGCTCGGGATTTGTCAAAAAAGCCCAACCCGAGCCCGGCCCTGCCCAACTCAGTATTATATATTTTATAAAATATATAATATGTATTTTATATATTATATAAAATATATAAATAATATAATATTTATTAAAATATATATTTATAATTTAATATATATATATTATTCTTTTCTTTATAATTTCAATCTATCTCTCTCTTTATTCAGCTGCTTCAACATTAATAATAATAATAATATAGGCTAAATTTCGGGCCCAGGCCTAGGCTCGGGCTTCGGGCTCTTTATGAGGGCCGGGCTCGGGCCCAAATTGTAGGTCTGATGGTCGAGCCGGGCTCGGGCTCGGGCCTTAAAAAAATTTGTTAATACACAGTAAAAGCCCGGCCCGAGCCCGGCCCATGAATAGGTCTAGTGGTGGGAAAGCAATTCAATCATCTAGGTCAAATAAGTCAAACCATGATGTCATAGTTAAATAATAAAACTTTTAAAAATAAAAATAAATACAAAAATTATAAAGAATAAATGAAATTTAGAAAAAATGTCACATCTATAATATTTTATATTAATCATATTAAAGAAAAATAAGTATGATAAACAATAATTGTTTCTATTGGTGTTGGAAATAAAAAAAAAAAAAAATTAAAACCAACCCAAAAATAAAACTGTTTTCCTATTTGATGGAGGGTCAATAGTTCAACCTTTGGAGTCAAATGTATCAACCCTTGATGTCATAATTAAAGCAATAAAAACTAAAGAAAGATAAAAACTCACAAAAAAGAAAAATACAAAACAATGTAGAAAACATTTGAACACATCTCTAATATCAAATATTCATTCTGTCAATCCAAAAATGAGTATATAAATAAGAATTATTTTTTATATACATAGAAATATATAAAATATAGAAAATTTTGTAAAACATATATTTCTTTTATCATCATATCATTTAAAATTTCCATGTGCAAAACATGCATACATTTACTAGTAATAAGAAAAAGAAAATTGTGTCCATCTTTTTAACTAGAGAAAAGTGTGCAATTTCCTTCTCATACAAAACGGAGTTAGTTTTCAAATTGAGAAAGAATGAATGATTTAGGTCCTAAGGCACACTGAAGGTGCTAACTGGTTCAGTTGGTAAAGGTCTCTGGCTGGTTGTACCGGAGATTTTGGATCCATTCCTGCCTTAACCTGGGTTAGGGGTGTAGCCTCATGAAAAAAAAAATAAATAGATATATAGATAAGAGGGAAAGAAGAAGTAGTTCCTATGGCTACATTTGGTTGCAGTGCAATATTATTTGTACTAATACAAATGCATGGGAGTGTAAATGAAAATTAAGATGTAAAATTCCTGTTTAATTCTATTATAGGTTTTACTATTTTTCTGCTTCAAATCTTGTTTTACTTCATTTATACTACAATCAAACAAAATAGGGTAAAATTTGAAGCAAAAATAATCAGAGTTTGCATCTAAATCCTTTGCACTACCATGCTTTTGCATCAGCACAAATAAATTAAATATGCACCGCAGCTAAATGCAGCCTATGGTGCGCTAATTTCTGTTCCCAGTTCAAAGTTCAAACGTTTGGTGTGTGGCAGTTGTTTAGGCTACAATGTTCCTGTATGCAATTTATGTCTGGCCAAAAATGCTTTCATCCAAGAGCCGGTAAGCACTTTGATTACAATTTGCAAATACTGAACTCTCTCTATCTCTCTCTCATTCAACCGAGTTCAAATCAACCCCTCACAAAATTGCCTCTTATAACGTCTCACAACACATTCTTTCCGTGTAATAGGAACATCTTGGGATGATATATCAGGAGAATGATGATATCATCATCGAGAAATATTTTTAATACACGATATTCTGTGGGACATTGTGGGGGCAGTCTTGTAGGGGGCTGATTTGATCTCTATTCAACCCGGCCAATCCCATTTCGATCTACTACTCTCAATCCGAACCTGATTCGGCCATTACCCACTAGTACTAAAATGAACAGATATATCATATATGATGCCCAACACGACAAAAGCGTAACTCGGAATCTGGTCCAAAAAAGGGATGGGTGGGATAGGACCTTTCAATTGTAGATTATATATATTTTTCTCTCTCTCTCATTAGGAAATATGAATTTAATTTTATTAAACCACACCGCGGATCAATCTCTTACCTACAGCCGATAAAAAAACACAGGACCTACCAGATCACGGGTCAAGGTGCACTATATTAGGAATGGCAATAGAATAGGTTTGGAGAGGGTTTTATAAATTTTAGATTCTATCCATTTTCTTAATCTATTAATCTATATTTGCCTCAAAATATATAGTGAATTGGATTTTGAGAATTTAAACATTTTTATTATATGAAAATGCAAAACCCTCTCTCACCCTACCCTTCATGCATTTAGGATAGAGAACAATTGGGTTTAGAACCTACATCTAATTTTCTATTATTTCTTGTCATATATAATAATAAATAAGTAAAATAACACAAAATAAACAATAAAATTTTTAATTATTTGATTAATATATATAGAAAACACAAACTATCAATTATTCTTCACATAAAATTCAAAATACTATTAAATTCAACACTTAATACATAAAATTTATATATTTTCCAACAATAGACGAATTGAGGATGATCAGATTTAACCTAATAGTATACCCATATCCAGTATTTTCAAAACTGAACTAGATCGAGAAAACCAAAAACCAATCATCTGACCAGTTTTATTTCATCTCAAAAACCATTGATTTGATCAACAAATCACTGATCTAACGGTCAAACCATCCATCCGACCAGTTTTATCAGAACAGATCATCCATTCAGATTGTTGAACCCAAAAGCTAAATCCAAACGATTTACTGTCCCGTCCAATTTTAAGAACCTTACCCATAATAATACAGACTAAAAAAACAACTCCAACGAAGATGCCAAGAATGCAGGGGCGGGTAACGAAGAGGATAGGATATAAATTGCCATCCCTAACGTATATATTTGATCAAACCGACATCATTTCCTTGTTCGGATTCGGACATGAGCAATATAAGTAGAAGATGTGGGGCCAGGCCACCGGGGATGACAACATTAAGCTACAGAGTCCGAGGCCTAACGTGATCGGTCCGGTATCCCTCCGGTTCCGGTAGAGAATTCCAAGTGGTAAAAGAACTCAAAAGTCAAAGTGTGGGGCCGGATTTTTAAAATACATTTGATTGCCACGTGTTTAATAAGACCCAAAAAATACAAAAAAAGGCAATAAATTATTGAATGAACCCACCCCTTGGCCACCAGGGATACCGTCGTGGTGGACAGGAGAAATAAATAATAAGAAAATACGGCCGTTGATTGACGGCCATAGCACCCTGTCAGATTTCGTACACTGAAGCTGGACCCATCGTCTGACATGGGCGTGCTCCTTGTTCCTGGAGGGCCCACCGCGCAAGTTAGCGCATGTAGTTCTGCAGCCTTGCTCTTGTAGACACCAAGGCAAACGTGTGTGGGCAACGGAGTGCACGTTGCTTCCACACGCTCGAATAAGTCACGCCCCCGCAGCCCCGCTTACCCGTTTTTCCCCTTTTTTAGTTTTACCTCCCAATCAACCACAACCATTGGAATTGCTCTTCACCCCAAAATGACAAAATCGCCCTCCTCCCTGAACTTGATTTAGGTGGAAACGTAAAAAGATTAGTCCCTCACTGGTCACTACCATTCTCCTCTATCTATATTATTAAAATAAAATAAAATAAAATAAAACTTGTATATGTATCATCACTTTAGCAGAAATGGAGATTCTTTTGTCTGTAATTAAATAATGAATTTGCCTGATTATCCCTTACTCCCCCGTCTGCCAGCGTGCACTAACCACCTACCATTGTTCTGATACATGGAGATGGTACCCTTTTATTAAAGAAACCATCGAATGAATGTTAAGGATCTTTTTAATCGAGATAAACAGATAACAAGAGATAACATTTTGGCACCTGATCATTTTAATTTTATTATCTATTAGGTAACAGCAATTGTCACCTCAATGGACGGTCATGATCATCCATCACTTCTCTTTTTTATTACGAGGTACTCCACCTCAGCCGTTGGAAGGTATTTTAGGTCTGCAGGACATAAGATCCTTGACCACAATTGAGCCTGGATATTTTGGTCATTAAATTTCTCAAAAAATAAAAAGAGGGTCCAGACGGTGTAGTAGACTGCCTCCGACTTCGTTCCGATGATTCCGTAGGTAAAAGTACATTTCGAGCAAGGATATTTTCGGAAATAAAATCTGTTTCCCATTTCACCCTCCTGGGTCCTTTGTCCTGTCTCCCTTTATAAATTTTCCATCTCCTCCGTTCCGAAATTCCAAGTTCTCTCTCTCATTACTCCCTCTAGCTGTACTCTCTCTCTCAGAGAGAGTGAGTAAGCTCTGTAAAAAAAAACAAGAAAGAGCTGGAAATTATCTTCAATGGCGTCCGAGACCGAGACAAAAGGCCAGAACAAGAAATTTACGACCACTCAGAAGCTAGACGACGAGCCACCGGAAGAGCGGTGTCCGGTGGAGGAAGTACGGTTAGTCGTTCCGGAAACGGACGATCCTTCGCTTCCTGTCATGACCTTTAGAGCATGGTTCCTCGGTATTATATCATGCACACTACTCATATTCCTCAACACCTTCTTCATTTACCGTACGCAGCCCTTAACTATATCGGCAATTCTTATGCAAATTGCCGTCTTGCCCATTGGAAAATTTATGGCGTCCACGCTTCCAAATAAGGAGATCAAGGTTTTGGGGATGAGTTTTAACTTGAACCCTGGGCCTTTCAATATGAAGGAGCACGTCATCATCACCATCTTTGCCAATTGCGGGGTGTCTTATGGTGGTGGAGACGCCTACTCCATCGGTGCCATAACGGTTATGAAGGCTTACTATAAGCAGAGCTTGAATTTCGTTTGTGGTCTTCTCATAGTCTTGACTACACAGGTAATCTTTGTTTTCTTGATTTCTTCGTGTTGTCATCGTTTGCTCATGGTACAGGAGGAGTAGGAAGAATTTGGTCTATGAAATTAAAACTCGAGTTTTCCTATAGCTACATGTTTTTATTTTGGGATGAGAAAATGGAAATGCTTTGGTTTTGGGTTTCATGTTTAAGTATAGATTGGATGAAAGATATTCTTTTTGTAATTTTTGTCGTTATCGTTTTGTTTTAGTTTATATTAGCTAGTTTTTGTTGTTTCTTCGATTCGTTTCTTTTCTTTATTATGGCGACTTAATGGAGGATAATACTTGTTAAAAAGAAAAATGAAGAGCAAGATTTGCATCCTGTGGAGGATAAATTTTCGGTATTTACTGAAAAAAATAGGTTACCTTTACCTCATCTTTTGTTTTATTAAAAATCCATTTCTTTCCTCCTTTTTCTCTCTAGGACCTTTACTGGTTTTCTTTCTTTTCTCTGCTGAAAATGCAGACATAAATATAATACAGTTATAATACTGGAAAGCAATTTAATGTCTGTTTCCTGACTTTCGATACTTGTTGGTGAATTTTACAGGAGTTCCAGTTGAATGAAAAAGTTAAAGTTCATCACTCAATTTCTTCTTTACTAACTCTTACCTTTTTGTTGCAGATATTGGGTTATGGATGGGCAGGGATGTTGAGGAGATATCTGGTTGATCCTGCTGAAATGTGGTGGCCTTCAAACCTTGCTCAGGTTTCTCTTTTCAGGTATTGCTTTTTTCCTTTTCAGCTCTGTTTCTTGGTGTGGTTGTTTTAAATTTGTAGTTCCGGGAAAGTAAATTAAATAAAAATTGGAGGAGAATATATGCAAAATTGGATGGCATTTAATTGCTTTATTTGGTATAGTCACTTTGTGGTTTAAAGAAGGCTAAAAGGGAAAAGTTAAACAAGAAAAAAAGAAGAAATGATGATGTTTCTTGTTTTTTGGAGAGATTGTGGATGCATTTGCCTTTCCTGTCTTTAATTGTTCTGTTTCAGACATGAAGCACGAAGGGAAGTGGGGACGCGGGGTACAAAATAGGGAAAAAACGGTAGATAGAATACTTGCTTGGTCAGTTATTATCTTAATGGAGAGTTCAAACAAGTAAAGTTTTCTTAAAGAATATGAATAAAGCAAAACTATTCCTTCTTCAATCATTTGTCTGTAGCTGAAACCAGTTTATAAGTTGTATTGGCAAAACACGGAACCTTCTTTCTTCCATTTACTCTTAACCCTTACAAGATATAAGATGATTTTTTTTTTAATCTTTTCTGTAACCTTGCTGTTACAGGGCACTCCATGAGAAGGATTCTCGATCAAAAGGCCTCACGCGGATGCAATTTTTCCTCATCTTTATGGTTGCAAGCTTTGTGTATTACACCCTCCCTGGCTATCTATTTCCGGTTTTGACATTCTTCTCATGGGTCTGTTGGGTATGGCCCCATAGTATTACAGCACAACAAATTGGTTCAGGCTACCATGGACTTGGAGTGGGAGCCTTCACCCTTGATTGGGCTGGCATATCGGCTTACCATGGAAGTCCACTAGTGACACCTTGGTTCTCGATTCTCAACGTTGCAGTGGGATTCATCATGTTTATATACATAATTGTCCCTGTGTGTTACTGGAAGTTCAACACTTTTAATGCTCGGAGGTTCCCCATATTTTCAAATCAGCTCTTCACTTCTAGTGGTCACACTTATGACACCACAAAGATCTTGACTCCGCAGTATGATCTGAATGTTGCTGCCTACAATAGTTATGGGAAGCTCTATCTCAGCCCGCTATTTGCTCTTTCAATTGGGTCAGGATTTGCTCGAATAACAGCAACCATGACTCATGTGGCATTATTTCATGGCAGGTAGGCTTTGCTTTCAAATTACAAAGCATTAACATCCTCGATTTCAAATTAGATTAAGATTCTGGTTGCAATTCATGTTTATCTTCATTGTCCGTCTTTCAATCTAAAAGAAAAGCTTCTCTTTGTTCCTTAAGAATTAGCTTCACAGATGACCATCAGCATTCTTATACCATGATTGAAGCATATTAAGAGTCCCACCACTAGTATTCATTTATCCAGTGAGGTTAGGTTAGCATGCATATGAATATGACTTTAAACAGTCTAATTCATCATAGTTCTGAGGTTTTATTTTTGGAGGGAAATCTCAATATTGGGATAACTAGATTAATATTGTTAATGCTCCTAGCCCCGGGAGCAAGTCCAACGGCTCACAGCTCAAGCCACAATCATACCTCTGCCATGGCCAGGGATTTGGTAATGTGTTCCACTGTTTAGAGGTGTTTGCATGAAAATAATCGTTTCATCACCTTGCAGATGAGATTTTGATAATTTTCTTTTGTTCAGGGATATAATAAGACAGAGCAAATCGGCCATGAACAATGTAAAATTGGACATCCATGCAAGATTGATGAAGAATTACAAAGATGTCCCCCAGTGGTGGTTCCTCATCCTGTTGGTAGGCAGCGTTGGATTATCTCTGTTGATGACTTTTGTGTGGAAAGAAGAAGTGCAGCTGCCCTGGTGGGGGATGCTTTTTGCATTTGTCTTGGCTTGGGTTCTTACCCTCCCTATTGGAGTCATTCAAGCAACTACCAATCAGGTATTGCAATAGTAGAACTAGGCTATTGAATACATAGAACCCAAAGAGAGAATTGCAAGGAGTCTGAGATCTAGACCTAACATTTTGATGTTCTTTGGTTATGGAACAGCAACCTGGATATGACATCATAGCACAGTTCATAATTGGATATATCCTTCCTGGAAAACCCATAGCAAACCTGCTTTTCAAGATTTATGGACGAATAAGCACCATACATGCGCTCTCTTTCTTGTCCGACCTGAAACTTGGGCATTACATGAAAATTCCTCCTAGGTGCATGTTCACAGCTCAGGTAAGCAGCACATAAACATTTATTGTTTTCAATAACGAATGAAAACCATTATAACAATTTAGTATGCTCTTCCTCTTGCTGCAGCTGGTGGGGACGATAATTGCTGGCACAGTCAATCTTGCAGTTGCATGGTGGATGCTGGGGAGTATCGATAACATCTGTGATGTTGAAGCCCTCCATCCCGACAGTCCATGGACTTGCCCAAAATTCCGAGTCACCTTCGATGCTTCAGTCATTTGGGGCCTAATTGGTCCAGAACGATTGTTCGGGCCTGGTGGGCTGTACAGGAACTTGGTGTGGTTATTTCTCATTGGTGCTGTGTTGCCAGTGCCCGTATGGATCCTGAGCAAAATGTTCCCTGAAAAGAAATGGATTCCATTGATCAACATACCCGTTATCTCTTACGGTTTTGCTGGGATGCCACCAGCAACTCCCACAAACATTGCTAGCTGGCTTGCCACTGGAACCATATTTAACTACTTTGTATTTCGATATCGCAAAAGATGGTGGCAGAGATACAATTATGTTCTATCTGCAGCATTAGATGCTGGGACAGCATTCATGGGTGTTCTGTTGTTCTTTGCTTTGCAGAATGAGGGGCGGAATTTGAAGTGGTGGGGTACCAAGTATGACCACTGTCCTTTGGCTACATGCCCGACTGAGCCAGGCATTGCAGTTAAGGGTTGCCCGGTGTTCAAGTAGGGAATGAGAAGCTAATAGAAAGATGTGGTAGAGGTGTTGAAGAGATTAGCACATACGCTTACGGTTAGAGCTTGTTACCCCCCCCCCCCCCCCCCCCCCCCCCAAAAAAAAAAAAAAAAACAGACAAAGAATGAACCTGACTTGAGATTCTTGTATGTTTTCTATCCTTGGAAGTGAAGGAGATAGTTTTTTGTTTTTTTTTTTTTTTCTTTTTTGGCTTTTGTTTTTCTCTAATTGAAGTAGAGATTGTTCATCTTTGTTCATTTTAAATTGAGACTTGAGATGAAAAGGCCTGCTGCAAATGACGCAGTATGAGGTGCTTGGGACTGGCTAAAGTAGGTGTTGTGGCCATCTGATCCCGACTCACCTTTCTTTGCTAATTCTTTCCACCATTCATGTAAAACAGGAGATCCCGTCAGCTTTGGCAACAGCAGCGTAGCTATGGTTGACCCAATCTTCTGTGATCATCCAAGAGTAGTTGAGTACTACATTTTACAAAGGAGAGTGTTACATATGGTACTCCAATTTTGGTCATACGAATGGTCCATCCCTATGATCTGGACAGGCCACGTCACCCTTACATGACTACTAGTAGTTGGAAGATACCAGTTGGGAATTGGAATTTCGATCTTATGTTTCATTGATTGCTAGCAACCACCAATATGATGATAGTAACTACAGCAAGTCGATAAAAATAGAATAAATTTTCCATCATTTTGAAATAAAACTTCCATGCACAATTGTCACAGGTGACTCTTTCGTCGCGATATCAAGCACCTACAGTGAACCATCCGAGTGCCAACCGCGTGCCTTCATGGTGTCAACATGTGTGTTATGGGTGGACTTTGCTTGTATTTTGTAAGGGGGACCGCCAATGGCATTATTATAATTACTTAGTATGCTTTTCCATCATTTTGATGTTTCCTATTGTCACTCCCCCAAAAGCTTAACGTACTCTTTGAGGGGAGGTATGTAGTCGAGTGAGCTCATAAGCGTGTAAAGGTTAAGCACGAGATCCCCTCGACACTGTACTGTGTGCTTATGCTTACCACTGATTAATGCAATACAAATAGTTTTTTGCTAATTCGTGTGCCATCTTATTGCCTTTGTGTGTGTGTTTGCTTTGTTTCGTAGGCTTACTCGCCCATTTCGAGTGCCGCAGGGGCCCCAACGATTAACCCCGTGACAATTGGTATCAGAGCAGGTGCTCCTACAAACACTCTAGACCTTGTCTTCGTCCCTACATCAACCCAATGAAGAGCAATCGGGGCATTTCCGATGACACACCACATGGGCGGATTCAAGCCCACGACACTGATGAAGCTCCACTTGACAAACCTACCAAGACACAAGCCCCAAAGGGGCGTACAACCAAAGCTAGCAAGCACGACAAATCAGTCGACCAACTAGCTACCGTGGACATGCGCCTCCTACGTTGCGAGGTGACAGTGGGAGAAACCCGAGATCGGGTTGATGAACTCCACCTCAACCTAGAGACGGTTGAGAATGCAGTGGTGGAACTAGAAGGACGTTTCAATGGCGCCTTCAGAGACATGCACACCACCATACAGAATTCGGGAGCTGGGCCTTCCCAAAACAGCCTACAGGGCTTGCTAGACAGATTCCAAGCGCAACTGGATGAGATGAGAGATGAGATGACTCTCCTAAAGAGGGCAGTGGCCAACACACCAAGCACTCCCTCCACCCTAGCTTCCATGAACATCAAGATCTGAGAGCCAACACCTTACTCGGGTGCTCAGGATGCTAGGGAGCTTGATAACTTCTTGTGGCAATTGGAGCAATATTTCTCTGCCACTGGCATCATTGACAACCAAACTCAGGTACGTACAACTGCTATGTATTTGACTGATATCGCAATGTTATGGTGGCGTAGGTGTTGCCAAGACATTGAACGTGGAACCTGTACCATCGACACTTGGGTTGGATTCAAGCGTGAGATCAAGCGGCAGTTCTACCCAGAAAATGTGGAGTACTTGGCGCGCCGAAGAATGAAGAATCTCAGACATCAAGAATCACTACATGACTATGTCAAGGAGTTTTCGGCCTTGACGCTGGAGATCACTGACATGTCAGACAAGGATCTTCTGTTCATTTTTATGGACGGTCTAAGGCCATGGGCTGAGCTCGAACTCCAGCAACGTGGGGTTGAGGACCTCGCCACCGTCATGGCCATAGCTGAACAGCTTGTTGATCTGAGAACACCTAAGGAAGATGTGCAAAGACCATCCAGCCCAGGTACCATGAGTTTGAGTGGGGGAAATCCACAATCAACCCCTACGAAGGAAAAGCCAGTGCCCGCGGACAAGCCCTACAATTACCAACAAGGGAAGAAGCCACAAGGAGGCCCAAGCTACCAGGGCCACCAATCCACTAGGAGACCTCCTCCTGTGCCGTGTTACCTTTGCAACGGGAAGCATTGGACGAGTGACTGTCCAACCCAAAAGAAAATAACTGCCCTCATCGCCAAACTCAGCGATAGTGAAGAGAGCGATGAGGAGAAACCCACAGCGGCGCCAAGAGTAGGCGCCCTCCAACTCATCAATGCCATGGTCAAGAAAGAGGCCACATCAAAGCGGCCCACCAAAGCCCACAAGGGGCTGAGTTATGTAGACATCACCCTCGGCGGGAGGCCGACCCAAGCCTTGGTGGACACTGGGGCCACCCACAACTT
Source organism: Nelumbo nucifera (assembly GCF_055504915.1). Taxonomy (NCBI): domain Eukaryota; kingdom Viridiplantae; phylum Streptophyta; class Magnoliopsida; order Proteales; family Nelumbonaceae; genus Nelumbo; species Nelumbo nucifera. The sequence goes on from NC_142649.1 coordinate 151,157,254, forward strand.
CATTTCGCTTGCGGAGGCAAAGCGACTCGGCTTGACCACCACTAAACAAACTGAGTGGGTCAAGGCTGTCAACTCCGGGGCCAAAGCAGTAGAGGGCACGGCCCGTGGAGTAGAACTCCGAGTTGAACCATGGAAAGGACCCATCAATCTATCTGTGGTTCCCTTGGATGATTTTCAGGTGGTTCTTGGAGTGGAGTTCCTCAAGCAGGCGGAAGCAGCACTTATACCACACATCAACAATTTGCTTATTCTGGACGAACACTCCCCTTGCATGGTTCCTGTCTCATCAGCCTTGTAGATACTTGGGAAGCAGCTTTCAGCCTTGCAGTTGTACCAAGAAACTATCAACCATGAAGACAACTCTATGTCAACAAGGAAGAACCCCTGTCAAGTACCTCACATCGACACTGGAACTGGTTGGGAAGTCGTCACCAGGAAGAAGTCACCCCCAAGACAGTTCCATTTTCAGCACCAACACCAATGCCAGTGCCCAAGTCAACACCAGCAGCAGCATCAGCTTCAACGCCAACCACATCAGCAGAAGTCGACTTCGCAGCAGAAGCCGCAAGTGCCCGCAACTGGTGGGCCCAACAGAAGAAGACCCAAGGCCGTGTCAAACCTTGCCCACATCTACTACCACAACCACCGGGGAGAGCGAGTGCCACCCAAGCCATCTAGGGACCACATTCACATCATCCCTAAGGCTAGTTCCCGTAGTAGCCCTGTGTATTACCCTTGGGGAAAAATGCATGGGAATCCACACCTTAATAATCCAAAACACCATTTTGATCCTTACCTGGCCCAAACCTACCCCTTAGCCAAACAGAACCAGCCACTAACATACCTTGAGACTGCCAGGAAGGGACTTAGCCATAGGAAACCCCAACAGAATGAGCCAACCCGATCATGCCACCAAAATATACACCTCGGCCTTGGACGACAGCCGGTTCGGGGAGCAGCAGAAGAACCCTCCTTCCGCAACAGTGACTCTAAGGGACCAGCCGAAGCCAATCCCCGAGGACGTAGATCGAATTGAGTGGGGGAGAATGTCACAGGTGACTCCTTCGTCATGCCATCAAGCACCTACAGTGAGCCATCCGAGTGCCAACCGCGTGCCTTCATGGTGTCAACATGTGTGTCATGGGTGGACTTTGCTTGTATTTTGTAAGGGGGACCGCCAATGGCGTTATTGTAATTACATAGTATGCTTTTCCATCATTTTGATGTTTCCTATTGTCACTCCCCCAAAAACTTAACGTACTCTTTGAGGGGAGGTATGTAGTCGAGTGAGCTCATAAGCGTGTAAAGGTTAAGCACGAGATCCCCTCGACACTGTACTGTGTGCTTGTGCTTACCACTGATTAATGCAATACAAATAGCCTTTTGCTAATTCGTGTGCCATCTTGTTGCCTTTGTGTGTGTGTTTGCTTTGTTTCGTAGGCTTACTCGCCCATTTCGAGTGCCGCACGGGGCCCCAACGATTAACCCCGTGACACAATGGCACATTAAGCAGTGCCATCTGCAGGTTTGGAGGTACCAATTACCAAAGGTGGTTCCTTGCATAATCCTCTGAACCAAGATACAACTGGAATCTAGTGACTGAGGAGGTTCAAAACCAGCAATGCTCTCAACATCTTCTGTCAAATAATCCTAAACCAAATAACAGTCAAAATTCTTCTCTGACATCCCAGTTTATGCCCAATTGCAATGTAGAAACAGTAAAAGTACACTACATTTTGTTGCCTCTGCATGATTCATTACAAATTCTGTTACTATGACAACTGCTATTAAAAATATGAAAATGTTCTAGCGGCATAACTGTGTTAGCAAAGAAAATCTCTATTTCTAGATCCACTCTCCCAGAACTACAGGATAAGTATAGTATCTCCACACTAATTATAAAAGGTCCCTCCAATCTAAACCAACTTTCATGAAGACATGTCCCAATGAACTAGCTACAATCAAACCATTTTATTTCAAAGTAACCAATCATGTTGAAGGTCGAGGGAGGAGATGATTATAATACTAATAAATATGAATTCAGTCAACGTCTATGCATGCTCTGTTCTAAATTATCAATTTATCTAAGTCGTTTCTGTATATGGTATATATAATTCACATGAAAAAATGCATCTACCATTCAACACATATCAAGTTTCCATGTGTGAAATGGTTGATCACTCTAGGCCCAATCCTATGGGATTTCAACGCCCTAACGATGACCTTCCATTTGAATGGAAAGCAAGTCACTATGAAGGGTAAAGTGGTGAAGGCCAAATACCTACAAGTTCATGTGCTCCAAGATCAAATGATACACGCAGCAACCATGGAAAGGCTCCTCGCTGATTTTTCAGATATATTCCAAGAACCCAAAGGACTTCCTCCTTCCCGAGCTTGCAATCACCGAATCACTCTAGTGACGGGTTCGGAACCAGTAGTAGTAAGGCCATATCGCTACCCACACCTGTAGAAAGATGAGATAGAAAGGCAATGTGATAAAATGCTGGAGCAGGGGATCATCCGCCTTAGCCGCTCCCCTTTTTCTTCCCCGGTCCTGTTGGTGGCAAAGCGGGATGGTACTTGGAGATTTTGTGTTGACTACAAGGAGCTTAATAACCGGACTGTCAAGGATAAATTTCCTATTCCCATTGTGGACGAGTTGTTAGATGAACTTTATGGTGCCTAGTATTTCACAAAACTAGATCTAAGATCGGGGTACTTTCAAGTTCGAATAGCTTCTGAAAACATTGAGAAGACTGCCTTCCAAACTCATCATGGCCACTTTGAGTTTTTAGTTATGCCATTCAGTCTCACAAATGCCCCATCCACATTTCAGTCCTTAATGAATGAGGTATTTCAGTCCCACCTTCACAAATTTGTTTTAGTATTCTTTGACGACATTTTGGCTTACAATAAAACATGGATAGAACACGTGCATCATCTAAGTGCTCCTTCGGAGAGCGCCAAGTCCTTTACTTGGGTCATGTCATTAACGGAAAGGATGTAACAGTGGACAATTCAAAACATCAAGCGATCAAAGAATAGCCCAAGCCCAAATCCGCCAAGGTTCTATGCGGGTTCCTCGGTTTGATAGGATATTACCGCAAATTTGTACAGAATTATGGCATGATGGTTGCCCCATTAACCAACCTGCTGAGGAAGAATGCCTTTCATTGGGACAATGCAGCTAACACGGCTTTTGCAAATTTAAAGAATGCCCTCTCCACCACTCCAGTTTTGCGATTACCAAACTTTGATCTTGAGTTTACAGTTGAGTATGATGCATCCGGAATAGGGATTGGTGTCGTATTACAGCAATAGGGGTACCCAATTGCTTTCTTCAACCGTAAACTAGTTGATCGTCATTTGAAATTGCCAGCCTATGAACGTGAATTGATTGGGTTAGCTAGAGGAGTCCAACACTGGAGACCATACTTGTGGGGAAGATCATTTGTTGTCAAAACTAATCACTATAGCCTCAAGTACTTGTTGGAGCAGCGACTTGTTACTTCTCCCCAACAATATTGGGTTAGAAAGCTACTTGGGTTTGATTTCCGGGTGGATTACAAGGCGGGATCCTTAAATCGCGCTGCAGATGCATTGTCTAGGCACGAAGAGGACACTATTCTCCTTTGTGGGATTTCATGTCCTCGAGTCACCTTATTGGATGACATCAAGAAAGAAATGCCACAATCACCAGAGTGGATGACTCTTGTTTAGAAAATTCAGTCTGGAACTGCAGACTCCAATTGGGCCCTTACAGATGGGCTTGTGTTGTATAAGGGTAAGATATATCTCCCGACTAATTCCTCTTTAATTCCCTCCATCATCTCTAGTATTCATAATTCCACCCATGAAGGCATTTAGAAAACACTGTACCGCGTCCAAGTTGATTTCCATTGGCAAGGTATGAAGGCCTCTATTAGGGACTTTATACAAAACTGCTCTATTTGTCAACAACATAAATGGGAAAATCTGCATCCAATAGGTATTCTGCAGCCCCTTTCGATCCCAACGTAGATATGGGCTGATATTTCCATGGATTTTATAGAGGGACTGCCCAAGGTTGGGGGAAAATCAGTTCTTTATGTAGTGGTGGATCGCTTCTCTAAGTACGCCCATTTTCATCCCTCTTTCTCATCCGTATAGTGCTACTTCCGTCGCCCATGTCTTTTTCACTCACATTTTTCGTTTACACGGATTACCGAAATCTATTGTCAGCGATAGGGACCCAATTTTTACTAGTACCTTTTGGAGGGAATTATTTCGGTTAAATGGTACCACCTTAGCCTTTTCTTCCGCTTATCATCCTCAATCAGATGGTCAAACTGAGGTGGTGAATCGAACGATTGAGATGTATCTCTGTTGCTTTGTTGGGGATCAACCGAGAAAGTGAGTTGATTGGCTTCCTTGGGCCGAGTATTGTTATAACACTGTGTATCATTCTTCTTTAGGAATGACACCCTTCCGAGTTGTCTATGGCCGTGAACCTCCTCGTTTGTTGTCCTATGAACCGGTCTACTCGTTTGGAGGAGATTGATCGTTCCTTACAAGAGCGAGATGCTCTTTTGGCTGAAATTTCTCTTCGTTTACAACAGGCACAACTCCGCATGAAGCAAGCATATGACCAGCATCATTGGGAATTGTCATTTGAACCTGGGAAGTTTATTTGGTTGAAACTTCAGCCTTATCGTCAACGCTCTTTGAGTCACAGGGTTGTTCCTAAATTAGCCCCTAAGTTCTATGGGCCTTTCAAGGTTTTGAAGCGAATTGGTGAGGTTGCATATAAGCTGGAACTTCCAGAACACAGTAGGATTCATGATGTTTTCCACATTTCCTTGCTCAAGCCGTTTAAGGGTGTTCCTCCTATTAGTGTTCCCTCCTTACCACCTTTGAAGGAGGGCAAAATCATTCCGCAACCTCAATCTATTGTTCGTTCCAGAATTAATCGAGGTGTTGTTGAAGCTCTGGTGGAATGGACCAGCTTACCATTGGCTGAAGCTACTTGGATTCCCTTGACTGTGTTCCAAGACACCTATCCTGAATTCGAGCTTGAGGACAAGCTCTTAGTCCAGGAGGGGAGTAATATTGTGGATGCTTTTACTGGAAAGAAATACAGCCCCAGACAACAGCAGTAATGGGCGTCAAATTCAGTGTTCCTATCTTATCTCTTAGCTAACTTCAGTGTTCCTATCTTATCTCTTAGCTAAATTTAGTGTTCCTATCTTATCTCTTAGCTAGATTCAGTGTTCCTATCTTATCTCTTAGCTAGACTCGGTGTTCCTATTTAGTAGCATTATTATCTCCTATTTAGAGATAAATGTTTGTTAAGAAGTTTTCCTAAATAAGGACTCTTGTAATTTCCTATTTAAAGGAGCATATGATATTCAATAAAATTATCGATATTTTCAATCAAGAAAGAGCAGAGGAGAGTTGGTGATTTTTTAACAAATCAGCATTAAGGCGCTAAAGATAGGTTCCTCGAGAAAAGGGAGAAACAAGGGAAATAGGAAGTTTCCCCATTAACCGACCTGTGACGAGATCCTATTCGCGGGCCCTTAACAATTTGGTATAAGAGCAATGCGTCATGGGTGACTTTGAGCAATTGAAGACTAGGGTTCATGATCTGGAGCACAAACTCATGGAAAATAGCAAGGAGGTGCGCGAGATCAAGGATGGCGTCCGAGAATTGAGGCGCTTGATGGAGTTATATTTTTCCAGCATGGAAAAGAGTTCAGAAGGGGCTGCAACCACAGACGGCCGCCAACCAGACATGGCAGAATCGTCAGGCGAGCAACAGGTCGTTGCCCAGGGAACCACGATCATTCCCAAATATAGCAGGCTAGAATTTCCTTCCTACAATGGAGCTGGAGATCCTTTGGGATGGCTGTACAGATGTGAGCAATTTTTCCGCAACCAACAGACAGAGAACAGGGACAAGGTCAAATTAGTCGCATTCCACATGACAGAGGAGGCGCAACTCTGGTTTTATAGATTGGAGCAGGAGAAACTAGGGCTCAGTTGGACCCAATTCAAATCCTACTGTCTTCTTAGATTTGGGCCCCCATTAACAAGCAATCCATTAGGCGAACTAATTAACCTCAAACAGACTGGAATTGTGGCCAAGTATCAGCGTCAGTTTCAGACCCTCCTTGCAAGAGCATCTTCGGTACGACCAGATCAACAGGTTGACATGTTCTCCGCGAGATTAATGGAAACTTTGAGGGTGGATGTGGAGATGCAAAATCCCCCCAATCTGGTTACTGCTATGAATTTGGATCGAGCTTTTGAACGAAAATTACAACTCAACCGCGGAAGTATCAGTATAGGGCGGCCTCAAACAACATGGACAGCCCCGAAACAACTCGGAATGGCTCCATCTTCAGCAGCCAGCCGAGAACAGAAACCACAGACGAGCAACAATTCCAAATCAGCATCCAGTGTGGGCAACAACGTTGTTGCACCCCCTATTAAGTGCTTGTCCAGGGCTGAGATGGCAGAACACAGGGCGAGGGGACAGTGTTTTAATTGTGATGAACTTTTACTTAGCAGGGCACAAATGCAAGAGACTTTTCTGCCTCTTGGTGGATGAACAAGAGGAGGATGAGGATGAACCCTCCCCATTGGAACCCGAGATTTCTCTCCACGCAATTACTGGAATAAAAACCTCTCAAACTATGCAGTTGCAAGCGCGGGTAGCAGGGAAACCAATACCGATCCTTGTTGATTCAAGAAGCACACACAATTTTGTAAGTGAACAAGCTGCCCACCAGTTGGAACTGCCAATGGAAATCAAACCGAGACGGCAGGTAGCTGTAGCAAACAAAGAAAGAGTACACAGCTCGGGCATCTATAAGGGAGTCCAAATACAGGTCAATTCTGAATCCTTCTTTGCTGATTTGTTTTTGCTATCGTTGGATGGATTTGATGTAGTTCTTGGGGTGAAATGGTTGATCACTCTAGGCCCAATCCTATGGGATTTCAACGCCCTAATGATGACCTTTCACTTGAATGGAAAGCAAGTCACTTGGCAGGGTAAAGTGGTGAAGGCCAAATACCCGCAGGTTCATCTGCTCCAAGATGAAATGACACACACAACAACCATGGAAAGGCTCCTTGCTAATTTTTCTGATATATTCCAAGAACCCAAAGGAATTCCTCCTTCCCGAGCTTGCGATCACCGAATCACTCTGGTGACGGGTTCAGAACCAGTAGTAGTAAGGTCATATCGCTACCCACACCTGTAGAAAGATGAGATAGAAAGGCAATGTGATGAAATGCTAGAGCAGGGGATCATCCGCCTTAGTCGCTCCCCTTTTTCTTCCCTGGTTCTGTTGGTGGCAAAGCGGGATGGTACTTGGAGATTTTGTGTTGACTATAGGGAGCTTAATAACTGGACTGTCAAGGATAAATTTCCTATTCCCATTGTGGACGAGTTGTTAGATGAACTCCATGGTGCCTAGTATTTCACAAAACTAGATCTAAGATCGGGGTACTTTCAAGTTCAAATGGCTTCCGAAGACGTTGAGAAGACTGTCTTCCGAACTCATCATGGCCACTTTGAGTTTTTAGTTATGTCGTTCGGTCTCACAAACGCCCCATCCACATTTCAGTCCTTAATGAATAAGGTATTTCAGTCCCACCTTCGCAAATTTGTTTTAGTATTCTTTGGCGACATTTTGGTTTACAGTAAAACATAGATAGAACACGTGCATCATCTAAGGATTGTTTTTGAGCTACTACGCCAACACAAGCTCTTCCTTAAACAATCCAAGTGCTCCTTTGCAGAGCGCCAGGTCCTTTACTTGGATCATGTCATTAACGACAAGGGTGTAACAGTGGATAACTCAAAAATTGAAGCGATCAAAGAATGGCCCAAGCCCAAATCCGCCAAGGCTCTACGCGGGTTCCTCGGTTTGATAGGATATTACCGCAAATTTGTACAGAATTATGGCGTGATAGCTGCCCCATTAACCAACCTGCTGAGGAAGAATGCCTTTCATTGGGACAATGCAACTAACACGGCTTTTGCAAATTTAAAGAATGCCCTCTCCACCACTTCAGTTTTGCGATTACCGAACTTTGATCTTAAGTTTACAGTTGAGTGTGATGCATCCGGAATAGGGATTGGCGCCGTATTACAGCAACAGGGGTACCCAATTGCTTTCTTCAGCCGTAAACTAGCTGATCGTCATTTGAAATTGCCAGCCTATGAACGTGAATTGATTGGGTTAGCTAGAGGAGTCCAACATTGGAGACCATACTTGTGGGGAAGATCATTTGTTGTCAAAACTGATCACTATAGCCTCAAGTACTTGTTGGAGCAGCGACTTATTACTTCTCCCCAACAACATTGGGTTAGAAAGCTACTTGGGTTTGACTTCCGGGTGGATTACAAGGCAGGATCCTTAAGTCGCGCTACAGATGCATTGCCTAGGTGTGAAGAGGATACTATGCTCCTTTGTGGGATTTCACGTCCTTGAGTCACCTTATTGGATGACATCAAGAAAGAGATGCCACAATCACCAGAGTGGATGACTCTTGTTTAGAAAATTCAGTCTGGAACTGCAGACTCCAATTGGGCCCTTATAGATGGGCTTGTGCTGTATAAGGGTCAGATATATCTCCCGACTAATTCTTCTTTAATTCCCTCCATCATCTCTAGTATTCATAACTCCACCCATGAAGGCATTCAGAAAACACTGTATCGCGTCCAAGTTGATTTCCATTGGCAAGGTATGAAGGCCTCTATTAGGGACTTTATACAAAACTGCTCTATTTGTCAACAACACAAATGGGAAAATTTGCATCCAACAGGTCTTCTTCAGCCTCTTTCGATCCCAACGCAGATATGGGCTGATATTTCCATGGACTTCATAGAGGGACTGCCCAAGGTTGGGGGAAAATCAGTTCTTTATGTAGTTGTGGATCGCTTCTCTAAGTACGCCCTTTTCATCCCTCTTTCTCATCCATACAACGCTACTTTTGTCGCCCATGTCTTTTTCACACATTTTTTGTTTACATAGGTTACTGGAATCTATTGTCAGCGACAGGGACCCGGTTTCTACTAGTACCTTTTGGAGGGAATTGTTTCGGTTAAATGGTACCACCTTAGCCTTTTCTTCCTCTTATCATCCTCAATCAGATGGTCAAACTGAGGTGGTGAATCGAACGATTGAGATGTATCTCCATTGCATTGTTGGGGATCAACCGAGACAGTGGGTTGATTGGCTTCCTTGGGTCGAGTATTGTTATAACACTGTTATCATTCTTCTTTAGGAATGGCACCATTCAGAGTTGTCTATGGCCGTGAACCTCCTCGTTTGCTGTCCTATGAAACAGGTGCTACTCGTTTGGAGGAGATTGATCGTTCCTTACAAGAACGAGATGCTCTTTTGGCTGAAATTTCTCTTCGTTTACAACAGGCACAACTCTGCATGAAGCAAGCCTATGACCAACATCATCGGGAATTGTCATTTGAACCTGGGCAGATTGTTTGGTTGAAACTTTAGCCTTATTGTCAACGCTCTTTGAGTCACAGGGCTGTTCCTAAATTAGCCCCTAAGTTCTATGGGCCTTTCAAGGTTTTGAAGCAAATTGGTGAGGTTGCATATAAGTTGGAACTTCCAGAGCACAGTAGGATCCATGATGTTTTCCCCATTTCCTTGCTCAAGCCGTTTAAGGGTGTTCCTCCTATCAGTGTTCTCTCCTTACCACCTTTGAAGGAGGGCAAAATCATTCTGCAACCTCAATCTATTGTTCGTTCCAAAATTAATCGAGGTGTTGTTGAAGTTCTGGTGGAATGGGCTAGCTTACCATTGGCTGAAACTACTTGGAATCCCTTGACTGTGTTCCAAGACACCTATCCTGAATTCGAGCTTGAGGACAAGCTCTTAGTCCAGGAGGGGAGTAATATTGTGAATGCTTTTATTGGAAAGAAATACAGCCGCAGACAACAACAGTAATGGGCGTCAAATTCAATGTTCCTATCTTATCTCTTAGCTAATTTCAATGTTCCTATCTTATCTCTTAGCTAAATTCAGTGTTCCTATCGTATCTCTTAACTACATTCAGTATTCCTATCTTATCTCTTAACTAGACGCAGTGTTCCTATTTAATAGCATTATTATCTCTTATTTAAAGATAAATGTTTGTTAGGAAGCTTTCCTAAAGAATGACTCTTGTAATTTCCTATTTAAAGGAGCAGATGGTATTCAATAAAATTATCGATATTTTCAATCAAGAAAGAGCAGAGAAGAGTTGGTGATCTCTTTAACAAATCACCATTAAGGCGCTAAAGATAGGTTCCTTGAGAAAAGAGAGAAATAAGGAAAAACATGAAGTTTTCCCCATTAACCGACCAGTGACAAGATCCTATTCGCGGGCCCTTAACATAGTTTGGCCCCTTGACAGACAGAAATCCTAGACACTGTTAACATGGCAGATCAGCTATCCACACATACCCATAAGACACTACAGCCGCACATCGGGGACATCTCAGTTGTATTGTATGTAAAAGATCTGCACTCGTTAACATGCAAGATAATTTTAACAAATTGATGAAGAAATGAATGTGGAAGAAATGCTTATTCTGAGATGTGTGAATGGAAAAACTAAAAAAGACGGAGCAAATCAGCCATGAACAATGTAAAATTGGACATCCATGCAAGATTGATGAAGAATTACAAAGATGTCCCCCAGTGGTGGTTCCTCATCCTGTTGGTAGGTAGTGTTGGATTATCTCTGTTGATGACTTTTGTGTGGAAAGAAGAAGTGCAGCTGCCCTGGTAGGGGATGCTTTTTGCATTTGTCTTGGCTTTGGGTTCTTACCCTCCCTATTGGAGTCATTCAAGCAACTACCAATAGTAGGACTTGGCCTGCTGCAAACATAAACGTTGAACTTCTTGAAGCATTCAAATGACACAGCCGCCGCGCATCAGAAAAATAGGTTGTACTTTACATCACCACCGATATTCCTGATGTGTGGCTGGATGAGCATGGCCATGGCCAGCAAGATATTCCTGATGTGCGGCTGAATGAGCATGGCCAGCAATGTCTTTGTGATGACTCACCTTTCTTTGCTAATTCTTTCCATCATTCATGTCAAACGGGAATCCCGTCGCTTTGGCAACAGCAGCGTGCTATGGTTGACTCAATCCTCTGTGATCATCCAAGAGTAGTTGACTACTACAATTTACAAAGGAGAGTGTTATAATATAATACTCCAATTTTGGTCATACGAATGGTCAATCCATCCCTATGATCTGGACAGGCCACGTCACCCTTACATGACTACTAGTAGTTGGAAGATACCAGTTGGGAATTGGAATTTCGATCTTATGTTTCATTGATTGCTAGAAACCACCGATATGATGCTAGTAACTACAGCAAGTGATAAAAATAGCATAAACTTTCCAACCTTTGAAATTAAAATTTCTTTACACTCTGGAAGGCTGGAAATAAAATTTCCATGCACGATGCAGCAATAGTTCCTATTACCAATTGACCTGAAAACAAACCCTTGGTTTGGCATGTCAAAAACTCAAAATGTGCCTGCCATATAACCCCTCCATTTCCCCTATAATGGTTTTCCATCTGGTGTATTGAGTATTGAGTCACACGTAATATTTTTATGTTTACAGTTATACCATTTATATCAGAGAAAACTCATTAACAAGTTCATCAACAAATTGCATGCTACCTCTGTAGGGACTTGTAGAGCACCACAGTTACATACTTCGACTGAAATCGATGCGTCAGACCGAGTGCCACCATAGGATGACCTGTATTCCCTTTCTGCACATACAGATGGTTAAGCACCACATGTTGTGGTCTTGACAAATAAGGGGAGCCTTCTGTGTACGACGATGGCACATTAAGCAGTGTCATCTGCAGGTGTGGAGGAACCAAAGGTGGTTCCTTTGCATAATCCTCTGAACCAAGATGCAGGTTGTCATAGCTGGAATCTGGTGACTGGGGAGGTTCAAAACCAGCAATGCTCTCAACATCTTCTGGCACATAATCCTGTACCAAATAACAGTCAAAATTCTTTTCTGAAACCCCAGTTTATGCCCAATTGTAAAATGTAGAAACAGTAAAAATACACTATATTTTGTTGCCTTTGCATTACAAATTCTGTTAGTATCAGAACTGCTATTAAAAAATATGAAAATGTTCTAGCGGTACAACTGTGTTTGCATAGAATCTCTATTTTTAGATCCACTCTCCCAGATCTACATGATAAGCATCTCCAAACTAATTATTGAAGGTCCCTCCAATCTAAACCAACTTTCATGCAGACACGTCCCAATGAACTAGCTATAATCAAACCATTTTGTTTCTTGACTAAGACATCATCTAATTTCAAAGTAACCAATCATGTTGACGGTTGAGGGAGGAGATGACTATAATATTAATAAATATAAATTCAGTCAACTTCTCTGCATGCTCTGTACCAAATTATCAGTTTATCTAAGTAGTTTCTGTATATATTATATATAATTTACATGAGAAAATGCATCTACCATTCAACACATATCAAGTTTCCATGTGTGCATAGAGTTGGGATTGAAGTTTCGTTCTTAGTAGCCATATCTGGCACCTGAACACACGTTAACATGTATGACCACATATGAATAACCTAAGCAATTATGATAACACCCATTTTTTTCTGCATAAAGCGCTATCCATCCAAGATTACCAAAATTATACAACTCACCGGACTAGCTTCCCATAAGTCCTCTGATATATACCAAGAGAAATTCATGTAAAAAACATTGTGTTACAGAATTCCAACACAAGCAAGCAGCACCACATGAGATTCCAACAAAGATGTTTTTTTCTTTTTTTTTTTTTTTTGAAAGCTGAATTTTATTAAGAAAAAAAAAAAAGGAATGACTGTACATGAGAGAATTATAATGATGTACAAGAAAGAACAGACACTAGGTTGCATCTTTTCCTTTGCATTGCAATATTGCTGCAAGGGTAGTCAATATACTTTCAAACACAAACACCCTTAATTAGAACTCAAGATTTCCATCTGCAATGCACTTTAAGAATTAAAGAATGACTCCCTCAAGTTTCTGATATTGCAGTTTGACCACTTGACAGACAGAAATCCTGGACACTGTTAACATGGAGACCAGATCAGCTACCCACACATACCAACAAGACACTACAGCCGCACATCGGGAACATCTCAGTTGCGTTGTAGGTAGCAGATCTGGACTCGTTAACATGCAAGATGATTTTACCAAATTGCCTCTTTCTTTTTTTTTTTTTTTAATTATAAGATTGCAGATTCCTGAGATAGATGCCTAAAACATCAAATTAAATCTTTGAAAATGAACTATTTAAACAGTACCTGTATTTCACATCCAATTATAGTAATAAACAACCTCTTTATTTTTTAATGACAGTTCCAAAGAAACATACATGTCAGGAAACATGTCCAACAAATGAATGTGGCAGAAATGCTTATGCTAGATGGGTGAGTGGAAAAACTAGAAAAGATGGAGTTAGAAATGAAGTTACTAAAAGGAACCTAAGAGTCACTCCAATAGGTGATAAAGTGAGAGGAAGTAGACTAACATGGTTTGGTCACATGCATAGAGACCATCTACAGCATCCATAAGAAGAAGCTATCTGTTGGTGTAGTAAGAAATGATTTAAACACTCATAATCTAACAATGGATATGGCACTGAACAGAACAGAATGGCGAAACAGGACTCATGTAGCCAATTCCATATAGTTGGGACAAGGCTTAGACAATAATGATGATGCTGAGTTCAAAAAGAAATAACATATTCATATTCCATAGGAGCAAGTCATAAAGATCAAGAAATAGACCTATCTGATTTGTCCATTCTTAATATCCAATGATAATCATTTTTTTTGAGAAAAGTTAATCAATATAATCATCTTAGGGTGATCCTTTGTCAAAAGTCCAGCAACGAATTTTTGAACAAGCCCTACTAGGAACTCTGAATAGTTATTTGACCAGCAAGTTACACTGAGCCAGTTAGTCTCAGCAATCAGGTTCGATTACAAGATTTAAGAAATGATTGGAACACCCCAAGTGATCTACCGGATACCCAAGTTCTGTGCAGAAAACTAGTCATCAACCTAAGACATCAAGGTGTGTGCAAGCAGTTTATATTTGATTTAGGATGTCCAATTGATGTTTAAACATTTTATCAATGAAAGCATCTAAATAGTGCATACCTAGGTGCTTCCGTTAATCTGTGACTTTTAAGTGATATACCATAATTCAACAGGATCTGAGCTATTCGAGTAGTCTCCTGGTTTCATAGAGAGCAGTCCAATTTGTCTTCCCATTGTGTCATAGACAATGCATCGTCATTACCCATGCCTTATCCCAACTATATGGGGTCGGCTACATGAATCCCGTTTCCATCAGATCAACACACTAGTTTGCTTTAACATAAAAATAATATGATGAGCTCTCAAACTTAAAAATGAACAGGATATACTTGGTAGAACTGATAATATTGAATCTTTCTGCCACTTTTACAAAGTCAAATCACCACCCTTAATGCGCAATAGTCTTAACTGTTTATGTTTACCTTTAATATTTTAAAAATAATCCTGTATGTGCCTTTATATTGCTATATAAAAATTAGTTGTTTAAGAATATATGACAGCACATGCTTGAGTGAGGGTATATATAGTAGAAACAAATCCTAAAATAAGAGAGAAACAGTTGAATTCCCTTAGGTCTTCCTCCAATCAGTCATATGCCAGTATGCCTTGTCATAAACAAGGGGACAACATTATAAAGCCAAGGTTATATGCTCTTCTACGAAAAGACTGACACTCCCTACCTCATGCCTATGATATTCACTTCATACAATGCACACCCAAAATGACACCACAAACCTTACATTTTTGTATCAGTACTTTATGAATACTTCTGGATTATAGAGTATTATCACTTTTAAAATATGTAAATGTTATGTTTAAAAAGCTTTATTAAATTTAGCAAGCAAGATATAAGTATTGAGAACTGAAACTTAGTTTCAAAAACTAGATATAAAATAATGATTTAAGAATAATAAATGGGATATGCAAACCCATGTCCATGTTCAGGATCTTTGGAATGGAGAGCTGTATCCCTGTTTACTACATCTTCCCGTGTCATTATCCATTTTTAGGCATCCTAGCGTCTTGCCTGTCAGCCTTCTCTTTTATGCTTACAAAATAGAAACCATGTACTATACATTCTTTGGCATATCTTTTATTGCATATTTACAGTCTTTATTAACTTATTTATGAGATTGCACCATTACCTTAAATCTAGAATGTATCTTTTTTTTTTTTTTGTGGTTGACTAGTCAGTGCCTAGACACCTACAAGCAGCTGCATTGCCTAGGGAGAAACAGGATTTTCAAAATGTTCAGGCAGTCATCTAATCGTTTTTTACAGGTTAATCGATGTGTTAGCTAAAGGAGGGGTTTCATCTATGTTTTATCAGCATACAACAAGGGATGAAGTGAATTGTCAAGAACCTTGGGTGTTATTTTGATTTTAAGATAGGTTCATTCTATAATTTACTCTTAAGTTTATTGATAACAAACAAAGGCCTTGGGCTGAATCCCAAAAAGAAATAGCAAAGGGTAAAGTGAAAAACTTAAGCTTTCAAATGGGACCCACATGACATATTTATAGATCCCCTATTGGTACAGCAGCCTCAGGTGCCACACATACATCCAATTTATCTTCAGTTTCTTCTGTGTTATAATATTGCTTGAATTAACTTCAAGTGAATCCGTTTATAAGGAGACCATAACTGTCATCTAATCCATGGCCAGACCCTGGTTATCCTTATCCTTGCCCTGCATGATATCAATTCATCCGCATACATCCTCTGATCCTCTCTATACTACATATTTTACATGAGAAGATTTACCCAATAAACATATTTCTTGGCAATTAAACAATCAAAAGAGGGATATTGAACTTTTTGTGGGGAAATTCTGAGACTTGTATTAATGTTTCACAATAACATAAAGGACATATATGAATGCCCAGAAGAATTATGATAAGAATTTTTTTTCTGTTTTGCAAAAAGCACCAAAGAAGATTATGAACTTTCACACTTCTCATACTATTCTATTCACTTGTAGAAAACAGAAATTAGCCATACTCTGAATAATGCTTATATGAACAAATAAATAGATAGGAAGTGAAGACATCTATCATGTCCAGATGTATGATATCTGAAACTGAAGGCAGAAGAATTTACCTGCAAGTCCAAAATGTTGTAAGCATTCCCAGTATCATCACGGACCCATGGCATGTCAGGAGAATACATCCACTGTCCATCAACAATAAACCTGTACTGGTAAACTCCTGATGGCAACACCTTCATGATAGTGAAGTCTTTGCCTGATCTCTGCAAGGGCTTTCTGAGGAAGGGGAAAATGTAGTTCCATATTTTATTTTGTACAAGAGTTACATTTTTAAGTTAGAATAGAACATAAAAGTGCAATGGTTTATGGTTCTATTATACCTCGTCCTCCAGTTATCCCAAGATCCTTCAACAGCTACTTCCTTGCCACCATAGCTCCAAGTGATCATTGTTGGTACCCCTTGCTCATAAAACATGTCCTCATACTCTGTGGCATTTTGCATCCCAATCGGATTTGGGATGCACATCCCATCAGGCCTTTGTAATGGAACCAGAGGGACCTGCGAAGAAATAAAGGATGCAGTAAATGTCTCCAGCTCTTTCTCTTAGGACAAAATTCACTGCAAATAAAATTAGCATGTATTACAGAAAAATATGTTGAGAACCACTATGTATATTAGATAGAAAGAATATACTGAAAATGGTGTCATTTGAAAAGCTCTACCTAACCGTTAGAGCCTGTGATACAGTTCCAGACCATTAGATTCCTGTGCTCCTTGTTGTTTTCATGGGTGATGCACACTACACACAGTTATGGTTCCAATACAGGACAATTCACCCAACAACATTGACTAGAACCAAACCATTCTCTCTATGCAATTAAGCATCTTAAATCTTAAATCAACTTGATATTACTGTATCCTACTCATGTTAACAAAACATAATTCCACTTGGAATCCAATGGTCCAGCACTGGAATTTATGAGTCTATCAATTCACTCAAACTTCTCAAATCATTTTCCTAACAAAAATAGTGACCAGGTTCTCACTTATGTGTCAATTAACTAGATAATAAGTTAACTATACAGAAACCAGAAAAAAGGCATCTCCTATCAGAAAGTCATTTCCTCAAATATAACAATGTCCCTGTTTTATATTGGAATTGTGCAAATTTATCTCTTGGTACAATAAGCTTTCTGTGTCCGAGTGAGCATTATGTCTCCTGGGACTGAAAAATAAAACCAACTATCCATGTTGAACTTTCTATAAGACATCCTTTAAGAACTTTTGCGAGCAACTATCAAGAAAAACTTAAACTTCCTTGTTTGCACATTTTGTCAAACGATTAACATATAATTTGGATTTATTAAATACTTCACTACATATATTCTCCTAGTCGAATTCACGAAATGAAGGCAAAAGAAATGGTGACAGCAGTTACAGTTTCAAGGTGTTTGGATTCACAGCAATTACAATTCCGTTCCTTCAAACAACAAAGAAAAGGATCAAAGGAATAAAACAAAGATTTTTTTTTGCTTTAAAGTTTAATAAAATTCTAGAAAAAAATAAAAGGTAACTCTAATAGCAGAAAGAAAGAACAAAAACACACAGACATATATACATAATATAGTGAAAGAAAAATCAAAAGGCAGAATTTTTACCTCTTTGAACCCAGATCCATGAAATTAAAATTACAAGTAGAAAAAGAGCTGAACACATGAACTCACAAACTATCAAAAAAATAAAAAAAAAATAAAATCTGAAAGAAAAGAAACCGACCTGTGGAGTGAACATTAAAGGTGACGGGACTGCCCGAGGGCTATGAGGAGGAGATTGACCCATCAACTCTGTAGACATCCCATGAGCATGATAGCCAACGTGCGCCTCTCCGTGCGAAGATTCCATGTTTTGTGCGCCTTCACCAACTCCAACTCCAGATGGGTTACCCCCATCTTCTCTAACACTAACATTACCCATTAAATAAAAGAAAACCCACTTTCTACTCAGACTTACTTCTCAGAAGCCGACTGCACGAAGACCCAAAAAACTATTTGTTAACTAAAGATCAAGAACAATCACCAAGCAGACAAATGGTCTCACTACTTAAAGTCTCTTATTCCCCCCTCCCCTCACTTGAAATCTTCCTTTCTCGTGAAGAAACTTGATCTGCTCTGCTCAGACACCCATTCTAATTTTCTATCTATATATGAGCTTTCTTTTTTTTGTAAACATTTATATATAAGTTAAGTTGCAGAAAACCAGAGAAGGAAAACCCAGAAATAACTGAAGAATAGTTAACGCGATGCAGCAATATTTTTACAATTTGCAACGCCAATGATAATTAGAAAGAGCGTTTTGTCTTGTTTTTCTTTCCATTTTCTCTTCTCTTTTGGGTAGCGATTCAATGAGTCTCCATCGCAAGAGGAGACCCTTTTAACCATTGGATTCGTGTCTGATGGAATTGGTGACAAGCCAAGGTGGGGTATGGTTAATCGGAATTCAATGAATTTCGATTCTACGCGTTAGGAAGAAGCCTGCGTTATATGATGAGGTCTCACTAAATCAAAACCTTTCTTTTTCTCTTCAACTTTATTTTTCTTCTCTCGTGGATGTTCTTTTCCTTTGTTTTTACAACAACGACAAAACACATTGTCATATACCAAATTAAAATACAAATAAAATATAAGTTAGTTTTATTCTCCAATGAATTAGGAAGATGGCGGTGGCAGTTGTTTTCATCATGATGTGCTCCTGTTAACCAACCTGTTACATTTTCTACAGTAGTAAGTTTCCCTTCCTTCCACCTACCGCCAAATTCTTACATTATTTTGCTTTGTGCACCGCATGTTGATTTTTCTTTTGGGTAAATTATAAAGTCCCCGTAAAGACCCTGTACTTTGTTTTAGATGACGGAATGCATTAAATTATCAAAATATCTTATTAAATTTTTTCTATTTTCTTTTATTTTTTTATCTTAAAATCTACTTAACTTATTATTCTTTCTTTCTTTCTTTTCCTCTCCCTCACCGCCATGAGGAGAACTAGAGGATGGATACGACCCTTCAGTTCAACACCTCATAACTCGGAAAACTATGCCTCCTCTATCCCTTATTTTCTCTCCTCAGAACAATAGGGGAAGACACCGAAAGAGTGAATGACTGTACATATGTGCCATGATTTAATTGGATTGCTTAGGAGCTCTGCTGCTAGATACCCAATGCTTAATTGTGTTCTTCTTTTCCCTATTTTCTGCTTTATCTACTTTTCTTGTATATTCAATTTCCAAATATAGTGTGGAAATGTAT
The DNA here is from genome assembly GCF_055504915.1 of Nelumbo nucifera. Lineage (NCBI taxonomy): Eukaryota > Viridiplantae > Streptophyta > Magnoliopsida > Proteales > Nelumbonaceae > Nelumbo > Nelumbo nucifera. The sequence continues at coordinate 151,176,709 of NC_142649.1, forward strand.
TCCGTCTACTAATCAACGAAACATTATTGATAAAAAAATTCTATAGTATTAATTCCTCCTTAGTTCCCATCGATGGGATTGAAGACAAAACACAAGAAATCGACGCCGGCTATTTTGTTTCTTCGGTACTCCGATATGACCTTGATTCTTTCTCAAAACCTCTTTAATCATCAACACTATGACGGTTATGATGGTGGGAGTGGTTATAGAGAAAGTTGTTATACGGGGAGTTGCATTGGTCTTATGAGCCGAATATCAGGGTATGACCCTTGTAACCAAGCGTGCTTAGGATCAGAATCCGATCTGGTGGTCGGTCAAATGGCTGAAGATGACTCCAGAACCAGTAGTCTCAACGAAGCCAGCTCCAACTCCAAGGAATTGCATTGCAATTCAAAATAGAATTAAAGAAAACAACCAAGGTCCTAGAATGCAGAGGCCATATGGAAGCAAAAATGGGAAAAACAAGGGTAGTGTGAGGATTAAAAAATATTATAACGGCCTTTTCGGGCAAAAAACTAAGGGAATGGGGTCTTTGTCTCACCGTCATAGTAAAGAGAGCCTTTATCACAAAACAAAGTACAGGGGATCTTTAGTACGGGGGGTCTTTATAATATACCCCATTTTTTTAAAGGAACCGCAAAAAATACTATGTATACATAATTATCCCCGCAAAAAAGTATTGGTAGCCTGGAGAGAATAGGATGCAAAAACATAAGATCTGCGAAGTCTTGCTAGTTTAGCTATATCATGAGCTTTAGCGACTACAGGTCTATGAACATATTATCAGTCTTATAGTAACAAAAAAGGATAGCATATATTTGATGTGTGCTTGAATAGCTTGAATATCCCCGCTAATGTTTCCTTCGTTCCTTTAAGGACAAAAGAGCAGCTTTGGCATCTGAAAGGAGAGTTGCTTTTGTGATGTCTTGATTCAGCAGGTATCTGAGACCTCTAATGATCGCCCACATCTCAGCTACTATTAGGGAAGAGGCCATGCATGATTGTCCTTCTGCAAAAGAGCGATTAAGAGTGTAAGATACAAAGAATAGCCCTGTAGTGGCATCCTTGGTGCACGAATCCCGGGATCCATCTACCAGTATAATGTCTTCGTGCGTATTGTCCAGATTAGAGAGATCCAAGAGGGGCTCTTGAATTGGAACTTGCTGGATGTTTAGACTCGAAGGCTGCAGTTTGTAGTATGGATTGGCTCGTCTGAGAACAACTGATGGGACTGTATTCTCATTGTTGAAGATTGTGGCATTTCTGGTGTCCCAGATAGCATGGAAGATGGTTATGATGTGAGCCGGAAATACCTTTCGATCTTCTTTCGCTACTACCTTCCCATTGTAGTTGCTCCACCAAGTTAGAACATCACTGGATCTTGAAATTAGGAAGGCTTTAGGGTTAAAACCAACTTGGGCTTGTAACCAGACTGCTCTTGTGAATGGGCATTGCAGAAAGAGATGGGTTTGAGTTTCTACTTTGTCTCCACAGAAGGAACATTGGACTTCATTGCTTCTGATGGCGCTCCATGTGTTTGATTTGGTTTTGATTGCATTACGTAGGAATTTCCACATAAATAGTTGACACCGAAAGGGAGTTTTGTTTGACCAGATCTTCGTCCATTTAATTTCAGTTGAATCAATTTGCTCACCATCTTGTAAGAAAGCCGAGTAGGCTGACTTTAATATGAAATCCCCATTGCTCGAGACCAACCAGAGTAGTCGGTCCTCAGAGGCAAGACTGTTAAATGTGGATGCTTTGTATGGCTTCTACTATTACTGGCTTAAACTGTTAGACAGTTTTGTATGCCCTTAGCTTCAATCATAATGATGTACTTTATGAGTTTATTGTAAATGAATAAAGATACATATTTGATTCATGTCCCCTTGGTATGTTTCTGTGTAATACCCTTAAACTGGACACTTAGTGAGACTCGTGTTAGTTTAGAATGTTCACAGCCAGTGGGTCGGTCTGGGGAGACCTATCCTGACAAGGCTGACACTGTAGTGCCACTAAGTCAGTTGGGGTGGCCTGTCTCAGCTGCCAGGGTGAGACCCTAGGCACATACAGCGTAGGATTAATTGAATCTTTGAACTGGACCAGATTTCCAGTATTGTCCTGGACCTTGGAGATTGATGGGCAAAACTGGAAAGTTACACCCGACCCCTAGACTCGATTATGATACTGCACTAAGTGTCGGATTGGGCTATCTTTGATGTACCAATCAGTGAGATCCTTAGCGGGGGTCAAAACCTGGGTATGTTGGGACAGTCCGAGAATTCATCTGAGTGGGTGATCATAGTGACAGGATCAGCCCCTTTGTCGGACAAAGGTAATGATCGGGGATGCACTCTCACTGATGGAAACCAAGACTGCCGGCAGCCGATTTCAACCGTTGAGATTTGTTTTGCAAATGTATTTTATATAGGATATAAAAGTATACATATATTATGGTTTCTAAAATGTTTGCAAGAAGGTTTTAATTCCCGGGATCCATATGAGTGGAGAGTGCAACACTGTTCCTTGCAGCCGAGGGAGAGGTCCTCTCTTGTCGGGCAGTGTATGATCATTATGGGCTGAGAGGTTAAGTGTAAGACCATTGAGGATAATACCTGATGGGCTAATCTTGCATCTGCCCACAGTCCCTGGGTGTTACAAGGTGGCTTGGCCCAGGGACCTCTTAGGGTAAGTGTTGGGCCCGTAGAGCCCATTTGATGGGTTTCAGGGGGTGCACTGTCTTTAACAGTGTATTCGGCCAGGCCTTGTAACAAAGGCTGGGCCGAACCCATGTGGCTGATGTGTAGATCAATGCTTGGGTCCCACGCCATACAAGGAAGCCCAACTGGGCAGCAGTTAAGAGGGTTAAGTGAGCACATAAGCTTAATGGGCCTAAAGCCCATTTCGAACTGGGCTGTTTATTTAGTTAATAAAGGGGCGAAATCTGAAGTGGATCAGCTAATAGGATTGGGGTTAGACCCTATCCACTTAGAGAGTCCAAGATCTAAATAAGATTTAGATCTGGAAACCTCCTAATCAGATTAGGAGATGGTTGATCTGATCTCCAGATAAGATAAGGATTATCCCTTATCACTTAAAGGGACTTCTAACCCAAATGTGATTTGGATTAGCAACTCCTGATCTGATTAGGAGTTGATCCCTTTAAGATTATAAAAGAAGAAGGGGGCGGCAGCCTTTAGAGACACAATACACACAGATCATCAGGTTTTCTTTAGTACTGAAATCAAGAAGAGAGAATTCTGCTCTCTGCAAATACTCTCTTGCCGCCTCCCTGTTCTTGCCGCCCTGTTTGCCAGTTCGATCTCCACTTGTGGGAGAAGTCAAGATTGGATCTTGACATCAGTCCTTTGAGAAAGGATTGAAAGGAAGCCGTGCTCACGTACCATCTTGCTGATTCTTGCGAAGGACAGAGTTCTTGGAGAAGAATACTACTGATTCTGCTCCACCTGCACTGCGCCATCTTCAGTGGGAGCAGTCTTTGGATCCTTCCTTGGGCGTGAACACCTTCGTTGGGAGATATTACTTCTCCGTATCAGGTATAATCCTTGCCACTCCTTTTTGGTTCAGATCTGGTTCAGTTTATGATTCAAGATTGATCCTTGAAAATATGATTTTCTAAATAGGGAATACGATTCCCAGTTGAAGGGAGAGAAAAATTTTTGAAATTCGCCCCTTATTCCGCAATCTTTGGGCGTCCATAGGATGGATCTCTCATCCCTTCATAAACCACTCCACCAAAAATTATTAAGCAGACTGATGAACATGAAAATAATGTCCTTCCACTCGAGATTTTCCATTGTTGTTGGTGTGTTGTCCTAACATCCTTTCAAAGGTGATGAGGGTGTTCTTTATGTTTAAGAGAGATTCTGGAGTAGCTCTACTAAGGATGAGGCAGTCATCTACAAAGTGGAGATGGGTAACTGGAGGCGCATTTTTTGCAATCCGAATGCCTTGGATATTTCCATCCCGTTCTTCTTTGAGAAGCAAAGACGATAGAACTTCCATTCATAAGATAAACAAATATGGTGAGAGGGGGTCACCTTGTCGAAGACCCCTTTTGTGGTGAAATGTTCAAAGGAACCTCCATTGATTTTGATGGAGAAAGTTGTAGAGATACATTGCCATGTCATTTCACACCACTCTTCAGGGAACCCCATCTTCCTCATTGCCTGAATAAGGGAACATCAACCCATCCTATCAAATGCTTTGGCCATGTCAATTTTAAAGCTGCCCATTTTCTTTTGCCTTTTTGGGTTTTCAGCTTGTGGATGCTTTCTTTCGCTAAGATGATGTTGTCCACTATACTTGGGCCCTCTATAAAAGCTGCTTGGTTTTCTTGAACCGGGCATTTTAGGATGGTTTTCATTCTATTTGACATCACTTTTGCAATGATTTTATAGATTGTGTTACATAAACTGATGGGCCTGTAGTGTTCCGCTACTTTTGGGCCAGCTCTTTTGGGGATGAAAATAAGAAGGGTGTGATTTATTTGTTTCAATAGCCTTCTACTACAGAAATATTGGAAAAAGAAAGTTGTGAAGTGATCAGATCCCGAAGCTTTGTGAGGGTTCATCTGAAAGAGGGCAGTTTTGACTTCTTCTTTCGGGGGTATGGCGGTGAGGAAATTTTTGTCTTCTTTTGAAATTTCCTTTAGAGGAAGTCCCTCAAGCCAAGTTTGTATAAAGGTTTCCTCTACACGACTCACTTCTATGATTTGGTTTTTAAGGGAATCTGCAATTTTGTTAGGACCTGCGATCCATTCTCCTTGCTTGTTTTGAATCCATTCTAGGCTATTCCACCTTCTTTTGAAGTTTGTTTTTTGATGGAAGAACCTGGTGTTCCTATCCCCTTCTTTTAGTTAAAACTCCCTAAATTTTAGCCTCCAAAGCTGCTCTTCATACTTCAGCCAGTTGTTGTACTGAGCTTCCAGTTCCTTGTGCTTGCCTCTAGGGTTTTGGCTTTCCTCCAACATATTGGCCTCTAGCTCTTTCAGCTTACTTGTGATGTTTCCGAAGACAAGTTTGTTCCATTGGTTTAGCTCCTTTTTAATTTAATTGTTATTCTATAGGCCCTTGATCCTCTCACATTTCCTTTCCAATGCTTTTGGATAATTTCATTACACTCCTCATGTTCTGTCCACATTGGCAGGAAATGAAAAGGTTTTTTTTTTCCATTGTGCTTTGGGGTCGAGGTGTCAAGTATGAGTGGATTGTGGTCCGAGTTTATTGCAGGAAGAATTTGGAGTTTTGCTTCACGAAACCAATCCAACCATTGTATACTAGCATAAGCCCTGTCTAGCCTTTCTCGAACTCTTCTTTTCCCCATATGATTATTGGTCCATGTAAAGTAAGGGCCAAAACAACCTAGATCAAGAAGACCACAAAACTCTGCAAGGGTTGTGAGACATGAATCCAGCTACTTGAGCCCTCGTAATTTGAGCAGGAAGTGATGTCATTAAAATCACCAATCACTAGCCAAGGGGTGTTCAGGAGATAGTTATTTGTTGAGATCAGAGAATTCCAGTAAGCCTCTCTATCACCTCTACTAGGCTGGCCATAAAGGAGTAGAAGGCTCCAGCTCAAGCACTAGGGATTTGATTCAACTTTCAGCTCTATGTGTCTCGGGGTTGAGTCAAGAAGGCCACCACTTAGTCCTCTAGCTCCAATGATTTTAAAGTTGTGGTAATGGAGCTTTTTGCAGAGAGTTTCAGATTCGTGCTAATTTAGTTTGGTTTCAGAAAGAAAGATTATATCTGGATTCCAAGCAGTGCACCAGTTTCTCAGGGTTCTCCGAACCTCTCTTCCCTTCCCCCCCTATATTCCATGCCAAAAGTTTCATATTGTAGTTTAAAATGGTAGAGGGAAAGACAGGATAGTACAAAATGAAATAATGAATTTTTATTATGAGTAAAATAAACAACAGTAAAGCATAAAAGGTGTTGAGTACCTTAATCAATATAAAGGGGATGGTTGTCGCTTGCTTCTGTTGGTTGTTAGAGGTAGGGTCCCAATTTTCCATCCACGTGGCATCATCCAAGAGGTTCATGGGTTCAAGATCAGCTGGAGCAGGTTCCATGTGGGGCCCACCGTGGCTAGTAGAGCATTTTGTGGATTCTCCCTCTATAGAAGAATTATTATTCTTAAGGGCTTCAATCCAACTCCTTGTATAGAATCCGTAGCCCGAGTCTTTCCCATTCGAGTCCATTCCTTTTTCTTTTTCAAATAACTCCTTTCCGTAATAATCATATCTAGCTGAAAAGTCCATTATTGACACTTTGTAACGAGGAGTTCTACCTCTGCGCTTTCTCTCTTTGGCATTAATTATGTTACTGCTATCCATTTTCGCATCTGAATCCTGGATTTGCGTTGTTCCAACAGCTCCACCTTGCACAAAGTTTGAGGGTCAACTTTCTCTCTTCTTCTTCCGAGTTGAGTCCTGGGTTGACTCGGAACGCTTATGTTTAGATGATTCACCTCCTTCGGAAGATTCTTGTTTTCTCACCGGTGAGTATGGTTTCCCTTGTCGATGCGTTGCATGCTCCGGTGCTTGTAAGAGTCTTGGTCTTTTCTCAACTAGATCATCCTCCGAGCTCGCATCCCGCTGAATTAGTTGGCTTTGTTTGCATGCAGTTGGTGTTGCATGGTATACTAGGAGTTTGAGGGGTTTCTCTAGTTTGTAATTGGCTCTCAGCCATTCACTTGGAGCTTCCAAGGATCGATTCTCCAATTCTTTGATGATTTCTTCATGCGGGACTCCAGGTGGGAGTTGTCTGCATTTCTTCCACTAGTGACCAACCAAACTGCAATAAAAGCACAACTTGGTCAATCCCTCGTGCACAAATCTAATCCAGATTGGGTTATCAGAATTTTTGAGGAAGAAACCTCGAAATAGAGGCCTCCTCAGGTCCAGCTCCACGCACATGCGAATGGCACGTCCCTGCGAAGGTTTGGCTAGGGACTTTTGATGCCATAGTTTAATCTTTTCCCCAGCTGATCCCTCATGCCATTTCGCTATAATCATCCAACTTGAATGAATAAACCAGGGACCACCACTCAAAACTCTCTACATGTCTTCCTCTTTGTTGAAAATGAACACCCATCCTCCACTGTCGTCGTGGTCAACTTCTACATCCACAGTTGGGCTCCATGCATCCCTAACAAAAACCTTTATATTGTCTTCATTTACTTGGATTCATGGAAAAATTCTACCTCACAAAGTTCTCGCCACCACATCAAGAGCTTCAATTTCAGACTCTATATTTATTTCATAGACAGAGCTTGTCAGTGTTGCATGTTGTGCCAGTTCCTCCTCTTCAAGCTCAGAGACTTGCCTTTCCATTAAAGCTTCTGATGCTTCCATCCTCTGGGTTTCTGCATGGTGTAAGGGTTCCACCATTAAGGCTGTGTAGAGGGTTGCAAACCGCAAGGGATTCTAAAGAAACCTTAAGTGCTAGTGGACTTGAGACCTGATGCCTCTTAACAGCAACAACAACATTGTGCGAAGTTAGGTAGACGGTTCTGCCATTTGGGAGAACTCACATTTGTAGGCTTCCCCATTTTGAATTTGTAAGTGCTTGTTTGTCATATAAAAGGGTTCAACTATGATATGATATCTGAAAAACTTCTTACCAGTAAATTGGAATCATAAATCTGGTAGTCAATTAGGTATTATTTATCTGATTGGTCAAAACTCTGTTCATACTATATCTTTTCCTATCATAGATTTTCCATATATAAAAATATAGGATTAAGAAAGAAAAAATATATTTTCTGACATTTTCATAGCATAAGGAGAGTGCATTACTGTACCCATTTCTTGGATACAAATTTGTATTTTTTGAATCTCAAGTTGATCAAATGAAAGAGAGACCACCCTACTGCATTTTGCATCGACTTGAAACAAGCAAGAAGAAAACAAAAATGGGTTAGAATTGAGAACCCACTTTGTATTATTGAACTAAAAAGAGGATATTTATGCGGATTACATATTTGTGTTTGTATTGTAACCAAATATAGCCTTAACTTAACCACAATGCCAAACATGCCCTTATATAATATATGTAATTGTAGGTAGCCCTTATTACCAATACCGTAAAGTAATGTTTTCAACCTACTGTTGACTCGGCCATTCGAACCGTCACTCGGATAGGATTTTGGGTCCAATTCAATCAAGACCCGTCAAATGGTTAAAAACCGTTGACTTGGTCAAGAACTGTTCGACTCAACCGGTTCAACCCGACCAATTCAACTGTTGATATGGTGCGGTCTGAACTGTTTGACCCGACCGGTCAAACCGATGACTGGAGGCAAAAACGGTTTGAAGTATAAACTCAGAGGTCGTAATGGGTATCCGCTGGCCCAAATACCCACATACCCAACTCCGGGCCTACTAATTTTGTGCTAAGAATCTTGGATCCAGTTCAGCTCGACATATTTAAGACATGTCAGGAACCGAGTCCAATCCTGGACTAGAAAGTACCAAATAAACAAATAAATATTTTAAATATACGAATATTAAATTTGATATAAAGGAAATGAATATATCCATTTTTTTCTTTCATTACCAACCCTACCTAACTTTTGTGTATATAATAATATTTTGATTTTAAAGTTTTTAAAATGATTTTATCAATTTCTACATACCTTATTAATTTCCAATTATTTTGGTGGGATCATGATATGGAACTCTACTTGTGTCAAACCCCAGCCCAAAAACCAACAAGACCCGGACCCACCCATGTAGGGGTGCAAGTCAGGCGGGTTGGGTTAGGTTTATGGTCAACCCGGGTCCGACCCTAAATTTTGGACTTACGGTTTGAGCCCGAGGTCAAGTCTGATTTTTCCAACCCTAAGCTCAGCCCATACTATAATTTGATGCAATCGGGTTGGACTTAGGCTCAGGCCAAGCTCGGGTTGGTCAATGAACCCATTCTAAAATTATATATATATGTATTTATGCAAATATTATACATATATTTATGTATATATGTATACAAAATATGTATATCAAATGTATATAGGCATGTATGTATGTATGTAAATATATATAGTTCGGCCAAGCTAGGCCTAGGCCCGGCTCAAAAAATAAAAAAGCCCGATTTCTTAGACCTGAGCCTAGCCCAAGGACTGAAAATCCAAGCCCAACCTATATAAAATTTCGGGCTGGGCCGGTGTGGGCTCGAATTGGTCCCACCCAAGTTGCACCCCTACACTTATGAATATAAATATATAATAGGATTTGGATATGGGTCTAAACGGATCATGTCCGAATCTAATGCCTTGACACTTTGTCCTTGTTTGGTAAACAATAAATCTTTTACCTGAGTTATCAGTGTTCATTTTATTTCTTTGGTAATATGCAATGACTATTTTATCTATAAAATTGTCATTATTGAAGAGATAATATTGTCCAATCATATGTTACCAAATTTCTAAGTGATTCATCCAAATCGTAGGAGAATATTACTTATCTAAGTAATTTTTTTTTTGATAAAAACCGAGGGCTAATTCATTCAATGAAACTATCAGTTACATCTGAGAAACAAATATCTTTCAAGAAATATGGACAGGAAGACCAGGTTTTAGGTGACGAGCAAGACAGCGCGAACTTTGCAAGTTTGTGGGCTGCCTTGTTACCTGATCTGGGAGTGAATGTAACTGAATAGTTAGGAAGGCAATTAAGAAGATTCTTATAAGAAGAAAAGAGCACACGAAGGCTCCAAGGAGGATTTGGGTTGACCTCCAACAGAGAATCAATAAATATTTTTGCATCACCTTCAAAGATAATCGAATTAAGGTCCAGTTGCAAAGCAAGATTGATGCCTTCAAAGAGCGCTAAAGCTTGAGTGGCAGAAGCCAAATTGGCTTCAACAGGGATGACCCGACCCATCACAACTTCTCCTTTCTCATCTCGAACAATCAGATCAATACCCAATTGATCTGATTGTTCTTTTCTATGAATCAAAATCATTCTTTTCTATGAAACCCACTAACACCAAAACACGAAAATGAATTTCTTTCTTTTTCATGAGACCCACCAACTTACTTACCTTCTAAGAAATGGGTCGGTAAATGCAGGCTATCTCAATGGCATCATGAATTTCTCAAAAAAATATCAGCCATCTCAAATGATAATTATAAAAGCAGGCTCTATATGATAATAAGGCAAGCGGCATCGTTTGTAATTTCATTGATTTGATTACGAGGGATACATAAAACAAAATATAGTAGCGGTACTTAAATCAGCTTGATAGTTTTTTTTTTTTTTACAATTATATGATGATAATGTCATCTACAGCTCCTTAAGCATTCCCCGAGTCCTGACCGACACAATTTTGCTTTTAAATTCTTCTCTATTACATTATTTCTTGCATTTTACTCCCTATTCTTCAATTCATTAAATCAACTGTCTTCATTGTAATGATGATGATCACCATTAACATAATAGTCAAATTTGGGCTACAGGAAGCCCTACACATTTATCACTGCTTGGCTCAATAGTAGAAAAAACAAATTCAACAAAAAAAAAATCAAAGCATCAGAATTTCCAAGCAAATTTAGTGATAAATACAGTAGGATGTTTCATGTTCAATGAATGAACATCCTCTGATGAAAGCCTGAATTAGCACAGTACTTCTACAAAATCTCTCTCTCTGGGGCTCAAACTATTGAACAAGGTGATCAGAGGATGCTCTGTCTCCAAGCTAGGTAGCAAAATCAATCAAATATTTTAAAATCCATGAATGTCAGAGTTTTATATGTAGATATGTGTTTTGGAAGAATATGGTGAGAGAGAGAGGATGAGTAAAATAATAAAACATCTCTGTCCAACTACAGTAAATATGACATTTGATTAAATGGTGTATTGGACGCACCTGAATTTCAAATCACCAACAATACATGAGGCTCAGCTCCATAAACTTGCACCTACTGAGCCGCTCCAAGAGTCAAGTCTGTCAAGATCAACAATTTTATCTTCTCAAATATCAAATTAAAGCTTTATACTTATATGTATAGCTGGGCCAAGCCAATAGGCTTTCTTTTGGCTGTTTCATTTAAGAAATTATCACATCAATGATGTAGCATAAACAGCTAGCTTCCTGTTTGTTCATCACCATTTACAATACAATGCATTGCCTAGATTTCTATTACATGTGGTTATTTTTGAGTTTAATAATTAGTAGTTTTTAAAATTCAGGGTTCGTTTAGTTCGTAATTGGAATTGGAATCGAAATCCTCCAGAATCAGAATCGGAATAGTCCATTCTTATAGTCTGTTTGGTTCAGACAAGAATGAGAACAGGAATTATAATCAGCAAGAATAAAATTTCATTCCCAAGGGAAGAGCAGGGAATGATCATTCCCTCAAATGAGAGAATGCCATTCCAACAGGAATGGGAATGGGCTTCTAATTCCGCCCAACCAAACAGTTGAAATCTAAATAACCCATTCTGATTCTTATTCCAGACCCCTATTCCCATGAATCAAATGGGGACTCAATAAATTGAACAGGGCTTGTCTAGCTGACTCTTGCATTTTCAAACTGATCACTCTTCACCTTCTCGTACAAGTACGGGTAGTTTCTGGGATACAGCCATCGATCATGGGGTTGGTTACATCAATCTTGTTTCACCTGCTCAATGTCATATCTATTGCTAAATTATGAACATTAAAATCATTTCTTAGTGCTTCAACCATGTCCTATTTTGGTCTGCCTCTAACCCTTCTACCCAACTTGTAACAGATGGCTTCTTCTTACAGCTATCCATCATTTCCCCTAATTACTTGCCTCTAACATTATTTCTTCCTCAAAGGTGAACTCTGGAATGATGGTTTAATTTGATTTGATGCAACAATAGGCCCATCTCAACCAATAACAAAAGCCACCAAATTTTCTCAGGTTTTGATTGCCTGAACTGCTCTATGATTGTGATTGAATTCATGGACAAGAAATATACACATTAGGACTTCCTTCTTTTTCTTCCCAAATAAAGTTGTAAAACCAACAAAATGGAATTCCTTGCTAATCTTTCTTTTTCAATTTCTAATATTTGAATTGAATTTTAGGAATCAATAAGTGGTCACTGGGGTTAGAGAAAGTGATTAGACAAGACTCTCAATGGGGTGTACAGTATAATGGAATAATTTATTCAGATTGCCTAGGCTTTGCAGAGATTGACAACAAAGTTGGTTCTTTTGGTGCCAAAGAAAAAAAAATGTAGAACAACAGCTTCACTTTGACAGCCATTCCTAGTTGATGATAGCAACACCTAACTTGATTACTCATCTTGTTTATTCACTTTTGATATGAAAAATCTGGACATGACAAAAATCTTAACAGTGCCATGAGACAAGAGAACCTTGTTAAGAGAATAAAATAGTTATATTCAAAATCAGGGGGAGGCTGTGATCCTCATCACAAGTAGTAGAGTCTCCCCATGAAATAAGAAATTTTGCTTAGCCATCTTTTGCTTCCTTTAAGCTTTCTGTTCAGAGGGACTCAAGATGACAAGCTGGGAAGTAGAAGCACCTTAGCAAGTTTTGTTATTTTTGTTTCTTATTTAAAATCTTCTGAACAACACTTTTTAGACTTAGTTTTGGAAGGAGTACAAATACAAATATGTAGAATGCAAAGCCTTATATTTTGTATGTATTTGTACTCCTTCCAAACTGAGTCTAAGGCTGTGTTTGGTTGCAGTGCAATTTTATTTGCACTAGTACAAATGCAAGAGAATGAAAATGTAAAAAAAAAATGTAAATTCTCATTTAATTTTGTTTTGGGTTTTACTTCATTCTACTTCATATCTTAATTTTCTTCATTTGTACTACAATCAAACAAAATAAACTAAAATTTGAAACAAAAATAGTGTCAGAATTTACATTCAAATCATTTGCACTGTCGTGGTATTGCATCAGTACAAATTTATTTGCATTGCAACTAAAAACAGCCTAACTTTTTGGGAGAAAGAGTGCTCTCCGGTCAAAATCTGAATCAAGAAAACCCACTAAGCTCCCAAAAATAATCGACTAACCAACCGAGTGGTGGCTCCGTTGGCATGTTAGCTGAGTAGACCCAGCAGAGATACGGATTCTAATCCCATTATTACCACCTCGTTGAAAAGTTGATGTGTATTGTGTTAAGTACAAAAAAAAAATCGATACAGACTGTGTTTGGTTTGAAGGAAAAAGTAAGAAAAAGTAGGAAAACCTTTATAAACCTTGTATGGGTTTTCCTACTTTCCCCTTCCTTTCTTTACCTTTTCCTTCAAACCAAACATAAGAGATCAAATCAGCCCCCCATAACGTCCCACAGCACATCCCTGCCATGTATTGGAAACATCTCCTGATTCATTGGGAGATATTCCCAATACACGGAGGGGATGTGCTGTGAGGGACAATCTTGTGGGAGGCTGATTTGAACTCCAAACATAGCCCAAGGGTTAGCGAGAAAAGACAAGAGGAAAATGCACATACCTCACAAAAAATTAATTAGCAATGAAAGAGAACATTGTCTATTAAAGGAAAAAAAAAAGATTGGAAAGTTAATACCGAGAAAATTATACAAATTTTTAAAGAAAAAAAAAAAGAAATCATCCATGTCAATGTAATGTACAACATTTTGATTTGCAAATTCAGTGAAAAGACATCAGTTTATATATTGTGGTTAGGTACTGATAATAAACGCCAGATTCCACCGACACAGGTAGAGAACATTGAAAATACCGGTATGCAACCTTAAAAGACGAAAACGCCTCATTTACTTCCTGATTTTTCCTCTTATGTTTGTAAGGAATCTTCCAATTTACGTATTACCTCGTCAATTAATAACAACACTCTTAGGAAAGTAGGGTTTGATTGTGACAAAATCAACAAGAATTAGAGTGAATTCTTCACACAAAACAGCTGATCTTCTTTGCTTTGCATGAATTTCATTCAATCCAGCAAAAAGAGACCAGCTGCCTGGGAGAGAAGGGGGATCAGTACTCTCTAAATTTATTTGATTAAAGAGAAGAAAAATGAAAATTTGATGGAATGCCAGGGTCACAAAAGTCAGTTGGTCGGTGATTGTAGACTTGAGCATCTAACAACTTTGCTTTCCCTAAAGGGAATCTAATGAAAAAGAAATGAGTTTTTCTTTTCCTTTCACTTTCAACTATTAAAATTATCGTATTAGGAGTCCAACTATGATATATTTATTAGTAGGAACGGGGTGGGTGTACATAAATTTAAATCTCAATCAATTATATTAAAATCTATTTATTCTTTTATTAATTCAAGACTTTAAGTTTTATAAAATATGCTTTTATGTTTTATAAGATGTATTTATCATCCCATTCAATCAATCACATGAAGCACAGCGCACTGGATGTATCATAGATTTTTAAGAGTTAGGAGGGAAATATACCGAGTTTCAATTTCGCTTTTGTTTGGAATCCGATTTTGCATCGAAAATATCTCCCTAGTTATGTGATTTATTTCATGGAAGATATTTTCAATACAAGGTTGTGAGGGGCTGCTCGACAGAAGCCGAACTCTTCTATCTGCGCAAATACCGTTCAAACAGCCCCTTGAAAACTTGCATTTGAGAATATCTCCCATCAAATTAAATCATGGGACCGAGATTTGCCCTGACCGAAGCCGGATTCACCTGCACCGCACAAGTGTCCAAACGCATCCAGTCCAACATGGCCCGGCTAGGCGCTAGCGGTTGGTAATTAGTAATTTAAGGCTTGAGAGGAGGAATATGATTTGGCAGTGAGTAGTGACAACTGACAAGGCAAAACCAACGCTATTTGCTCCGTGAAATTGTGGGGACCGAATCAAGCATGACAATTGACATGTAGAAGTTGAACTACTTTTGAACATCCAAAACCAAAACAAACAAAGCATGACAAGAGGTAATTAGCTGAGGCGCACGTTCCCGACTAAGGAGTAAGATGAACGGCTTAAACCTAACTTAGAAGTCTCTAAAGTCTAAACACAGTCACAATCAATACCCATCATTCCGAACCTTGGAGAAAACATAATGGTTACAGCTGTTTTCTTTTGTTTTGTTTGTTCAACTTTTTTTCTAGGTTCCGTCTCTGTTGTTGGAGAAAGTTATCTTTTTTGTCCGTTATTAACTCATCACTGTTTGCAAAGCTCTCATAAGCTATGTATGCTCTCTTATTGCTCAGATTTACATGTTTCCAATTGATTTCCTTTTTCTGTTTCTGTCTTTTACTTAGTCCTTTACTTGTGCTTACTCTCTTGCTATGTGTCTTTGAGTATTATTGATCGAAATTTGGACTTAATTACACGTGAAACAATGGAATTCTCAATGTTAAATAAAGGATAATTATGAAGTAGAACTCAGAACTATCACTGTATGCATTCTTTTATATGAAATGTTTTGTTGAAAAAATATTTAAAAATTGAATACATAATGATTTTTTTTTATGTCTTTATATGAGTTTCAAGACTTGATTACTTGTAATTGCAAATTTCTTATTAAAAAACCATTATCTTTTTTAATGTAGCAAATAGCAATGCTACAATTCCAATACACTCCCTGCGAAGCAGGGCCCCTCCACTAGTTTAATATTAAATGGGTTATAAATTACAATTTAATAGAATTTAATATTTTAGCATGAAAGTTAAAATGAAGAACAATTATAATTAAGTTAAATATAATTAAAATTTGCACCTTTTTCATTCCACAAGCACTCTTAAATCTCGATTATTTTAGTTCCATCTATGTGGTTCGGATTTATTTTCCTTGTCAAACCACCAAAGCCAGATGATCAAACTGACGAACCTCCATAGTTTAGAGCCCAAGTTGGAGTTTAGGCATTGGGCTTGGTCGCTAGTGACTGACAAAATATCCATATAAGCCAAATATAGCGCCAAGCCCAACAACACACAACTTACACATCATGGAAGAGAAGGGGCCTTCAATCCAAGCTGTATGGTTTGAAAGAGTATAAATATAAATGGGGAAAATTCCTTATTAGTACCCTGAACTTTAGGGATTGTCTTAAGTCAGTTGTTGAACTTCAAAACATGTCTTTGTAGTACCTAAACTTTCAAAATGTGTCTAATAGGTCCCTATCATTAATAGTCCATCAGTTATATATATCACATGATGACATGTGCCACTTAAAATTTTTAAAATGTCAAAACTATCCTTCGAAAGAAGGCATTGTTCATTGTCTTCGACCTTGAAACTAAACCGGTTGTTGCTACAATTTCCTACCTCGAAGAGATTTTTAGTTGTTTTGTTTTGCCTTACCTGAGAGAACGACAACCGCGCACCCGACATTTCGTCAAGTTTCAAAGGTTTCTAAGCTTCCTACAGTGCCTTTGGAGGCTGAAACTAGTGTCACTATTAGGGAAAACGAAGTTTCATACAGATTCCCAATTGCACCTTTTGTTGAACGTGTGGGATCTCCAACATTATCCTTAAACAATACAAGGATGCAATAGCTAGAGTAAAGAACTAATGTTGTGCGATCTGGTAGCTCCCTACTGGTAGACAGCTTGGATGCCGGGCTGATGAGGTCACCTGGTCGAGCTACAAAGAAAAGTGTCAAAGTGTATAGGTTGCTATACCTGGGGTGGGCACTCCGATGCTTAAGTTAGCGAACAGGTGAATAACTTAGGAAGTGAGAAAGCTAGTAGACTTCAAGAGATAAATCGTACATACCTTTTTTGAGGAAGGGGATCCCTTTATATAGGCTAACTATCGTGAACTCCATGAAGCGCATCCAAGATCTCCGGCCCGTCTGATTCAAAAGTGGTTCTATGCCCAAATACGAATTCCGCGTAAGCTGATAATGCTTATCTGGTCTCGTCCGAAGCGGACGGGCTGACCCGAGATCATCTCTGTCAATGTGTCATCATGATCCTAGGGGATTCGGAGACGGTAATCTGCTCAAGGAGGAATTCACCCATCACATCGAGCAGGTCGCTAACTAGATCTGGGCTAGGTTGGCAGAGGCAGGTCTCCTCTTCACGCCAACCTAACGTCTCCTGGGCTATAAATAGGTCATCCTGCCGAGGTGGGGCCAAGGAGGTTGAGACAAGTGCCAGGTGTTTGAGGTATGCTTGCATGGTACTGAAATGCCAATTGATGGTTATGTAGTGCCATGTGTTGTGATATCATTGGAGGACCAAATCATCACTCATCAATTGCCCCCACTCCCGAGTCCAACATGATTAGCTTGGTGAAGGAGTAGTTTTAACTCGAGGTGATTTGGCCTGAGATCTGGCTTCAACGGAGTCCAACCAATGGATTAGGATCCGATTAGCTCAACTAACCGGCTCAGCCAAGAGGTCACATTTCGCCTCAAAATGCGAATCGTTGCACCTTCAAGGACCGTTGGATCCAATCGATCTCACTCGTTCATAGTTCAACTTGTTCGTCTATAAATAGGACCTTCAGGGGTCCATTTCCTTTGTCCCTAACTCTAAAAATCTGGTGCATTCTAAGGTCGTGGAGCTCGGCGTTGTTGAAGTAGTCAGTGTCATTGGTGAGGTCGGTCTATTCATTTTTAGGTGAGTCATCTTCCCTTTGTCCTGCCCTTTTTTCATTATGTCTGTTGTTGAGTCTGTGGAAGAGAGGGGTCAGACCTGCCAGGCTGAAGAGGGGTCCTCGGCCCAAGAGCGGTGAGGTTCCCATAAGAGGGCCTCATCTTCCCATCAACCACCTAAGAGCAAGTCCGAGTTTGGTCCCACCGAGCTAACTATCGAGGATGCTTAAGAGATTGTGGCTCAATATAGGATCCTAGACCAATTCAATTATTCCTTTCCCCTTGGGATGTACCTTTGGGAACATGATGAGGACGAGATCACCGTCTTTGAGGAGGCCCTAAGGGCGGATCTTCAGTTCCCCCTTCATCCACTTATTCCTGAGGTGTTAAACTACTACAATGTCAGTTTAGGTCAGGTTTATCCCAACTTTATTAGGACCCTAGCCGGCACCATCTCGTTCTATCACCACATCGGCATTCCATTAGATGTCAAGACCTTCACCGGCATATGCCAATTGAAGCGAAATCCTTTCGAGATGTATAGCTACTACTTGTCCTACCAATCCGGGTGTAAGCTACTTAACAACTTCCCCTCTAAGGTAGCAGATTAGAAGAGGAAGTATTTCTTCCTTGACCAAAGTGGTGAATGTCCGTCCCAACGGCCTGGAGAGAGGAGACTAGGGATACCGGGGAGGATAAATTGAGTGAGTGGATGCAGATAAGGGTGCAGGTCTTAGTGGATAGGAAGTCGAAGCTAAGTGAATTCTCGGCCGAGGAGAAGCTGATCCAAGCCGGGGCTGAGTCCTCTAGGTAGGTCGTCACTCTAGACTCGGGCATTTCTCTTTCCCCTTTTTGATTTGACTCATCTTTTGACTTATCAAGCATGAAACATGTCGAGCGTGCCAACTTCTGGGCTGTTTCAAGCCATGAACAAGAAGGTGACTACCCAAGAAACTCCTCAGGTTACTGCTCTTGAGCCTACCGAGTGGAGTGCAGCTGAAGCCATGTCGATGGTCGATTTGATTAAGGAAGAATGGCTAGAGGGGACCTCACTAGAATCCAAGGCCGCCTGGACTTCTGGGGAGCCTCTTCCATCACTCGGGGCTGAGGCGACTGTTGCTTTGAACGCTGAGGAGCTGGAGCTTAAGAGTTAGGAGTTGCAAGAGAAGGAAGCTGAAATCACAGAGCAACACTTAAAGCTTTTCGACGACGTTCACGCTGTTGAGGTATGCGTAGTTGAGGAATATAAGACGTCCTCAGACTCTCAAAGTTGTGCCGAATGCTTGTGGCCTCGGTGTGCCCAGATTTCGACCTAGAAAAGTTGAAGACCTTGCCATGCACCAATGAGATGATGGGTCGGGTCAACCAGGAACCTGACTCCAAGGAGGAAGATGAGGTCAGGGGCATTGAGGGTGGCACGGATGGAAAAACTAGTACTGAAGCCGGTGGAGTGGATTCTGTAGGCATCGAGGAGCCCTAAAATGTTTGATTTTGTAGCCTCTTTTCTTGGACCCCTATGTAAATGTTGTATGTTCAACCTCCGATCTTCGCTGTCTTGCAAAAACCTCTTCTTTTTTTCGAGTAGCCATGTACTTTGCCTTTTGTTGATGAAGTCGGTTTTTTGCATATATTGTGCCCCCTTTTGTGCTTTTTATTTATTGTTTTAGGAAATGGGCTAAGTATAAAACAAGAGGTGAAGTCACGAAGTACACTAACATTGGGTGCCAAAGCGAATAAGTTTACCAAGATTTCAGCAAAGTTAAAATGTTGTCAACTATCGATGTCTTCTAGGGTTGGACTAGGGTGCCTTAGACTTCTCGGCTAAGTCGAAACTGATGAGGGCAAATTTGGCCCGCCAGTGAAATTGAGACACGTGGCACCTCGTGACAACTAGGCAAACACCCAGGCAACAACTTACCAAGTTGGTGTCCCCCCCCGGGCACCGGTCTGGCTGGCCTGGCGCAACCTGCACGCGGCCTACGGGCGGCCTGCACACGGCCTGGCGCGGCCTACACGGCCTGGCGCGGCCTACGCGGCCTGGTGCGGCTTGCGCGTGAACTGGGGCGGCCTGCGCGCGACCTGGCGCGACTTGGCGCGGCTTGCGCGAAGTGGTCAGATCAGCCTGCCACAGGCGCCGACCTGGCAACTTGGCCCGGACACAGGCGCCGACCTAGCAACCTGGCCCGGACACAGGCGCCGACCTGGCAACCTGGCTCGAACACCGACCCGCCGACTAACACAGGCGCCGACCTGACAACCTGGCCCGGACACAGGCACCGACCTGGAAATCTGGCCCGGACACCGACCCGCCGACAGACACAGGCACCGGCATGGCAACCTGGCCCGGACATCGACCCGCCCATTGACACAGGCACCGACCTGACAACCTGGCCCAGGCGCCGACCTGGCCGCCTAACACAAGCACCAGCCTGACAACCTCGAGGAGTTCATCACCGTACCCCGGTTCTGATGGGATATGACGTCTTACCGTTTGAAGGCTTTTCAACCACCTAACCCGCGAGGGCACCACTATATAAGGACTCCGACCCCCAAAGCCAAGGAGGGGGAAAAAGGAGGGTAACCCCCGCTCTCTAGCTCTCTCATTTCTCTCCAAGCCCTCTATAATCAGAATGCTAACTTAGGCATCGGAGAGTCCCCGCCGAGAAGATACCCCTAGGTCCTCTGATTCAATTCTCGCAGGTCCCTCAGCTCCCGCCGCCTACAAAGGAGAGAAAATCACCTCACGCGGAGGGTAGTCGGGTTGCACTGCACCAAGGAGCTCCACCAACCTCTGAGTTGCAGGCCGCCTAGGAGCAAATCAAGTGACGATTCCACCAGGCAGTTCGCCACCAGGGAGTTCACCACCAGGCAGTTCGCCACCAGGCAGCTCGCCACCAGGCAGTTCGCCACCAGGCAGTTCGCCATCAGGCAGCTCGCCACTAGGCAGTTCGCCATCAGGCAGTTCGCCATCAGGTAGTTCGCCACCAGGGAGTTCACCACCTGGCAGTTCGCCACCAGGCAGTTCGCCCCCAGGCAGTTCGCCACCAGGGAGTTCGCCACCTGGCAGTTCACCCCCAGGCAGTTCGCCACCAGGGAGTTCACCACCAAGAAGCTCGCCCCCAGGCAGTTCACCACCAGGGAGCACCACCAGGCAGTTTGCCACCAGGCAGTTCGCCACCCGGCAGTTCGTCACGAAGTAGCTCTCCACCAGGGAGCTCGCCACCAGGCAGTTCGCCACCCGGCAGTTCGTCACCAAGTAGCTCTCCACCAGGGAGCTCGCCACCGGGCAGTTCGCCACCGAGCAGTTCATCACCAAGCAGTTCTCCCCCAGGGAGATCGCCACCAAGTAGCTCATCACCAAGGAACGTCACCACCGGGTCAAACAACGAGGTACTTAGCCAAAAAATCTATACATCACAAAAAATGGTATGTGACCAAAAACGGTTACATCAATTGGCACCGTCTGTGGGAACACGCTACGAAAAGCTATGTTCTGATCCTACAAAAGCTAAGTTCTCATCTTACCAAAACTAAGTCCTCACTTTTTTGAAGCTATAACTTTATAATTTACATTTTTTATGAACTCAAAAACTATGCGGGGAGCTAACAGACTAAGTAGCTCTACCAACCTTACTTTCAATTCAAATAATGCCTCATCAGTCCTCTCCGCAAGGTCCCCCCTACAAAGATGAGCTCTTCGTGGCTTCCGCGGGAGTTGACGGCCAACAGACTACATAGGTGCCCTTACCGGTCGAGCCTTCCAAGGCTCCCGTGTGAGCTGGCGACCTAAAGTTAGTAGTGCTGCCCCCGAAGGTCGAGCTCCTAGTAGCTTCTTGTAGGAGTGGGTGACCGGCATTACGAAGCTGATGTAGCACAATCATAGCTCGACACCTCACAGACAAAGCCTACGGGCCACATTACTGCTTAAGACCCGGTCGCCTCTCCGGCAAGGGCAAAGTCAAAAAAGAGTAGACTACGAGTCACTCCCAAAAGCCTACGGGCCACATTACTGCTTAAGACCCGATCGCCTCTCCAGCACGGGCAAAGTCAAAAAAGAGTAGACTACGAGTCACTCCCAAAAGCCTACGGGCCACATTACTGCTTAAGACCCGGTCGCCTCTCCAGCACGGGCAAAAGTCAAAAAAGAGTAGACTACGAGTCACTCCCAAAAGCCTACGGGCCACATTACTGCTTAAGACCCGGTCGCCTCTTCGGCACGGGAAAGTCAAAAAGAGTAGACTACGAGTCACTCCCAAAGCCTACGGGCCACATTACTGCTTAAGACCCGGTTGCCTCTCCGACACGGGAAAGTCAAAAAAGAGTATACGAGTCACTCCCAAAGCCTACGGGCCACATTACTGCTTAAAGCCCGGTCGCCTCTCCGGCACGAGCAAAAGTCAAAGAAGAGTAGACTACGAGTCACTCCCAAAGCCTGCGGGACACACTATTGCTAAATATCCAGTCGCTTCCTCAGCAGGAACAAAATCAGCAAAAGTGAACCATAAGTTACCCCAAAGTCTAAGGGCTACACTACTGAACTGGCGGAGACCCCCTCGTCTTACTGGCAGCTTGCCACATACAGGCAGCTCACAAAGCCTAAGGAATTGGATCAAAACTTACTAGCTCGTCGACTTACGGGCCAAAAGAAATCTACTCCCTTCGCTGAGTTACTCTCAGCTCGGAAGTGGAGGGCAATTGATGAGGGCAGATTTGGCCCTCCAGTGAAATTGAGACACGTGGCACCTCATGACAACTAGGCAAACACCCAGGCAACAACTTACCAAGTTGGTGTCCCCCCCGGGCACCGGTCTGGCTGGCCTGGCGCGACCTGCACGCGGCCTGGCGCGGCCCGCGCGGCCTGCGCGCGACCTTGCACGGCCTGGCGCGGCCTGCACGCGACCTGCGCGACCTGGCCGGATCAGCCTGCCACAGGCGCCGACCTGGCAACCTGGCCCGAACACAGGCCCTGACCTGGCAACCTGGCCCGGACACAGGCGCCGACCTGGCAACCTGGCCCGGGCATAGGCGCCGACCTGGCAACCTAGCCCGGACACCGACCCGCCGACTGACACAGGCGCCGACCTGACAACCTGGCCCGGACACCAACCCACCGGTAGACAAAGGCGCCGGCCTGGCAACCCAGCCCGGACACCGACCTGACAACCTGGCCCAGGCACCGACCTGGCCGCCTGACACAAGCGCCAGCCTGACAACCTCGAGGAGTTCATCACCGTACCCCGGTTATGACGGGATATGACGTCTTACCGTTTGAAGGCTTTTCACGAACCTAACTCGCGAGGGCACCACTATATAAGGACTCCGACCCCCAAAGCCAAGGAGGAGGAAAAAGGAGGGTAACCCCCACTCTCTAGCTCTCTCATTTCTCTCCAAGCCCTCTGTAATCAGAATGCTAACTTAGGCATCGGAGAGTCCCCGCCGGGAAGATACCCCTAGGTCCTCTGATTCAGTTCTCGCAGGTCCCTCAGCTCCCGCTGCCTACAAAGGAGAGAAAATCACCTCACGCGGAGGGTAGTCGGGTTGCGCTGCACCAAGGAGCTCCACCATCTTCTGAGTTGCAGGCCGCCTAGGAGCAAGTCGAGTGACGAGTCCACCAGGCAGTTCGCCACCAAGGAGTTCACCACCAAGCAGTTCGCCACCAAGCAGCTCGCCACCAGGCAGTTCGCCATCAGGCAGCTCGCCACCAGGCAGTTCGCCATCAGGCAGTTCGCCACCAGGGAGTTCACCACCTGGCAGTTCGCCACCAGGCAGTTCGCCACCAGGCAGTTCGCCACCAGGCAGTTCGCCACCAGGCAGTTCGCCACAAGGCAGTTCGCCCCCAGGCAGTTCGCCACCAGGGAGTTCGCCACTAGGCAGTTCGCCCCCAGGGAGTTCGCCACCAGGCAGCTCGCCCCCAGGCAGTTCGCCACCAGGGAGCACCACCAGCCAGTTCGCCACCAGCCAGTTCGCCACCAGGCAGTTCGCCACCCGGCAGTTCGTCACCAAGTAGCTCTCCACCAAGGAGCTCGCCACCAGGCAGCTCACCACCAGGCAGTTTGCCACCCGGCAGTTCGTCACCAAGTAGCTCTCCACCAGGGAGCTCGCCACTGGGTAGTTCGCCACCAAGCAGTTCGTCACCAAGTAGTTCTCCCCCAGGGAGTTCGCTACCAAGTAGCTCATCACCAAGGCACGTCACCACCGGGTCAAACAACAAGGTACTTAGCCAAAAAATTTATACATCACAAAAAATGGTATGTGACCAAAAACGGTTACATCAGAAACGTTACCGAATTTTTGATGTCTTCTAAGGTCGGCCAAGGTTGCCTTAGAGCTGAGAGCGGTTTGGATTCCCCTTAATGTTTTAGCCAAAGTACCCACAGTACAGGTCAGCTCGACTAGGTCATCGTAGCGGGCGATCTATGTTTTCGTACTTTGCATAATTTGTGGCTTTTGTGGATGCAGCTTGAAACTCAAAAGCCCTCACAAACAGTACCTCTTTAGGTTGTCAACGTTCCACACACGGGGTATCTACCTCCCATCCATGATTTCGAGCTCATACGTTCTTTCACCGATCACCCTTGAAACTCTATAGGGGCCTTCCGCTTTTTCTTTCCCGATTTGCCACCTTCAACAAGCATGGCAATCGGCCTATCCTTCTTAATTAGTTCTTCAGCCCTCTACAACATATTGCTGAGTTCCTAAAGACTAACTTTTGTCTTATTCATGTTGTAATTCATGATAAACTGATTGAATGAGGGAGGCAAGGAATTTAAGACAGCATCAATTTTAGTCTCATCATCTAGCCCTGAACCGAGAGCCTCTAGTTCATTGATATAACCCATCATCTTTAGACAATGGTCATGAACCTGTTGGTTCTCAGTCATTTGAGTGGTCATAAACAGTTTTAGGACATTTTGTCGAGTAAAATGATTCAGCTCTTCATACATGGTCCTCAGACTATCCTTGTACACTTCGATCTTATCAAATTGTCTCTGTATCAGATTGTCTAAGGAGGTTATAATGTAACACCGAGCAAGAGAGTTCTTCTCCTCCCATTCTTGATACTCTTTCTTATGGGCCTCGGAAGCCATGTCACCTGGACGTTCTGGTGCAGGGTTTTTGGCTACCTTGTCCAATTTCGCGGATATCAGCACCAGCATAAGGTTACGGAACGAGTCAACGTAGTTTGGGCCCTTAAGTTTGTTGTCATCCAACAATTTGGTGAACTGTCCACTTGCCATTTCTAATAAAAGGCAATGCAAAATATTAGTCCACAACCTAAATTGATTCATGTTATTTACATAGAAAAGACTTTTAATCTATATTCCATTTCCATTTCTTCATCTCTGAGATTTCCCTCCTATCTCAGGGACAAAGACGCAGTTATGTCTCTGGAAATGTGGGAAATCACATATGATGCATGGAGCCAACTGTTTCAAATGCAAAGCCCCATCACTTTCTGTGAATGATCATATTTATTCATCTTATAAGCTTTCCCTTTGACCTCTGTCAGACAAGGTTCATTGCCATTTTAGGTTAAACATTTCTGTCCAGTAAGCGCAGGCCCGTCATATTCATGAACGCCAAGGTACCATGAGAGAGTCTTCCATTTTAGAATAGGCCCCTCCCAAATCGGTCTATGACGCCCCTATCATCTTATGAAGTAATCAAATAGACTCACCAGCAAATGGATAGCCCAATTTTATGGGGTATCTCCTCATTACTAATAAACCCATCCTCATGCTAATGACGGAAGGCCTTCAGAGAGTTCATCGTATGAATCTCCATATCACATGCACTTATATATATCTAGAAGGAACAAGTTTTTACGTCCCTAGATCTGATTTAGGAGAAACCAAAGTGGCTCCCACTGATTTTCTTAAAGTCAAATTCAAATGGGCCCAAAACGGCTAGGGTTCTGCATGGTTCCTCTTGGGGAGGAAGCTGATCTAGGGCCCATTGAGAAGGGAGATCATCCAATGGTCTTTAGGACACCATGAAAATGATGTTCATTCAGCCATGGTGTGCATAGAGAGCCACTAACGAATAGACATGGGCCAAGTGCTTATGGCCCATGTGCGTAGCACATCACATACATCCACATGCATGAAAATTGATCCAATCAATCACATAAACTATAAAACCCTAATTAATTAAAGTTAACACATCATCAGCCCATTGAGGCCCATAATATTATCAAATAATATTATCAAGGTATATGGGCTAAACTGCAAAAGGCAGTTCGGCCCATATAGTTGTAATGCTGAAATAGGGTTGATTTTGCTTTAACTTAGCAAAATAGGGTTTCACAAGAGTGGGCCGAATCGCATCATGTGTTGGGCCATCAAACCCCTGGCCCATAACAGAATTTGGGTCACCTAAAATGTGACCCATGGGGCTGAGAACAGACCCCATCGAACCATAGGTTCGGTCTAAACAATTTGGACCAAACTAGGTCAAATCCAGCCAAGGGTTTGGTGTCCAAAACAATTTGCAATTTCAAGAATATGATCTGAAAAATAATTATAGCCAAAAAAGACAATCGAGATCAGAAAGAAAATAAATCAGAGGGTTGTAGTGTGATGGTCTTGGACAATCTACAAACCTTCAAAACAAAAGTTAATCACAGATAGCAAATTCAGTTTTTGCAAATCGCAGATTGTAGACCATGTATCTACGAAAAGTCTTCTTCTCCTCAATGCAAACCAACACTTCTTCCAATGAAAAAAATAGAAAAACCTAATTTTCTATTAATTACATCAGATCAAATCCTATACATTTTTTCTAGAAAATAAAAAAATATATATTTACAGACCAAAATAATAGAAAAGAAAGTGCAGGGTGCGCAAATCTTGGCACCATAAAAGATTTCGATCTCCATCACACATATAGCCCATACATCCAAGAAATAATCACAAAACAATTCCATAATTAAATCAAAATAATAAAGAATTAATTTTTCAGATCATACACCCTATACTGAGAACCGAATTCTCAGAAAACTGCAAACCTGCGCAAATCGGGTATAACAATTTATGCCCATTTGCGCAGGTTCAGATCTGGTCTAAATTTAGCTTTGATACCATTGAAGGGAAGGGAGATCCATCATATGGATGGCCGAACCATGCAGGGTGGCTAGGCGAAATTTCAAAAATTTCTTTCTCCCTTCCAGGAATCCTATTCTCTAATTTAGAAAAATTGCAACTTTCAATGTTCGTTCTTGAAACAAACCAGACCAAATCTGTAACGAAGATTAAGGAAGGGATATACATGATACAGAATCCACGCAAGTAGCTCCCAATGTAGGTCTTCACGTCCAAAGAGGGTACCAAATCCCACCTCCACTAAAGATGACACGGCTTAGGGTGAGGCAGGATCAACAAAGCAATTCTTCAACAAGAATTGTAATCCATCAGCAAGAATCACATAGGGGATGTGAGCACAACTTCAGATCTGATTCTTCAAGTAGGAATCAAAATCAAGAACCTTTCTTGATCAGTCCAAGAATGTGGAGATCTAACTAGGTAGGGCGACAAGAATAGAGAGAAGATCTGGATAAGCAAAAAGTGTTTAACAGAAGGATTTCTCCCTCTATTTATAACTTCTCTGGATCAGCTTCCTAATCCTATCAGGAAAGGGTTCTTTGATCAAAATCTTTACATGGATCTGAACTTTTAAATGGATAAGACATATCTTATCCTCTTATTGATCTAGAAGTAGATATAATCTCAAATTCACCCTCTTTTTAATTAACTAATTAAACACAATTCGAATTGGGCTTTAGGCCCATTAAGTTATCAAACTCAGTCCCCCTTTAATTTGCTAACTAGTTTGGCTCTCTTTGTATGGCGTGGGACCCTAACATTGATCTCCACAAAAGCCATATGGGTTTAGCCTAGCCTTTGTTACAAGGCCTGGCCAAATTCACTACTGAAGATAGTGAACCCCTAAACCCATCAGTATGGGCTCTTAGCAGGCCCAACATTTACACTAAATGGTCCCTAGGTCTAGTCACCTTATGAATGCCCAAGGACTATGGACTTAAGTGAGATTATCCCATCAGGTAAAAGCCCTAAATGATCTTACACTCAACCTCTTAGCCCATAATGATCAAACAATGCTCGACAAGAGAGGACCTCTCCCTCGACTACAAGGTACAATGTTGCACTCTCTGCTCACATGGATCCCGGGAATTAAAACCTTTTGCAAACATTTTGTGAAACCATAATATATATGTATATCTCTATATAAATATATTTTGAAAAACAAATCTCAACAAGTTTGAAATCAACTACCGGCAGTTTAGGTTTCCATCAGAGATAGTGCATTCCCCGATCATTCACTTTGTCCGACAAAGGGGCTAATTCTGTCACTATGATCACCCACTCAAGTGAATTCTCAGACTGCCCCAACAAACCTAGGTTTTGACCCCCACTAAGGATCTCACTGATTGGCGTATCAAAGACAGCCCAATCTTACACCTAGTGCAGTACCATAGTCAAGTCTAGGGGTCAGGTGTAATTTTCCAGTTTTGCCCAACTATCTCCAAGGTTCAGGGCATAACTAGAAAATGGTCCAGTTCAGAGTTTCAAGCAAACCCACACTACATGTGCTTTAGGTCTCACCCTGGCAGATGAGACAAGCCTCCCCAACCGACTTGGCAGCACATTAGTGCCAACCTTGACAGGATAATCCTCCCCAGGTCTATCCAACGGCTATGAAGATTTTAAACTAACACGAGTCTCATAAGTATCCAATTTAAGGGTATTACACAAGAACACACCATAATAACATGAATCAATTATGTACTTTATTCATTTTCAATAAATGTCAAAATGTACATCAATCTTATTGGAGCTAAGGGCATACACTGTCTAACACCACGGGCAGGTAAGGTACCTCAAGTCGGTCGCGGGCTGATATGGTATGTTAGCGTGTCGTTGACACTTGTCGCACTTCTGAACTAGCTCTATTGTGTCTCCCTTCACAGTAGGTCACTAATAGCCTTGTTGTAGAGCTTTCTGGGCCAACGCCCCACCCCTAAGTGTCCTTCGTAGAGATCTTCATGGATCTCACGTTATACTTGGTCCTCCTCCATTGGATGCAAGCAAGACAGGTAGGGGAGCATAAACGACCTATGGTATAGCTGCCTGCCAATAATTACATAGCGAGTAGATTGTCACTCTACCCTCTGTGCCGCATTATGTTCTGTCGCTAGGGTCCTGTGGCACAGATAGTCAAAGAGCGGATCTATCTAGTGCCATGACAAGAGCGACCTCTTTTGCCACCCTTTTTATACTTGGTCATGGCAGGTTTTCAATATAGACCATTCCCTTCATGATGTCTATCACACCAGCCAGCTTCGAGAGGGCATTGGTCTCGGTGCTCTCAGACCTCAGAATCTGCTGGATGTGCCAAGAGCGGAAATACGGGATGAGCTCTCTGACCTTGGCTAGATAAGACAACATGGTGGGCTCCAGGCCTTGTAGTGCTTGTTCACTTGTTTGATAATAAACCTGTTCATGGGCCAGGTAGCTCGACAGGCTGGCCTGGCCCGGCCCGTTATTAAGTTGGGCTTGGTCATAATTTTAGGCCCACAGGCTAGGGCTCAAGACTAAAGCACCGGGCCTAACTTTTCTTCGGGCTGGGCTCGGGCTTTCTCAAAAAAGCCTAGCCCGAGCCTGAGCCCAACTTGATACTATATATTAAATAATAAAAACATATTTTATTCAATAAAAAAAATATATATATACAATATTTTTCTTTGTTCTTCTTCTCTTTTTTTCCAAGTAACAGTGAAATGTTCATTATTTTTTAGTTTTAAAGGTTTTTAATATAAATAAAACACTTTTTATTGAAGTAAAAAAGAAAAAAAATTCTATTTTCAAATTTCTAGCCAGCCTCGGGCTCGGGCCTGGACTTTGGGCTTTATATAAGGGTTGGGCTCGGGTTCGGACCTGAGTGTATTATGTTGATACATATACAAAGCCGATCCGCCCCAGCCCACGAACAAGTCTAGTTGATAACTACCTATAAGTCACTACAAATGGTGAGATGCTTCATGCCGACCTTATTTGCTAGTGACAACCCGACTATAAGTGCCTATTGGAGGATTAGTCCAGCTCTGCTTCCTCTCTAATTGGACACACCATCCACATGGAAGATCCAGGGCTCTTCATCCAAGTCAGGATGAATGCCACATTGGTTGAAGACACCGAGGTGTTGACGAGCTCATCCTCAACGGTTAGCATGTTGAGCATGCACTCGGTGACGCAGTCAGCCAGGACTTGGGCCTTTATTACAAGACGTGGCTCAAACTGAATATCGTATTCGTTGAGCTCGATCGCCAACTTCATTAGTCACCCTGACACTTTAGGCTTTTGTAAAACTTGCCTCAAAGCTCTGTCGATGAGCACAATGATAGTTTGCGCCTGGAAGTAAGGATGTAATTCATGGGCTACTAATACCGGGCGAAAGGCCAGCTTCTCGATGTTTTGATACTTGGTCTTGGTAGTGTGCAGGACCTTGCTTACGTAATATACAAGTCGCTACACTCTGTCCACCTCTCAAATTAATACCAAGCTGAGTACCTCACCACTCGTGGAGAATGGAAGGCACTGCCCAACCATCATTCTTTATCTCTTTAAAGAATGAAAGGCACTGCCCAACCAACTTAGACATAAACCGGTTCAGGGTGACTATTCGACTTGTTAGCCTTTTTATCTCTTTGATTTGACCTAGGGGGTTGCATATGTAGGGTGGCCTGGATTTTATCTAGGTTGGCTTCGATGCCTTGTCGGTTCACTATGTAACCAAGGAACTTGCCCGATATGACATCGAAGGCACACTTGCACGGGTTGAGCCCCATGTTACATCTCCTTAGGATACAAAAAACGATGTGTCGGTTGGCAATTAAAGAGTTCAAAAATTCTGTTTTTACTACCATATCATCAACATAAACCTTAACTTTATTTCTAATTAATTCAAAAAATATTATGTTTACAAGGCGCTAGTAGGTCGCCCCAGCGTTTTTTAAGCAAAAGGGCATCATTTTATGACAATAAAGGCTTGTTTTAGTTACAAAAGTTGTCTTCTCCTGGTTGGCTAGATTCATTTGGATTTGGTTATAACTGAAATAGGCATCCATGAAGCTTAATAGCTCAAACCCTGAGGTCACATCTATCAGGTGATCTATCCAAGGAAGTGGGAAGTTGTCCTTTGGGTAAGCTCTGTTGAGGTCGGTGTACTCGATGCACATGTGCCACTTGCCATTGCTCTTCTTCACGAGAACTGGGTTTGCAATCCAACTTGGGTATTGGACCTCTCTTACGAAGTCTATTGTGAGGAGCTTCTCTACCTCCTCATCCACTATCCTCCACCGCTCATGGGCAATGTTCCTTTTCCTCTATCGGACTGGTCTAACTAAAGGGTCAACATTCAACCTATGAGTTATGACAAAGGGGTCTATGCCAGGCATATTTACGACCGACCAACTAAAAACATCCAAGTTTTTAATCAAAAAACTTTCTAGTTCAGAGCGTAGTGGCTCTTTGAGGTGTCCGCGGATCTGCACTGTCTTCGATTATGACACTTCACTAGGTGTCGGATCGGGCTGTCTTTGATATGTCAATCAGTGAGATCCTTAGCGGGGATCAAAACCTGGGTATGTTGGGACAGTCTAAGAATTCATCTGAGTGAGTGATCATAGTGACAGGATCAGCCCCTTTGTCGGACAAAGGTAATGATCGGGAATGCACTCTCTCTGATGGAAACCAAACTGCCGGCAATTGATTTCAATCGTTAGAATTTTGTTTTGCAAAATTAATATATATATATATATATATATATTTGTACGGTTTCAAAATGTTTGCAAATGGTTTTAATTCCCGGGATCCATGTGAGTGGAGAGTGCGGCACTGTTCCTTGTAGCCGAGGGAGAGGTCCTCTCTTGTCGGGCAGTGCTTGATCATTAAGGGCTGAGAGGTTAAGTGTAAGACCATTTAGGATAATACCTGATGGGCTAATCTTGCACCTGCCCACAGTCCCTGGGTTTTTATAAGATGGCTTGACCTAGGGACCACTTAATGTAAATGTTGGGCCCATAGGGTCCATGTGATGGGCTCAGGGGTTTACTGAGCTTTTCAGTGAATTCGACTGGGTCTTGTAATAAAGGCTGGGCCGAACCCATGTGGCTGGTGTGTAGATCAATGCTTAGGTCCCACGCCATACAAAGAAGCCCAACTAGGCAGCAGATTGGAAACTAGTTAAGCATTGTACACTTAAATGGGCCAAAAGCCCATTTCGAGCTGGGCTGATGTGATCACCCATCTATGGGGCGTATCTGGGATTAAAGTTAGAAAAGGATTGGGCCTTTTAACCTTATCCACTCTGGGAGACCAAATTCAAATTAGAGTTGAATCTAGTAACCTCCTGATAAGATCAGGAGTAAGCTAACTTAATCTGCAAATAGGATTAAGATCATCCCCTATCCAAATACTGATTTGGATTGGGATAACTCCTAATTAGGAGGTTTCTTAATCAAGAAGAAAAGAGGAGAAACCCTAAGAGAGATTAATATCAGATTTTGAACCTAGGGTTTGAGAAAGCAAGAAAGCATCCTGCGAATAGAGATTGGATCTCATACAGACTCCAGAAAGAAGAGAAGCTATTCAGCCATCTTCGTCCCAGGAGTTCTCCTCCAGCTGTCGCCATTCTTCCTTACAAGATTTGATCTTTGAAGAAGAAAGAAATCAAGAAATTGTTTCTTAACATCAGTTTTGTAGAAAAGACTGAAAAGATCTGGTGCTCAGAGTTTCCAGAGGATTCTTGCGAAGGATCCAGTGTGTAGGACACACTCTGTTGGTTCCGTTCCACATACAACTGTGTCATTTTCAGCAGGAGCGGATCTTGGTATCCTCTTTGGGCGTGAATACCAACTATGGGAGATACTGCTTCTCTGGATCAGGTATAATTCCTCCCTTTTCCTTTTGGTTCAGATCTGGTTCGATTATGGTTCAACTATGATCCTTGAATATTGTATTCTAAATTTAGGGAATATGATTCCCAGTTGGAAGAAGGTAGGAAAATTTTTGAAATTCGCCCACCCATTCCGCAACCTTCATGGCGTCCATTAGATGGATCCTACCATTCTTTGGTTGAATTCGGATCACCCCCTTATCCGATCCAATGTGTTATATATTTATAAACATAAATATATATATAATACATATATATATATATGTTATTTATTTATTTATAAATACATCATTTATATTTTATTTTTATAAATTTGTTATATTATTTATATTTTTATAAAAAAACATGTATATATATGATGAAAATAATTAAAAAATACTTTTTTTTGTTTTTTCTTTATTTAAATTGGTATATTTTATTTTTTCTTTTAATAACTTGTTAATTTTTAAAGAAAATAAGTCAGATCAAATCAGATCCGAAGATCTGATAGGAATAAAATTCGGATTGAGTCCTATCAGATCCAACATGAATAGTGTTAGATCATATTCGAATCCGATCCAATCTGTTTGCATCCCTAACAGTATCCTCCATCAACAGAGCTCTCTCATCGATGTTCTCTGGGGGTGGCTCCAAGTTGACGTCAACATGTTGCTTGCCTTTCCCTTTTAACGCAGCCACATAACATTTTTGTGACTCGAGCTGGTCATCGCACATCACTTCGACTCCATGGTCTGTTGGGAACTTCATCAACAGGTAGTAGGACAATACCACGACTTTGAGAACGTGCAGGATAGGTTGGCTTAGAACGCATTGTAGGGCGAGGCAATCGCTACGACCAAGAAATCATGGTTGAAATTCACTTGGTTTGGTGCCAAGCCCATTGTCACTGGTACATTAATTCGGCCTAGAGGTCATACTACTTCTCTACTAAATCTGACGAGGGGGACATTGGCTAGAAGTAGGTCTTTCCTTTCCAATTCCATCTGCTCGAACAATTCTAAGAAAAGGATGTTCATCGAGCTGTCAGAGTCGACTAGAATCCGTTTTACCTTGAAATCATTTATCACTAACTTGACAACAAGGTCATCATCATGTGAATACTGGATCCCGTGAGCATCATCCTCAGTGAAGTAGATAACTTCTTCAACACGGGGGTGCTTCAACGGGTTCTCTTCTTCATGCATGAGCTCCTAGACTGAGTTCTTGCTTGCCGACGTGCTGCAACCTACACTATGAACCCACTCGTGATCATTGATGACACCACGGAGGGGCCGCCCTGCTGGAGGTGGGTCACGTGGAGGATGGTCTCTGGTTTAGTCCCTGCTCTGCTGTAGCACTTCTCTTGGTTGGTTGGCAAGTCGGTCATGGTCTTCTTGCTTGATGAATTTTTTGAGGTAACCTCAGCGGACCAGCTCCTCAATCTCGTCCTTGAGGTTATGGTAGTTCTTGGTGTCGTGGTTGTTGTTGTGGTGGAAGTGGCAATACTTATTATGGTTGCAATTTTCTGGGTCTCCCCTCATCTGAGGATTTGCTGCTCCTATAGGGAGCCCTGCTTCTTCTACATGGTGACCTACTATGCCGATTGCGGGGGGACCTACTGTGCCATGGTGATCTGCTCTTCTTCCTCTGTTTGTTGCTCCTTTATTCATCTTCTTATCTCTTTCACTTTTTGCTCAGCTCTAACCAGGACCCGAGCGCTTCTTCGGCCTTTGTGAACTTGGCTGCCTGGTTGTGGAACTCCTCCATGGTGGCTGGAGGGTTTAACTCGACCTCCCAACGCAAGTCAGGGTTCCAGACACTATTGACTATCGCGATGAGTTCAATAGTCGAGTTGAGGTTTGGGATCTGTAACCACTCCAGGTTGAACCTCTTGATGTAGTCTCGGAGCTTCTCATTGGGTCACTGGACTTTAGGAGGCAGGTCACCGATTTCGGACACCACTTGTCGGTCGCTAAGTGGGTGGTGAAGAGATTAGCAAATTGGCTCCAACTCTTGATTGAACCTGCGACCAGTCCTGAGTACCACATCTGAGTTGTACCCCAAAAGTGGTCAGGAAGGCCATGCATAGGCTCACATCATTGGCCCCATGAAGTAGCATCAAGGCCTAGAAGCTGTCAAGGTGGTCAATCAGGTCAATTGTGCCATTGTAAGATTCTAAGTTGGGGGCCTTAAAGTCTTTAGGCCGTGGGGCCATGAGGATCTCGGTCGTGAACAGCGAAGTGTGGGATATGTGCTATGCCGACAAGGTAGCAATCTGGCTTGCTTTTTTTCTTTCTTCTTCCTTCTTCGCCTCCTCGTCATCCTTCAGGGCGAAGTGGCTCCTCCCTGCGACACAACGTGTACATCTATGGCACCTCCTCCTAGATCCCTTAATTGAGTTAGTAGTCTCGGATATCGCAGCTCAACTCGATTCCATAGCGAGGGCTTGGCTCTGATCACTATGACGACGAGGCAAATCCAGTACCTAGTTCTGATTCTAGTCGTCGGGCTCCTAATTCTGGTTCGCATTTTGACCAACTACCTGGAGTTGTTAATGTTGTTGTTGTTGCATCCCAGCCATTTCTGCGAAACGACCCTCCTCCTTTGGAGGGTCGGGATGCTAAGTAGGGTCAGTGGCATAGTGAACTGCCCAATGGTAGCGGTGGGGACCTCAATGTGCATTACAGGCTGGTCCTGCCTCCTTGTGATTGCACCGTCAATATGTGCATTGTTGGCATTGCTAACGGGGTTGTTGCTAGAAGATGCCATTGATTATTGCTAGGGATGTGGTGAGAATTGGCTTTTGTTTAGCGGTTCCCATAGACGACTTCAATTGATGTTGCACGATCTGGTAGCTCCTTGTTGGCAAATAGCTCAAACGTCGGGCTGGTGAGGGTGCCTAGCTGAGCTGCAAAGAACAATGTCAGAGTGTACGGGTTGTTATGCTCAAGGTGGGAACTCCGATGCTTAAGTTAGCAAATTGGTGAATAGCTTAGAAAAAAAGAAAGCTAGTAGACTTCGAGAGCTAAATCACGCATGCCTTTTCTACGGAAGGGGATGCCTTTATATAGGCTAACTACCATGAGCTCCATGAAGCTTATCTGAGATTTTCAGCCCGTCTGATTTGGAGGTGGTTCCATGTCCAAAGACGGATTCCATGTAAGCTGATAACACTTATCTAGTCTTGTCTGAAGCAAGCAGGACCAAGATCAGCTCTGTTGATGTGTCATCGTAATCCCAGGGGATTCGAAGATGGTAACTTGCTCAAGAAGGAAGTCACTCATCACATCAGGTAGGTCACTAGCTGGATCTGGGCTGGGTAGACAGAGTTAGGTCACCTCTTCACGCTGACCTGACATCTCCCGAGCTATTCGTAGGTCATCTTGCCGAGGTGGTGCCAAGGAGGTTGAGACAGGTGCCAAGTGTTTGAGGTCTGCTTGCATGGTGTCGAGATGCCAATTGATGGTTCTGTAGTGCCACATGTCATGATATCATTGGAGGACCAAATCACCCCTCATCAAGAACCAAGCCAAATCCATATACAAGTATGGAACGAAGAGTTGGGTGGGATATCCAACAGATGGGACGCAAACTTGGTGTAGAAAATGATCAAGCAAAGTTGCTTCATGTTGTAGCTGGCCTTGTTCTCCTTGGATGGTTTGAGGAAGCACCCAGTCTTTTATCAGAACTGGGAGTAGTGGATCAGCTACTGGATTGCCTGCATTTTTCGGTTCAAGAATCAGATCCCACGTGTTGTCTTGAGGAAGATAATGAAGTAGAGCTTCTATGAGAGTGTTGTGAGATCAGGAAACCAGAAGAGACCCAAAGACTTACCCAGAATGATCTTGTTTGATTTCTTGCTATAGCTGATTTTAATTGGCCCAAGAAAAGATAATTTTATCGGAAAACTCCATAGCTTTGCCATTGCCAACACCTATGGCCATGCACACTGAGAACCCCCGACCCTTCTTTATGTTCTCTAGGTATTTGAAGTTGATGAGTGAGCTTTGTCCAGACTCATGAGGATGGAAAAGTACTTTCCATGCATGGAACCGCCCATGCCGATCCAAAACAAGAAGAACAATTGCCTAGTATTAAGGATAATGGTGACATGTCACCAGATAATCGCATAATCCATACATGAGATAGACTTCACTCTACTTAATCACATGATCCATACATGCGATAGACTTCACTCTACTTAATCTCTAACTGCTCTCTTATATTGATAGTTCTACATCTCTCCCTAGATAGAGTCCTAGTGTAACTCAAACTAATCTCCTAACTTGAGTATTGTACACAAACTCTAATAGTTATGTTGTATTCAAACTTAATCTATTTATCTACAAATAGACCAAGGTTCGATTAACCCAACCATTCAAACCATTCTCAAAATTTTGCTTCTTTATTTCAAACTTGGTATCAAAGCAAAATTCATCATGTTGTCGATTAATAGTTCAATCGGAGCAGCCATCAACAGTCTTGGATCACACATTATTTGCCCATCAAGCTGAATTGCAACAATTATCTTCTTTGGCATGCACAGCTTCTACTAATTGTCAAAACCCATAAACTCATGGGAATGGTAGAAGGAAAAACTCCTACTCCTCCTGAAGAGATCGATGACCCAAAGGATCCATCAAGGAAGATTTTCAACCAAAGTCGTAGGTATGTATCAGCCATAGGTATGTCTTCATAGAAGGCGTTCTTGCGCAAGTCGTAGGTATGTCTTCATCAGCCGAAGTATGGGGTGCATTAGAAGATTCGTTTGCTTCACACTCGAAATCCAAAATTCTTCAACTAAGGAGAGAACTTCAAAGTCTCAAGAAAGGTACTCTTTCTATTTTTGAATATATTAAAAAAGCCAAAGGTATTTCCAATAATGTTTCAGCGGTTCCTGAACCTGTTTCGAAACAAGATCTTGTGCTATTTATTTTGGCTAGACTTGGACATGAGTATGAATCAATTATTATTGCTATTACTATTCAATCTGATCTTGATGAATTAAGAATTTTGGATATTGTTGGTCAATTACTTAACCATGAATCTTGGCTCTGAGAGAATCACTCTGTTAAGGCTGATGATAATGCTTCTACCAATCTTGCCTCCTTTGGCAATAAGAATCACTCTCAGCAGCCGTGCAACAACACCTAGTGTGGCCAAGGCAGAGGTAGTCGTGGTGGTTACACTGATGGCTCAGAATGTGGTAGAGGGCGCAACACCATTGTTTGTCAGTTATGTAACATTCATGGTCATGGATTTTGGAATTGTCATCGCCGATTTGATATTTTTTATCTTGGTGGTGATCGTCAATCTGCTCTGAATCCCACTTCTGAACCATCAGATGTTCACACTAGTAATTCATCTAAATTTGATCCAGCTTGGTATCCGAACTCAAGAGAGACATACCACATCACATATGAACTCGACACCCTTCAGGTTCGATCAGACTATGGTGGGCCTAATCAGGTGAAAATTGGTAACGACGCAAGTTTGCAAATTAAGAATATTGGTTCTTCTGTTATTTCTCATGGGGATCATAAATTTCATCTGCAAGATATTTATCATGTTCCACCAATTACAAAAACAATTTGCTGTTATTTCTCATGGGGATCATAAATTTCATCTGCAAGATATTTATCATGTTCCACCAATTACAAAAACAATTTGCTATCAGCAGCAAGTTTATGGGTGTGTCCAATGTGGAGCACGACACCCTAGAAGAGAACTTTATATTAAACAAAGGTAAAAGGACTAAATTGTCCTTAGAGTACAAGGGAGGATAGTTTACAAGAAGAAAATAAAATACAACAAGATGTAAATTATAGAAATAGCCCTCTCAACTAACTCTCTTTATCTCATCAGTTTGTCCATAGGAAAAAGTGTTGTGCCCACGTCATAGCTTTCGTCAAGAGATCCGCAAGTTGGAGCCTAGAGGACACGTGGGGAAGAGAAATAGTACCAACTTGAAGAAAATCACGAATAAAGTGACAATCAACTTCAATGTGCTTTGTGCATTCATGGAAGACTGGATTGGAGGCAATCTTGATGGCACTGGCATTATCTGCAAAGAGGGGAACTGATGGCGGTGACTCCTGTAGTATATCATGTAGCAGAGCCCTAAGCCATATAACTTCACTGCATATGGAGGACATGGATCTATATTCAACTTTAGTAGAAGATTTCAAAACTGTAGATTGTTTCTTACACTTCTAGGCAATGAGGGAGTTACCAAGAAAAACACGCCATCCTGTAGTAGAACGTCTAGTGTCTGGACAACCAGCCCAATCAGCATCAGCATAGGCAGTAAGGCCGGTGGATGAGGAAGAGGAGAAGTATAAGCCATGAGATAAGGTTCCCCTCAGATACCTAATAACCCGATGAATTGCAGACATATGAGGTTGTAGTGGAGATGAGACAAACTGGCTCTCTATTTAGACTGCATACGATATGTCCAGCTGAGTGATCGTAAGCTATATTAAGCTCCCCACCAATTGTCGGTATAGAGTAGGATCCTCAAGAGGAGAGCCTTTATCCTTGCTTAATTTCAAATTAACCTCTAAGGGAGTATCAGCAGTCTTGGAGTCACTGAGATTAGCCAATTTGACAAGATCCATTGCATACTTATGCTGGTTGACAAAATAGCCGTGGGAATTATGGCTTACCTCAAGTCCCAAGAAGTAAGTTAAGGAGCCCAAATCCTTCATCTTAAAGGATTTGCTAAGGAGTATTTTCATATCAGTGATTCCCTCTACATCATTTCCTATAATACTTATGTCATCAACATATAGGAGGAGAAGAGTCACACCCTGATTCTGATGCAAAGTGAAAAGAGAGTGATCAAAAGGGCTTTGAATAAATCCTGCATCAATGATCACAAATCTGAATCTCTCAAACCAGGCTCTGGGTGCTTGTTTCAGGCCATACAGAGACTTCTTGAGACGACAGACAAACTGAGGATCAATGCCATATCCAGGAGGAGGTTTCACGTAAACTGTTTCCTTCAATTCTCCATGAAGAATAGAATTTTTCATATCCATATGATGAATTGTCCAGTCTTTAATTGCAAAGATGGCTAAGAAAATTCTGACTGTAGTTATTTTTGCCACAAGAGCAAACGTCTCCTCATAATCTATCCCATATTCTTGTTTATAGCCTTGTGCAACAAGTCTAGCCTTGTATTTATTTAGACTTCCATCTGACTTCAACTTTACTAAGTAAACCCAACAGGTTCCAATGAGAGAGGCTTCAGAAGGAGCCTTGACTAATTCCCAAGTGTCATTCTCAAGAAGAGCTCGGATCTCAGAGTCCATGGCACCTTTACAATGTGGGATTGCTATAGAATGTTGATAAGTCTAGGGAATATCTGTGGTGGATAAGACAGCAGAAAAGGAACTATGGTCTGGAGAGTAACCATAGTGGTTAGGAGGATGAATAAATCTAGAAGAGTGGCACAATGTGGGTGTAGTGGGTTCAGGTGGCGGGTTAGAATAACTTATAGAGATGAATGGTGTAACTGGATCAGCAACTGATGTTGGAGAAGGCGGAGGGGGCATTGGAGCTAATGTGAAGTAGGTCTAAAGTTGCTGCACAGGTGATGTTGGAGCATGTGGAGGATCTGTAGAATCAAAGTTGTACAACAAAGAGAGATATGTGCTCCAGAAAGATGTTATTACGGGAGATCCTGACACGACGAGCTTTGGAATCGTAACACAGGAATCCCTTACGGTCAAGGTTGTACCCCACAAAAGCACATAATGATGCCTATGTAGTCTGCATGTCGGTAAAGATCCCATTAAGGAAGCATAGAAAGAGGGGGAGGAAAGAAGGAAGAGAACTCAAAATATAAACAAATAAAGACATGCTAAAAGAAGCAAATCTTAAGTAAATCCTAGTGTTTTACCATCTTTCGTTGCCGCTTGGATCCAAAGATGCTTATGCCCATCGACTACAAACACAGAATTTAAACTATGTATTTATTGACTTCTTAAAATTAGAATAGGTATCCCATCTTATGGAGTGTGAGGATATGAGCTGTGTTGATGGCAAAGTTGCAAAACACCATTATGTTGAGAATGTTGATCTACTAAATTAGGTTCTAATTAATAACACCTTGGACAGAGGAAAAAACCATTGATAGCAAGCAATCTTATTTAATATTTATAGGTCAAGATTTAATTCAAGCCTTGCTACTCATCCTTTTTCCGTGGCAATCTTGATAAGTTGGCCTACATCTTTCTAATGAATACCTTAAACCCCAAGTCCATTAAAAGAAGCAAATATTAAGTAGCTCCCAATGTTTTACCATTTTCTTTCATTTCTACTTCAAGCAAGGCAATGATGGCATTATCTCTAATGGAGGGAGGCTTCAAAGTAGGAGTCGCCCCATACAATATACATCATCAATTTTAGAGAATACCATTCTGATGTAACCGTTTTTGGTCACATACCATTTTTTGTGATGTATAAATTTTTTAGCTAAGTACCTCATTGTTTGACCCGGCGGTGACGTGCCTTGGTGATGAGCTACTTAGTGGCGAACTGCTTGGTGATGAACTGCTTGGTGGCGAACTGCCCGGTGGCGAGCTCCCTGGTGGAGAGCTACTTGGTGACGAACTGCCGGGTGGCGAACTGCCTGGTGGCGAGCTACTTGGTGACGAACTGCCGGGTGGCAAACTGCCTGGTGGCGAACTCCCTGGTGGCGAACTGCCTGGTGGTGCTCCCTGGTGGCGAACTGCCTGGTGGTGCTCCCTGGTGGCGAACTGCCTAGGGGCGAGCTGCCTGGTGGCGAACTGCCTGGGGGCGAACTGCTACTGCCTGATGGAAAACTGCCTGATGGCGAACTGCCTAGTGGCGAGCTGCCTGATGGTGAACTGCCTGGTGGCGAGCTGCCTGGTGGCGAACTGCCTGGTGGTGAACTCCCTGGTGGCGAACTGCCTGGTGGACTTGTCACTTGACTTGCTCCTAGGCCGCCTACAACTCAGAGGATGGTGGAGCTCCTTGGTGCAGTGCAACCCGACTACCCTCCGCGTGAGGTGATTTTCTCTCCTTTGTAGGCGGCGGGAGCTGAGGGACCTATGAGAACTGAATCAAAGGACCCGGGGTTATCTTCCCGGCGGGGACTCTCCGATGCCTAAGTTAGCATTCTGATTACAAAGGGATTGGAGAGAAATGAGAGAGCTAGAGAGCGGGGGTTACCCTCCTTTTTCCCCCTCCTTGGCTTTGGGGGTCGGAGTCCATATATAGTGGTGCCCTCGCGTGTTAGTTGGGTGAAAAGCCTTCAAACGGTAAGACATCATATCCCGTCAGAACCGGGGTACGGTGATGAACTCCTCGAGGTTGTCAAGCTGGCGCTTGTGTCAGGCTGGCGCTTGTGTCAGGCGGCCAGGTCAGCGCCTGGGTCAAGTTCTCAGGTCGACGCCTGTGTCAGTCGGCGGGTCGGTGTCCAGGCCAGGTTGCCAGGCTGGTGCCTGTGCCTGTCGGTGGGTCGATGTCCGGGCCAGGTTGCCAGGTCGGCGCCTGTGTCCGGGCCAGATTGTCAGGTCGGTGCCTGTGTCAGTCGGCGAGTCGGTGTCCGGGCCAGGTTGCTAGGTCGGCGCCTGTGTCCGGGCCAGGTTGCCAGGTCGGCGCCTGTGTCCGAGCTAGGTTGCCAGGTCGGCGCCTGTGGCAGGCTGATCTGGCCTGGTCGCGCAGGTCGCGCTAGGTCGCGCGCAGGCTGCGCCAGGTCACGCACAGGTCGCGTGCAGGTCGCGCCAGGCTAGCCAGACCGGTGCCCGGGGGGGGACACCAACTTGGTAAGTTGTTGCCTGGGTGTTTACCTAGTTGTCACGAGGTGCCACATGTCGCAATTTCACAAGAGGACCAAATCTGCCCTCATCAATTGCCCCCCACTCCCGAGCTGAGAATAACTCAGTGAAGGGAGTAGATTTCTTTTGGCCCGTAAGTCGACGAGCTATTAAGTTTTGATCCAATTCCTTAGGCTTTGGGAGCTGCCTGTATGTGGCGAGCTGCCAGTAAGACGAGGGGGTCTCCGCCAGTTCAGTAGTGTAGCCCTTAGGCTCTAGGGCAAATTATGGTTCACTTTTGCTGATTTTGTTCCTGTTGAGGAAGCGACTGGATATTTAGCAATAGTGTGGCCCGCAGGCTTTGGGAGTGACTCGTAGTCTACTCTTCTTTGACTTTTGCTCGTGCCGGAGAGGCGATCGGGCCTTAAGCAATAATGTGGTCCGTAGGCTTTGGGAGTGACTCGTAGTCTACTCTTTTTTGACTTTCCCGTGCCGGAGAGGCGACCGGGTCTTAAGCAGTAATGTGACCCGTAGGCTTTGGGAGTGACTCGTAGTCTACTCTTTTTGACTTTCCCGTGCCGGAGAGGCGACCGGGTCTTAAGCAATAATGTGGCCCGTAGGCTTTTGGGAGTGACTCATAGTCTACTCTTTTTTTACTTTTGCCCGTGCCGGAGAGGCGACCGGGTCTTAAGCAGTAATGTGGCTCATAGGCTTTTGGGAGTGACTCGTAGTCTACTCTTTTTTTACTTTGCCCGTGTCGGAGAGGCGACCGGGTCTTAAGCAGTAATGTGGCCCGTAGGCTTTTGGGAGTGACTCATAGTCTACTCTTTTTTTACTTTTGCCCGTGCCGGAGAGGCGACCGGGTCTTAAGCAGTAATGTGGCCCGTAGGCTTTGCCTGTGAGGTGTCGAGCTATGATTGTGCTGCATCAGCTTCGTAATGCCGGTCACCCACTCCTACAAGAAGCTACTAGGAGCTCGACCTTCGGGGGCAGCACTACTAACTTTAGGTCCCCAGCTCACACGGGAGCCTTGGAAGGCTCGACCGGTAAGGGCGCCTATGTAGTCTGTTGGCCGTCAGAATCCACGAAGAGCTCATCTTTGTAGGGGGGACCTTGCGGAGAGGACTGATGAGGCATTATCTGAATTGAAAGTAAGGTTGGTAGAGCTACTTAGTCTGTTAGCTCCCTGCATAGTTTTTGAGTTCATAAAAAATGTAAACTATAAAGTTATAGCTTCAAAAATGTGAGGACTTAGTTTTGGTAAGATGAGAACTTAGCTTTTGTAGGATCAGAACATAGTTTTTCGTAGCGTGTTCCCACAGATGGCGCCAATTGATGTAACTGTTTTTGGTCACATACCATTTTTTGTGATGTATAAATTTTTTGGCTAAGTACCTCGTTGTTTGACCCGGTGGTGACGTGCCTTGGTGATGAGCTACTTGGTGGCGAACTCCCTGGGGGAGAACTGCTTGGTGACGAACTGCTTGGTGGCGAACTGCCCGGTGGCGAGCTCCCTGGTGGAGAGCTACTTGGTGACGAACTGCCGGGTGGCGAACTGCCTGGTGGCGAGCTGCCTGGTGGCGAGCTGCCTGGTGGAGAGCTACTTGGTGACGAACTGCCGGCTGGCGAACTGCCTGGTGGTGCTCCCTGGGTGTGAGCTGCCTGGTGGCGAACTCCCTGGTGGCGAACTGCCTGGGGGCGAACTCCCTGGTGGCGAATTGCCTGGGGGCGAACTGCCTGGTGGCGAACTGCCTGGTGGCGAACTGCCAGGTGGTGAACTCCCTGGTGGCGAACTGCCTGATGGCGAACTGCCTGATGGCGAACTGCCTGGTGGCGAACTGCCTGGTGGCGAACTGCCTGGTGGAATCGTCACTTGACTTGCTCCTAGGCGGCCTGCAACTCAGAGGATGGTGGTGCTCCTTGGTGCAGCGCAACCCGACTACCCTCCGCATGAGGTGATTTTCTCTCCTTTTGTAGGCGGCGGGAGCTGAG
Source organism: Nelumbo nucifera (assembly GCF_055504915.1). Classification (NCBI taxonomy): domain Eukaryota; kingdom Viridiplantae; phylum Streptophyta; class Magnoliopsida; order Proteales; family Nelumbonaceae; genus Nelumbo; species Nelumbo nucifera. The sequence continues at coordinate 151,220,967 of NC_142649.1, forward strand.
GGACCTGCGAGAATTGAATCAGAGGACCCAGGGGTATCTTCCCGGCGAGGACTCTCCGATGCCTAAGTTAGCATTCTGATTACAAAGGGCTTGGAGAGAAATGAGAGAGCTAGAGAGCAGGGGTTACCCTCCTTTTTCCCCCTCCTTGGCTTTGGGGGCCGGAGTCCTTATATAGTGGTGCCCTCACGGGTTAGGTGGGTGAAAAGCCTTCAAATGGTAAGACGTCATATGCCGTCAGAACCGGGGTACGGTGATGAACTCCTCGAGGTTGTCAGGCTGGCGCTTGTGTCAGGCGGCCAGGTCGGCGCCTGTGTCCGGGCCAGGTTGTCAGGTCGGCGCCTGTGTCAGTCGGCGGGTCGGTGTCCGGGCCAGGTTGCTAGGCCGGTGCCTGTGTCTGTCAGCGGGTCGGTGTCCGGGCCAGGTTGCCAGGTCGGCGCCTGTGTCCGGGCCAAGTTGTCAGGTCGGCGCCTGTGTTTGTCGGCGGGTCGGTGTCCGGGCCAGGTTGCTAGGTCGGCGCCTGTGTCCGGACCAGGTTGCCAGGTTGGCACTTGTGTCCGGGCCAGGTTGCTAGGTCGGCGCCTCTGTCTGGGCCAGGTTGCCAGGTCGGCGCCTATGGCAGGCTGATCCGGCCAGGTCGCGCAGGTCGCGCGCTGGCCACGCGCAGGCCGCGTGCAGGTCGCGCTACGCCAGCCAGACCGGTGCCCGGGGGGACACCAACTTGGTAAGTTGTTGCCTGGTTGTTTGCCTAGTTGTCACGAGGTGCCACATGTCGCAATTTCACTGGAGGGCCAAATCTGCCCTCATCACATTCTACGATAGTTTACCTACAAAACCAAATTAAATTAAATAAATTTATATATAGAGAAATAGAACAGGGTAAAAGAAGAAGGGCGGAACCCCTGTTTTAACATCCGACAATGAAAATTCTGTCTATAAGACTGTAACCCACCTCAGTTAAACTTGTTGCAGAACCTAAACTGAATCTACAATTTTAACTGCAAAACCAAACTATTTTGACATCGAGAAGAATAAGGGCGGAGCCCCTGTTTTGACGTCCAAAACAACAACGGAAATATTGTCTGTAAGTCGCATTAGTTTACCTATTACAAAACTAATCCACCGTAGAGCTTGATTGTTGAAAAACCCAAACAAAGATTTGAAAGAGAAGACGGAGTGGGGCTTGATTGTAGGAATAGAATAGAATGGGATGATAGCTTAAGAGCAAACTGAGTTTATTGTGGAGCTTGATCGCTGGAACAGGACGATAGAATGGGAAACGATGATAGCTCGAGACCAAACTGAGTGAGAGAGACATTTGGAATACCCTGGCGGGAGATGCTTCATAAGTCCAAACGCCTCTTGCGCGTCATTGGACTTCATTGTTATTACGTGGATTTAAAAAAAAGAAAAAAAATTCAAATTTTGAGAAATTAGGAAAGGGGTAGGAGAGACGTGCTGACATGGTACGTCCAATTTTAAATATATAATTTAAAACTTGATTTTTTGATAATATAACCTTAATAATGACACTAAAATAGTCAATTATTTATATGCATTTTTAACCAAAATTACCTTATCGCTCAAATTTATCATTTTAAGATAAAATGTAATAAAAATTATAAGAAAATTGGAAAATCTTTTTTTTTTTAAGGCTTAAAGCATATTTCATTCCTTCAAGAAATTTATACAAAGAATTATCAACAAGGCCAACAAAAAATTCAGATACAATAATTTCTACAACCGAAAGAATTTCTACAACCAAACAAAGGTGAATTAAAATCACCAATAGAAATAGACAAGCACAACTCCAATCCACCACAAGCGACAAGTGAAACTGTAACCAACAAGGGAGGTCGCCAATCCGCAAAAGACGGAAAAGCCCCATACATTACAACTGCTACCAGAGACTGTAACCGCCATCCATAACTGCTTTCGTCCGAGAATTGTGCCATGAACTGCATTTGTTGGAGAATCATGAACTGACTCAATCATGGACAGCAAGATGTGAAGCAACATCCACCGGTGTCAATCGCTCGGCAAAGGATTCAAGAGAAGTAACCCCAAGTCAAAACGCTTGTAGAAAGAAAAAAAAAAGTACAAAAAAGAGGCGAAAAAGAACAATGAGAAAAAAAAGAGCAAACAAACAGGGAAAGACGACAGAAGAAAAGGAGAAACCAAATGGGAGAGCAGAGAGAAAGAACAAAGGTGAAACCAAATGGGAGAACAGAAACGAAGAAAGAAAGCGAGGGAGGAGGGGAACAAAAGGAGAACAGAGAGAAATGGAGAACAAAGAAAACAAAAGAACAAAGAGAAAGGGAACTCCCGGAGGGAGCCACCCCAAAATAAAACTCTAAGGCGGAAGCAGACAAGGAACTGAGAGAACAAAAGCCCCAAGAAAACTCGAAAGGAAGCCTCTCTCGAAACAGAGAGAGAACAATATAAGTGCCAGAACGTAAATTTACAAATTCAATTACATTTAGAAATGGGGACAAAATGACAAAACCAGAACCAACATAATCGGTTTGGTTCGGTTCGACCAGTCGGTAAGAACCGACCTATTGACAGTCCTCATACCGCGGAGAGCCTGCAGTTCCGCGGGTTGGAACGTTTCTGAGACGACCTCTCTTCACGTCCGCTTCTCCAGTCTCCACCTATTTGCATTTTCAGAGAAGGAGCTTTATTGCTGCAGCAACCACCATTGAGCGGTATGTTTTCCTGCTCCTCATTCTCCTCCTCATACAAAGTTAGCATCACCTAGGGAAGTCCCAAGTTGTAGCTTGCGGCTGCAGCAGAATGCCAACCATTTTTACGCCCTAACGGCTTCATTTGGAACTAAAATCTGGGCGTAATGCGTAGTATGCAAATTGCCTCCCAGTACCATTGCGAGTAGGTTAGGGTTTTTCACTTAAATCTCATCTCCGTAAACCACGAGACTTGACTGATTTGAATTGAATATCTCAAGGTCGCGCTCTACGTGGGAATTATGACTTTACAGGAGGCTTTAGGATTTTCTTTGTTCGGATAGGTAATAATTTTTCCTTTGTTCTGTAGAGAAGATTTTAGGTTGTTAATTGTGCTTTAGGTAATAATTATTCTCTTATTTCAGCTCTATAAATCAGTTTGGTAGGTTTCTAATCGTGGCTTCTCAGAAAGAGTTTTATATTAGTTGATTTTGATCCGCAGGGTTATGCTTAAGAAATAGAGGCTGATTTAAAGTGATTTGTAGTAGTATTGTGCAACTTTAGGTTGTTCTATCCTCTTAGAGCCTATGAATACATCCATTAGAAACGTCCTTATGTCTTGTTATGTACTGTAGAAGCTTTCCTACTTGTTTGTGGGTCAGTTAAAGGTTTTGTTGTCAACCTTGTGGCTCTGAAGGTTTTGAAAAACTTGGTTGTTGCTGGACAGGGTTGAAAGGTTGGTGAGTTCATACTATGTCTTGTTAACAGTGGGATGGTTGGATATAGTTGGTACCCAATTGTGGTTCTGGTGCTGTAGTGGGCTTGAGTGTTTCAGCTTGATCAATCAGGACTACAAATTACTATGTCAAACTAACTTGTAACAGCTTACACTGTAAATTATGTATTATAGATCAATAAATGCTTTGATCGCTACTCATAAAAAATAGAAGAACTTTGGAGAAAGAGAGATACCTATCACCCTGTTGTCCTGTACCAAAAAAAAAATCTATAATTCAACAGTGCATAAGCTTATTACAGAGTTTTTGTGAACAAATAGCTTCTGTCACCTACTTGTAATGTCACATTGTTGAATTGTATCATGTGTTTGCATCCATTTGTAACTCACTCACTTGCCACTTCCTAGGGTTACATCATGAACTTGTTATCTATTTCACCTTTGACCCTCAACTAAATACTATGTAAAAAATTAAACCCAGTTTAAACTTTTGATGTGAAAGTTTGAAATTGCAAAAATATCCCTGCTATCTATTTTACTTTTTTGCGTTAGTTAATTTGTTAGTTTGACTTAACTGCTTCATTTTTTGCATTGTTCCAAAGTGGAATTCTTTTTGGTGTGTCTTTTGGTAGGCTTTCTCTGAACAAGTTGAGATCCCCTGCCAACAAAACACGTTCCAACACCTTTCCAACATGATCTGACACTGCACATTTCACTATGATACTGGGACCTGCCTTGTATGAGATGTGTGGTGTCAGATCATGTTGGGGAGGGTGTTGGAATGTATTTTGTTGGCAGGTGATCCGGATTCCCCTCAAAATCCAAACTCCAAAGTACCCTTAGACCCAGGTGAAGGTGGGATTCAATCCCAAGCCTCTGCTACAACCAGCCACAAGGGGGGCGGGGGGTGTTAACTTTGCCATCTGCCATACTTACAATTAAATGGATACAGTGATCCTGGAGACCATAATTATGCAGTAATCTTAATTAATGTCCTTAGACAATTCCATTGTCCCTTAAATATTTAGATGCTTCTTTTAATTGATTTTGCTTTTAGATACTCTTACCTCTAGCATTTGTTTGGAACTTTGCTTACTGATACCCTACTAGACAGTAGTGGATTTAGACACTTTCCTTGCTCAAGCTCTATTGAATGCTATTATATGTTAAATAGTAAATATTTCAGTTTGCATGGTATCACATTCATTCTGTTAGCTTTATAAGGATTTACAAGCTATGTTCTTGCTGTCAAATCCCATAGATGATAATTTGCTTTGCTGTTGCATGACATGGGGCATTTTGGAGGACTTAAAAAATGACTTCTGAGGGCATCTATTTTCTACTTATAAGGATATTCAGTGACATATTCTCTATTAGGTTTACATGGGGTTCCTACAATCAGAGAATCCCAACATGTGAGGGGACTTAACTTTAATGGATAATTAGGAATGGAAGGTGGGGTGATTCTGTGTTTTTCTGCAATTTTTTTTGGTTGAAATATATGATTTTTTTAAAATAGTATCAAATACTGTGTATTTCTACTTTTTTGCTGAAATATATATATATATATATATATATTTCAAATTTGTATCAATTTATGTATTTTTCTGCAATTTCTGATTTTTTTTGGCTGAAATATATAAATTTTTTAAAATTTTTACAATTTTCTGTGTTTTTCTACAATTTCTTCCTTTTGGGGCTGAAATAAATAATTTTGCTAAATTTTTATTAAAACAATTTCTGTGTTTTCCTACATTTTTTAAATTTTTTATTAATTTGTGTCTTTCTGCATTATTTGTTTTTTTCTATGTTTTTTCCGGTTCTTTCCACATGGCATATGAATATGGAATATAATTCTGTTTTTCTAAAATTAATCACTTTGGGTGAATGGGTCAAAGTGGGTGGGTTATGTTGGGCAGAGTTGCAACCCAATAATATGTAATTAATATGTGTTACTATTGAGTGTGGGTGGGTAATGGATGGGTCAGTATTCAACATGCATCCAACCCAGCCTAACCTCCTCCATTTTCCACCCCTACTACTGTGCAAAAGAACTTGGCATTTATGATGACTGGTTGGTTGAAAGTTTTAGGATGTCATCTTTTCTGTTCCTATTTTTTTAAGATCTATGCCTTTCCAAGTCAAATCAAAATTGGAGTTGCTCTGTTCTAGCATTTCAAGTTTGATTCATAAGGCAGACAATTAGAGATAAAGCACTGTTAGCCCCTAATCAAGTACTGTATTTCTTAATTCTTATTACTGGCACACCTTTGCTTTCAGGGTGCTGTGCTCCATTTTTAAATCTTTCCTTCATAAAACCATTATAAATTTCATCTAAGCAATGGTAGAAGTATTGGAACTTGGAGACTGTTTTAACTCCCCCACCCCCACATGCAACACTCAACCTTTGAATCTTAGTCATCTTCAGAAATTCCTAAAATTGGTTTTGTAAGTATGTTAACGCTAATTATGTCATGTATAAGTTTTTATCATTTGCAAGCAATTCCTCGACAAGTAATTGGAGCAAACCCAAATAGAGCTCTTCTAATATGCATTCTTTTTGTTAGGGTAGAAGCCATCACAGTGAATCAGTTGACTTCAATGAGATTTTTTTTAAGATGAATAAATAAGAAACTATATTAATGATAAAAAGATACAAGTGTCTTGAGTGACAAGATGTCACCACCCAGCAAAACAAAAGAGAAGCTACAATATAACCATACTAAAACAGACCAAACTCAAAGCCCATACAAAATTAAACTGACAAAATAGACCATAAATTTGAACCAAAATCTTCTTTTTTTCTGCCAATAAATTCTGGAAGAATTAAGATTAATTTTGATTGATTGTCGCCATTAATTTTTCCTTTCTCTTCATCTTTCCATCAAAAAATCTTCTATTTCTTTCCTTCCACAGCTCCCAACAGACATCAAAAGGAATGCAGCTCCAGATGATTTTTACTTTGATGTTTCCTAATAGCCTTGGCTACGCTTCAAAAATATCTGCACGCTTAGCAGAAGACCAACCATCAATGCTGAAAAGCTTGAAGAAAAAAGCCCATGTTCCTTTTGCAAAATTGCAACTAACCATTAAATGCTAATCTGCTCAGCATTATAAAACCTCTCTTCTTCAGGTTGTCTTGTGTAAGGACACTGCCCATTGACACCAGCCATGCAAAAGCCTTCACTCTTGGAGGAATTGGTTTCCCCCAAATTCCTTTGAGAGAAGAAGATTCTACTTGATTCCTTATTAATGCATTATAAAGAGATTTAACAGTAAATCTTCCATTCTTACACTCTTTCCACCACTTTTCATCTGCCACCTCAGGATCAATTGCCTTTTGCAATACTGACAGCAGCCTTGTACAGTCATCAATTTCCCAATCCAACAAAGGTCTCCTAAAGTATATTATAGAATGGTTATCAATACATTTATTATAATTTTTTTTGTATGGAGATTATAGAATGGTTATGGATTCTCTTTGAGGCTTTAATTTATTATATTGCATTCATTTAAAGATGAAGAGTCTGAGGTTTTTGGGTTAGATGGTTATGATTGAAGTAGAATATCTTCTTTGAGGGCCCCAATTCAATGCTACTTCCAGTAAGATCTAGGATGGTTGATGGGGTCATATTCTCCTTGTTCTAATAATGCAAGTACAACATGTTTTTTTTACAAATCAGAAATAGTGTTTTCAGTTCCATGGTGCACGCTTGTGGATGACATTGTTTTAATTGATGAAACTCTTTTTTTTTTTTTTTTTTGAGAAATGGTGAATATTATTAATAGAAAGGATAAGATAAGGCTGCTGAGGGAGAGATTTCCTCAACAGCCAAATACAAGTAGCCAGTGAGAGTAGCCACTCATCCTCCCCACATAAACAACAGCGGTTAACAAGAGTCATTCCTTTCTTCCTCAACACACCTTAGAAGGATTAAATGCAAAATTAAGCTTATGGACTAATGCCTTAGAAACAAGAGGTTTTAAAGTAAGTAGGACTAAAACAGAGTTTATGACATGTAATTTTTTTATCAGTAACATAAAACTTTCATTAATTAAGAAAAGGTTTAATTACAAAGGTGGGGGAAGGTAAACCCTCTTACCTCACCCCCAAAAGGAAAATTACAGTGTAGCCCAAAACAAATGATTTCTTTCACCCCCTGTTTAGCCAAAGCATCTATAAATGAATTGGCACATCTTTTAACCCATTGGATATGCACATCTATTCCTTGAGTTAACCACTTGAATTGCCTCCGTTCATTAATGTATGTCCATAACCCATCACCTGTCTTCTCCATCCAGCCAATCACCACTTGTGAATCTCCTTCAATAATCAACCTGTTTATATTCAGCTCCTTAGCCCTTTTCACTCCGTCCAACAGAGCCAGAATTTCTGCTCTCAGTGAATCCCCAACTCCAATTACTCCTGAAAAAAGAGCTATTACCGAACCTACCTCCAATCTGAAAACACCACCAACCCTGGATGACCCTGGATTTCCTTCACTGCTCCCATCAAAGTTGAGTTTGATGAAACCTTCCATCGGGGGGTGCCACAAAGGATGGACATTGATTCTGCTTGGCACTGAGACTGCTATTTCCTACCAATTGTTCACAATGGTCTCTGTTGGAACATCATCAAATGGGTTCATTGTCTTTACCCACTGTGCTACCCTCAAAGTAATCACTTCTATAAATGTGTCCCTGCTTCTTTCTTTTTCAGCTAATATCCTTTGGTTCCTTTCCTCCCTAATCGTCCAACAAACCGCTGCCCTGGTGCACCTCCACAAGATATTTCCCCTCTCCGTGATCTGACTACCAACAGAATAGATGAAGAGGCTTCGAATGCTTGACGGGGGAGTCCACCTACAACCAAATAAAGAGAGAAACCACTCCCAAATAGATGAAATAAAAGGGCAGGATATAAGTAAGTGAGGGCATGACTTGCTTAAGATTAGAGACCAAGAGATGTGAATGACATGTAAATTTAATAATAACAAGAGCGTAAATGAAGATACACTTAGGATTAGAGACCAAGAGATAAATCAATGTGACCATTTCCAGTACGTTGGTTCAATAATTCATAACAATGGACAGATTGAGGAGGATATCACCCAAATAATTAGAACATGATGTGCAAAATGGAGGGGCGCATCTGGACTTTTATGTGATAGGCAGATACCACTTAGATTAAAGGGAATTCTATAAAACAGTTGTAAGGCCTATGTTGTATGGAGCAAAGTGTTGGATAATCAATAAACAACATGTCCAAAAAATGAGTGTGGCAGAAATGTGAATGCTAAGACAGATGAGTGGAAAAACTAGAAAGGATAGAATTAGGAATGAAGTCATCCGTAGGAACCTAGGAAGGGTGCATCTGGACTTTTATGTGATAAGCAGATACCACTAAGATTAAAAGGAATTCTATAAAACAGTTGTAAGTCCATCTTATGTTGTATGGAGCAGAGTGTTGGGCTGTCAAGAAACAACATGTTCAAAAAAATGAGTGGCAGAAATGTGAATGCTAAGACGGATGAGTGGAAAAACTAGAAAGGCTAGGATTAGGAATGAAGTCATCTGTAGGAACCTAGGAGTAGCTCCAATAGGTGATAAAATGAGAGAGTAGACTAAGATGGTTTTGTAACATGCATAGAAGATCAATAGCTCCAGTTAGAATAAGTGATCTGTTACAAGTTGAAGGGGCTAGAAGAGCTAGGGGTAGAGCAAAAAGGACATGGGTAGAAGTAGTTAGAAATGATTTAGACACTAATAATTTAACAATGGATATGGTGTTAGGTAGAATGGATTGGTGAAACAGGATTCATGTAGCCAGATCCCATATAGTTGGTTAAGGCATGGATGATGATGATGATAAATAGTGTTTTCAGTTGGGTTTTGGCTCTAGACAATTGATTAAGCAAAAGACAACTCCAGAGTTTTGATGTAAGTTGCAGTTTCTGGGCCTAATTCAAGCCAAGTTGAAATCACCATGAAGCAGTGCATGCTCCAAGTTCTTCAAAAAGCATTTAACCTTCTCCAAGTTCTTCAATCCTCAGTTTAACATTTGACAAGGATTCTGTACTGTAGTTCTTATAAAAAGACTATTATATGTATGAATCATCAGCTACATGAATCCTGTTTATCCATTCCGTTCTGTTTAAAAAAGGTATGTATATGTATCAATAAAACTTGAATTTATTTCTTCTTTCTTTTTAGTATGTACGTTATCTTGAGTTGTCAGGCTGAGCTAACATAATTTTTCAGTGGCACTCAGCTGACAATACCATGCAAAACGTAAGAAGCGCTATCCTAAGGCATGTTAGAGTTCCATGTTCTGCAAAGCAATCATTGTTCATTGAAGAAGGGAATGCATTAGGCAGACTGAGACGTCATATGTGTGCAGTAACAACTTCCAGCTCTGATGATATAACGACCCGAGTAATAGGACTGGTTAAGAAATTTGATAAGATAGATGCAGCCCAGGTAATTAGCTTCTACTTCTATTCTCTTCTTCTGTATATCTGATCATTGTTATTTATTTGTTCTCAGATGATAAGAGTCTAAAGGTAGCATAACCAATTGGATTGGGTTTGAGCCTTATTTGTTTGTCGAAACCATAATTCAACCAAGTAATGTCGTGCTTCTAATATGAGACTGCAAGTTTAATTTTGATCGCAGCTTACCAACCAGCTTCATGCATGGCCCAGGGCAAAATTACAAAATGGAGAAAGCTGATTCCAATTGCATTTGAACTTTTAGCAGGTTACTGAAACAGCTAGTTTTGAAAAAGACTTGTCCTTGGACAGCTTGGACAAGGTGGAGCTTATCATGGCCTTTGAGCAAGAATTCTCCATTGAGATCCCCGATGAGGCAGCAGATAAATTTACTTGCTGTGCTGATGTTGCCAAGTACATAGCATCTGGAGGTGGAAACAAGATTCCAGAAAATTCCTAATGGCTGGAAATTTCTTTTCAGTCCTATATATTAGGACTTTTCAGGTGTTACCATAATCTTGTCCGACAAGTAACAGTGTAATCGTCGTTTAAGCACTCACTATGATTCTTAAAAAATACTTTCATATCATTTATTCATGGATATTGTCAATGTGACCAACTTTCTCCTTGTTCCAACGACTTGTTCTGTAGCTACATTACTTGATTCTTTGATAGGGTTCAGGTCCGTTCGAACCTGAACTGGGAAATATCTCTGTCTGGCTTTCCTCGAGATCGGCTTCAGTGCAAGGTCCGTTCGAACAGCCTTTACAGCCTTGCACTGGGAAATATCTCTGTCTGGCTTTCAGTATCTGTTTCATTTGCATTTTCTTTAAGAGCTTAAAACTATGGAAGCAATGTAATTCAAAATTGCTAGTAAACCCAAGTTTCTCTTGCCCGTGGATACTTGTTCCAATGGGTTCTCTCTTACTGCTGCCATGCAAGGTTCAAAATATCAATACAGGGCAATACGTCCTATCGGCGTACCGGCCTGTATTGGTACTGTTTTTTTTTTTTTTTTTTTTTCTGGATCAGAGGGGCTGGTCTATCCTCTGAACCACTCGTCGACCCAAAACACCCTTTGTAGGGGCATATAGGGAAGCCTCTGATACGATTCGTATCGGCCAATATTAACTGATATGTGACAATATTTTGAACCTTGCTGCTATGGAAGCTCCAACTGCGAATGAGAGAATCAGGACAATAAAACAGCTCCAGAAACCGCTCATTTTCTTTGTTTATGAGCTCGTTCTTTTTTGTTTCCGAACTCCAAATAAAATTGAAGGCGCAACTCAAATTGTAAATCGTTAGGAATAGCAGAGATGAGTCGATAGAAATTAGAATTGTCATTACTTGAGCTTTCACATTACGATTCTCCCTAAGACCAGGATTTATCAACGTCAAATTCGTCCCGTAGTTCAAATTATCGTAATGCCCCAAGTACGGAATATTTTCATCAATGTTTACTTGAGGTAGCATGTACAGAAACAGAATTATATCTGAACCTCTAATATATGCCACTATGCATATATTTGTTTGTGGGTATGTCTCAGAGAGAGAGATTGCAAATTTGAGTACCCATCTAACCAAGAACCTTATTGTCACCATCACATTGGCAGATTTCATAGTTATAATAGGAGGTCGACGTTTCAGTCCAATTCTGATTCTTTCTTCTAATTTTAGGTTTTAAAACCAATTCTTTAGAAATTGAAATGAAAGGATTCAAAAGAAGAAAAAAAAAAAAAATTCTATTGTAATCTTTTATATTTTGCATCTTATCGAATTGTGAGCCAACCACATTCATAAATTATTGGAAAGCAACTTGTCATGTCCAAACTTTGCCAGATCTGCAGTTTCTATCCCAAAACTAATAATAGAAAAGCAATAAAACTTATATCACTGGAATTTGAGAAATTTTCTGTTGAATGAATCACATCTCTTATATGATATGTCATGTAGGTGCATAAATAGAGGCCGCGTTCTGCGCACCCGTGGGTGCACTGGACGCATGAACTTGCGAATGAGAAATTGACACGTTGACCAGGCCAATATTAACGTGGTCTAGTCGGCTCAATTGGACGGTTCACGCGGATACGAACCGGTCTGGGACAAAAGGGCCTCATTTCTTCCTTTCTGTTTTGCTCTTTCCACCAAACACTACCCATACAGCAAACCCTTCCTCCATCAGCGGCGATAGAGCTCCGGCGGTTCATTGACGACGACAAAAAGACCTCCGGCGGTGACGTATTCTTCTTCTTCGACAAGTAACTTCGGTGGTAAGGCGAAGCTACTCAAGAGGGAGACACCAAAGGTTCGAAAGAGAGTATTTGTTTGCCCATAACCCAGCTGCTTGCACCATGATCCTTGCCACGCACTCGGCGATCTCGCCAGCATAAAGAAGCATTTCAGAAGGAAGCACAACAATCACAATCAAGCACCTGGGTGTGTGGCTGTGCAGCTGTGCCTGAACGGTAAGGTCTCTGGTGTTTCCACTCCCCTGTCGACTGGAAGAAAAGCCGAACAGACTGCCACCGAGAACACTACGCCGTCTGAAACCCGAACTAGCACCTAGTGCTTGAACGGTGATGTCTCTGGCGTTTTGAAATGGTAAGGTCTCTGGTGCAAAGGCAAACCTTCTATTACTCCTCCATTGTCGCCCCGAACTAGCGCCTAGCACTACCTGAATGGCAAAGCTTCTGATGCAAAGGAAAACCCTCTATTCCTCCTCATCGCCCATGAAAATGCGATGGCATGGACTTCGGCTTCTTCCGGCCATAATTTCTGGATGGATTTATAAATTAGGGCTTTAGCTTCTTCAGGGCTTCAAAAATCAAAAATCAAATTCCATAGATAGAAGAACACATTGCCACCAGAGGTCTCATTGCCACCGTCGATCAACCACCGGAACTCTATCGCCACCGATGGAGGAAGGGTAGGGCTCGGTGGAAGGAGCTCTCGAAGGGAAACAAAATCGAAGAAATTTGTCTGTGTTCCAGAACACGAACCGGTTTATTTTTGCGTGAACCATCCGATTGAACCGATCGGAGCATGTTAACGCTCAAACGGACATTAACATTGGCCTGATCAACGTGTCATTTTCTCATTCGCAGGTTCACCCGTCCGGTGCACCCACGGGTGTATGGAACGCGGACTCTTAATTGGTTTTTTTGAGAATAAAAGGAAAGAGCAGGTCCTTGTTGTCTTATGCAGAAGCTTTCACAGGCCCCCACCCCAAGACCTTGCTGTATGTTGGGAGTTGGGATGGTCACACTGCTTCATATGGGTCTCATCTGCATTAATGGGTGAATGTTCAAAGTAGGAATACCGCAACCATCATTTACAGCAGAGGTACAAAAACATTCCCCAACACAATGGCGCATGGTCCCCCTCTTGAATCATCCACGATGAGAATGGGGAATTGGGAATTGGGAAGGGACATCCCCGAGTTTCATTTCCCAACATGAGTCATAGAGACTCCATGCTCTAGTCAAGATGACGAGCTTCTCCAAGTTCACCTTCAACATCTCTGTATAAGTAAAGCCATAAGCAAAAGCGCGTCTACTTTTTGAGTTTTTCTTCTCTAAGGGAAAAAAAAAAAAAGATATCGTGTTTTCTTTTCTTTTTTTTTTTTTTTTTTGGTAGAAGAGATGGTGTTTTCTTATTCTCATCACACAAAGACATCCTTCTACCCGTGTCCACCTGCTTGCACTTCGCAGGGTGATCCAAGACGTATCAATCCTTAGACTGTATTTGGTTCCAATGCAAATGAATTTATTCGGATGCAAAACTGTAGCAGTGCAAATGATTTGACTGTACTTATTTTATTTAATTGCATTACAAATGAAATAAATTAAGTCATGAAGTATAATAAAACAAAACACAAAACCAAATTAAATGAGAATATACATTTTTTATTTGTACTCCCATTTATTTGTACTATTGTAAATAAAATTGCACTGCAAACAAAAATTCTAACAAGAAACAACAAGATTTGTATATGGGTTTGGTCATCAAACGAAAAACAATTGACATCTTTCTAATTTAGAGGGTAGTTTTGTGGTATGATTTGGGAAGTTAGGGTGTTTTTGTATGTCTTGGTATTACCCTAGTATGTATTTACATTATATAACAAAAGCTGGGCAATTAGATGGTGGAGATAACAGTAAGCTTCGTGAACTGTTACCAGTTGAAGGGGATAGAACTTAGAAGAGATGAAAGAAGCTTGAAAAGGATTTGCACTCAACAAGACTCATCTTGGACCCCACTCCATATATAGTTGGGACGTGGCTTAGATGGTGATGACGAGATAATTTTCCAGTTACAAATTCTTTTTCACTTGAGGATCTTTTTGTGCAAGCTTAAGAAACCAACACGTCTACAGATCCCTCCCAAACCTTCCCTCCTTTTGTTTTATACATAACTGGATTTAATTTAACCAACTGGGATGAAGTTGCACCGTTTTAAAGCCGCACAATGAATCGGTTAGGGGTCTGGTTTTTGGGTTGAACGGTCTAATCATTTAAATCGAATGAATGACCCGTTCAAACGGTTTAACCACCCAGGTCAATAATTTGCCGATCAAATCAACAATTCTAGGGTAAAATGGAACAATCATCTGATCGGCTTCCGATTTTTTTGGTCTGACAATCCGGTCCAATCCAATTTTAAAAACCATGTACTTAAGTTTAAAATTAAAAGCTCCGAGAGTCTCTTTTTTTTTTAAGTCTCATCTTCTCAAAAAAAAATCCATACTTGATGAAAGCGGATTTGGCCCTCCAATGATATTGTGACACATGGCACCTCAGAACAACTAGGTGACACCTTGAACCACTTTGGCAACAACTTGCCTTAGCCAAGTTGATGGTGTCCCACCACAAGCACGGCCCGGCACAGGCATAGCCTGGCAGCCTGGCGCCAACCTGGTGACCTGCGAGGTGTTTTCGTCGACAAATTCGGCATGCATATCCTAACACTCCCACGATCCGGAGGGTGGTCAGCGTGCATGACGGTTACCTCCAGGAATCTCGAACCACTTAGACGACCTCGCAGAAATCTCGGATATGGTGCGTGAAGCCCACGCCAAACAATGCCTATATAAAGGCACCAACCCCAATGGCAAGGGGGCGAGCAAGCAAGTCTCTAAAGAGCAACGAAGCTCATCAATCCAGCTCGCCACCTGTTCAGCCGGGCACCTCACAGGTAGCTCGGCACCTGGTCAGCCCAGCACCTCATAGGTAGCTCAGCACTTGGTTAGCCCGGCACCTCACAGGCAGCTCGGCACCTCATAGGCAGCTCGGCACCATAGTCAGCTCGCCACTTAGCCTGCCCAGCTCAACTCAGCTCGGTAGCCAAAGTTCTCCACTTCGGCCTGAGTCATCGACCACTTGGAAGTAGACCAAATGACGAGATACTTAGCCAAAAAATCAATACATCAATAAAAATCGATTCATCAATACTCAAGGAAACCCACCTCTAGATTTCTTCTGTTTCCCTTTTTTCTCTTTTCGTTTTCATTTTTTGACGATTTCCTTACTTACCAAGAAGATTTCATAATGTTAGCAAAGGTGTGTCAGAACATGGAGAACAGTGCTGGTGGACTAAATCTAAATGTTTTCACACTTTTTATATCCTACACGTACTACAGGCATGTAATAGCTTAACCCTTTTATATTTTTTTTATATGCTAAAGAAGAAAATACTAAACAAATATAAAGCTTTGATTTTTGCTCTAAATAATGGTTGGGAAAGAGCTGTTCAGTATTTTCTGACGCTGAAGTGGCAATACAGTCTATACAATTTCAAGGGAAAGTGCTACATTGGAAACATAATGGCATGATGAACCAAATTTTAGCAGTTTATGAAGGTTTTGTGAACCTTAAATATATTTATATTTTTAGAACCTTCAACAAGCCACTCATATATCTATATTATATATAAAAGTGTGGATGTAGTGTGAAACTTTTTTTTAACTAAAATTATCTTTTATTTCTTTGTTTGATAAAGGGTATAAAAGTGATTTTATTATAGCTTTAATGCCAAATTTTATGGCTACTAAAATGCTCTTATTTGTATATTTAATCCATCTCTAATTGTAAGGGTTGAAAATGTTACTTCAATTGTTACTTTCCACCTCATTTAATCTCCTATCATTAAGTCCTATACTTAAAGTATTAAATCTCATTTTCTCTTATTAAATCATATATTTAAGTTTTTTTTCACTAATAAATGCTACCAAGTAGATCCATGTCAATATTTTTAACAATACCAACCCATATATTTTAAAACTGTCTCAAAAATAAAATCATTCTTTATCCAAATTGTGGCTAAATTCAACCATTCGAATCAAATTGATCAACATATGAAGTCATAGTTAGGTAATAAAATTTTTAAAATAGAAATAAATATAGAAAATTACAAAACTTTAGAAAAAAAATTAGACACATTTATGATATTTTTATTAATCAAATTAAAAAAATAAGTGTAATAAACAAGAATTATTTTTATTGATAATGAAAATGAAATACATAATTTATAGGGATAAATAGACTGTACTCCCCCTTAGAAATCTGAAATTATAATCACCTCGCAGTCTACTAGTAGCCTTCCCCCCTTATAAATTGCATCCTGCCCATGGATTTGGCATCAATCCACAGTCAGGATTCATTCCACCCCTAGGGTGGAGCTAAGATTTCTAAGGGTGGACTGAACAATTAAAACCCCTAATTTATAACTAACGAAAAATGAAATATAAAAATTAATAATAAATAGTTCAATTTTTGTGTTAAATGTGTTAACCTTTAACGTCATAAATAAATAATAAAATTAATAAAATATAAAAATAAAAAATACATAAAATTTGCTACAAAAAGCATACAAACACATGTATAATATCATATATTTATCAAATTAAACAAAAAGTAAGTGTTACATATCAGAAGTATTTTTGCACACAAAAATACAAAAAAGTTATAGAAAAAATTGAACACATCTATAGTTCTATATTTACACTACTATTAAAAATATGAATAAGACTGGGGAACTTTCTTTTCACTAAAATACTCATTTTTGAATTTAGTCCCTATTTAATTGGAAGGTTTAAATTGTAAACTGAACTACTACTTTTCATTTCATTCAATTCTCTCCATTTAAATCTTACATTTTTTTATAAATGAACAAAAGAAAAAAGATAAAACATTACAAAGAGAATAATCTAGCCGAACAGGTAGGCCTAACAACAATACTTGAAACTTCACAACTCGATCTGATTACATATTTGGACGAGGTGTTTATGTAATCAGATTTGGATTTTGCAATCTACATCCGACTAATAATAATAAACAAAAAAGTATAAAAACAAAAAAAATATAAAATACATAAAGTTATAAAAAAAATTTAGATATATCATTACTATCATTATCATCATCTAGAATTGTCACGTGCAAAGCACATGCACACTTACTAGTTAGCACAAAAAGCCAATTATTTTGATGATCACTTTTGTTAGTGGGAATTTATTTATATATCCATATTGAGAGAATATCCCTTACTATGTTTGAATGGATACATAGGGAAAGGGAAGAACTCATATGTGTGTGTGATCATGTTTTCATAGACCACTAGGTCCACTAACTAGTCCATTGGCCTACCTAAACCCAAAAACAGAAAAGACCTAGTAGGACTAACCACCCCGTTACACTATATATCTTTATCTTCATTCTTATGCCATCTTCAGTAATTTTGTTATATTACAAGCTATTTAGCTACCCCGCATTTGTTTTTTTATTCCCCTCTTTTTTTTTTCTTTTGCATCTCACAAACAGTTTGAAAAAAAAATTATTTTCTTAAAACATAAGACATGAAATCAGAAATGGTGATGCCGGTTTCTAACAACACACTTCCAACTTTCTTCTGTCACTACAACAAACTTTGGGTTTTACAAAAGAAAATGAAAAAAAAAAAAAAAAAAACCATATAGAACACATTTGGGGGTGAACACGGATTTAGTTAGAGCAAGGCCCGTTCAAACAGCTTTTATGTTCTTGCATTGCAACTATCTCCACATGAAAGTATATAGGTAAAGAGATATTCCCAATGCAAGACTGTAAAAATTGTTCAAACGATATTCGAACGGGCCTTACACTGACTGAAGCCGATCTCATTTGGGGCCACCACCTTAGATCACTTTCCTTGATGACCAGAAAATCCCTTGTTTGTTTGAAAATGGTGGAGATTGGAGAATTGCCTATCTCATTTCTATGGTGATTATAACTGGACTAGGAGCCCATTTGGGAGGGATTAGCTTCATCTTCATCTTCATATGTAGCTGTTTTGGGTTCTACCTCCTATATGTCATGGACCGATTAAATAAGTGTACAATGATTTGGCTCTAAACAAATTTTAACCAACATTGCTTATATACAGTTCAGTAGGCTTTTTCTGAATGCCCCCTTACTAAAGCCAACCAATGCATGAAAAATTGAAAACCTTCTCAAACGGCACTCTTGTCTTCTAGTTATAGCCCTAGAGGTAGAGGTGAGCCTAAGCGAGCTGTGTAGATCTTATGCCTATAAGAGAACTTTAGGGAATAGTTTATGTGTTCTGTCCCAACTACCTCCTAAGGTCCTGCCCTAAAGGACCAGGAAAGGTACTACCGTCGAAGCTTTTAGTTAAAATTAATATTATCAGAAGAAAATTTTCATAATATAAAATAAAATTTACTTTTAAAATGATTTAGTTTACTTGGATATTCGAAATATATGTACATAAAAAGAGCACCTTGTCGAATAAGAAGCTGCCTTTCTTAAATGTTGTTTGAATATTTTATTTGGGGCTTTAATACTAAATTAATATATTTGTGGCTCGGACCATTAAAAAAGGACCATCTATGTACGAATAAGAGATTAAAAAAGAGACCTAGTGGTAGTGGTGGTGAGTGTTGGTGACCCACCCATTAATTGTGTTATTGGATACAATACCCAAATTTTATGTCCCCACTCTTTTCCATAAAGTACATTGCAATTTCATTCCATTTGATTCAAATAATTAAATCTCAAACGCCCCATCTCAAAAATAAATAAATAAATAAATAATGCGGGGGAAGGAAATTATGGAAAAAAAAAACATCATTTACTATTTTTTGTGATATTTACCAATGTTTTAAAAAATGATCTAGAACTGGAACCGTCTGCCCATCAATTTTTAAGTTGATGGTTCGATCATCTGGTCCAAACAAATGGCTTGTTCTGATAAAATAAACTAAAAAAATAAAAAAAATAATTAAAATTAAAAAAAAGGCTAAAAACCATTAAACAGGTCGACGGTCGACCACTCAGATCAATAGATCATTGACCGATTCAGCAGTTTTTGATTAAAAATCGGATTTAGGATAAAACGAAACCGGTTGCTTAGATGAACGATTCTCAGGCCAAACGGTCCTCAGTTTGTGATAAATTGTCAAAAAGATAACAATACCCATGAAAAAAAATGCTGATACTGAAAGAGTTTTGATCAATCAAAACTCCATAAATTTTTATTTACACCATCGTATAGGCTATGAATTATGATACACGTTAATTGGTTATAATATAAGTTGTTTTCTTTATCATGTCTTTTCAGTATTATAGGCAAAATCCCCATTATTCAGTTAAGCATTCATCAATTGTCATTTTCTAAGTGACCAGAATACCTGTTGTCAAATTTTGCAATATCATTTGCGCTTGCTGGTTGGATCCACAGCCAGTCTCAATTCCAAAATTCCAGTTTTACCCATGTTGCAAAGTCTGACAGCAACAATACCCATAGTAAGTTTAGTCTTAATCACTTACATTTTCAGTGAAAGAGAAGAGAGCCACCATTGAACACCCAATTAGATAGGCACACACAGTAAGCACATAGAGAAAGTATTCCAAAACTTTTTTTAACACTTGTCCCTTAAAATGCCTCTACCCTACCCTTAAAACAAATTAAAAACAATTTTTAATACAGTTATCAGAATATTTATTGAATACTCAATGAATGTGCTTTTTTTATTTATTTATTTTGGTAGAAACTCATTTGAGTGTTCTTGGTGCTTACAATGATGTGCTCACTAGATCCGAATCCCTTGTTGTATTTTGTTATATTAGCATTTATTTGGTCTATAGATATGCAATTCTAACCAGCTCTGTGTATAATTAACAACCTCTGCAGTCTGCCCATTTGAGTGTCCTTAATTGGCTTGCCAGTTTACCACCACCTTACTCAACCTGACCTCTAATATTATTAGAGAGAGAGAGACGATTGTTATTGGATCCAAGTGGTGTTATTATTAGGGCGGTAAGCCTGCAATTTGGATTGAAAATTTTTTAAATTTCAAAGAACCCTAATCATCCTAACCCTAACGTGAGCGTGATGATGTAATTGAAAATTGAAAATTTTCAAATCGGACAATCCGACTTGCAGCTCCAAGTCATTATTACTCCCACTTCAGATATTCTATGATAACCACAAATGGTGAATGGATGAAGAATTGAGTGTAAAACATATTTATGCGTTTCAAAAAATAAAGTTTACCTCTAAAAGGCATCATCATTATTGGCACTTGGCACAAGATGAGAGAGAGAGAGGATTGGGGGATGCGTAGTGGAGCTAAACCATACCAAATGAGTGATGCTAATCATACCATTTGATCCAATCTCTCTATTAGATCGCCTTAAAAGCAACAGTTTCTATACCGTAATAAGACTATAAAGGGAAATTTATCGATTAGTACCCTATAGGGATTAGTGTTATTTTGGTTCTCAAAATGTTATAATTTAGTATCCAAATTTTTAAAATGTATCAATCCAGTACCTGTCGTTAATCACCTGTTAAGTGATATTTGAAAAGATATAAATGTATTTTGAGTGTCATCTAATTCTTTTTATCAATTATCTAAATATTGACAAAAAATAAATAGTCCTAAATCATTGCTTCTTCTATTCAAAAAAGCTAGGGTTATTTCTTAGTGGGTATTCTGCTGACCCCAATTTTTTTTAGTAGAAGAGGCAAAGATTTGGGATTGTTCATTTTTTTTATCAATGTTTGGATGATTGATAAAGAGAATTAGATGACACTCGAAGAACATTTATGTCTTTTCAAATACCACTTAACTGCTAGTAAATGGATTGGTTAACAAAAATATTAGATTGGCCCATTTTGAAAGTTCAGATACTGAACTTTCAAAGTTCTGGGACTAAAGTGGCACTAGGCCCAAAAGACAGGGTACTAATCAAGAATCTTCCCAATTATAAAAGCATGACATAATGTTAGGTCCAACCCCCCTTTACGGTGCCTTAAACCCCATTGATATAATTCATTGAATGGGGCACAAATGTGAAATGTCTTAAAACACCCCAACCAGCAGAATTGCTAAAAGTAATTAAGCACAAAGTACTTTGATAGGCTCTACAACATCTTCTGTTTGCATTCAATCTACTTACTGCAGCTTTTGGCTACATCCGGTCAATCAAAATCGGCCACATAGCCCTATTTAATTGAGGCCCTTTTACAGTCCGCTCCACCTTGGAATTGGGAAATTGTTAGAGTGATGGTTGTGCTGGCCAAAGATGCCACGTAGCTATCTTCGCAGCCGCTCCCCTTCCAGGCCACGTCGACGCTACGTGTAACGGAAGAGCACGACTAAGAAGGAATGTCCTGCACAAACAAGGAAGCGAACTCCGCTGGGAAAAGGAAACCTCCCGAAGACCTCAGTGGACGCCCTCATCTCTACAACCTCGGGAGCCCTATCCATTTGGGACACGGACACCCAACTATAAATAGGTATTCCCCGCTCGAGGTAAGGGACCTTTTGGAACTGCTCTCTTTGAATACTCCTTTGCACTATCTCTTCAGCCCGAACCAACGCTATTTCAACCTTCTCAACCCGGCCACATCCTTCTCAATCCTATTGACTTGAGCATCGAAGTACCTACCTGAGGAACAACTCCTCAAGGCTCTAACCTTTCTCCTAGTTGCAGATCTCAGTCGCGACTTTGTCCTTCCACCTCGGCCTTGTCCAGTTCGCAGGACTATCTGATTGTGTTCTCGAATCAGACAACGTCAGATTGGCACCATCTATGGGATATGTACAAAAAGTCATTTACCAAACCCCTTTCCATGCACTAAAAGCAACCATGCCTAAGAACACATATGACCACTCCAAAGCCCGTTCCCCATCTCGGGGATCCCACTCACTTCACAGCTCCCCGCCTCGAGAGCCCTACCATCAGGCAACAATCAACCTCGCACAGTTCCTCACCATGCAACAGAAAGTTGACAATATCCTCACCATGATGGAGACGTTGGGACAACTAGCGCACACCCCCAAGCCAATCGCTATATCGTGGCTGACCCATGCACTAAAGACTCCAAAAGGCACCATGCAGGTAGGCACGGGGCCTAATATGACCACGAGTGTCTACATCCATCTCGGAGGTCCAACCCCCCATCTCAGCCTCGTGTGTGTGACGCCCACAATAAATCACATCACTCTGGCACAAGGATTCCAGTGCGAGAATGACTTGGCCAGCGCATACAACAGCCCCCAATCTCGATGGTCGAATCCAACTCAATCCGAGATTGGCAAGAAACTCCGAAAGTAGAGAAGTACATCAACACGGCGCCGGCGGAAAGGGATGCAGAAATCAAGGACCTATGACAACAATTGGCCGAGCTGGAATGTAGCCATGTGGATCGCAGTGCGGCCCCTCCAACGGCCTAACCAACAGAGCAACATCACGATCAGCAACCCGTAAAAGAGTTTGTCTTCATCCAAGAGATCGTTGACAAGCTTCCCCCAACCGGATGGAGACCTCCTTAGTTTGAGAAGTACAATGAGGCCTCGGACCCAAACGACCATATTGGAGGGTTCAAGGTGATAATGATGTTGCACGGCTCCTCCAAAGGTCTCATGTGCAAGGCCATCGTCTCCACCCTCCACGGAGTCGCCAAAACCTGGTACTCCTCCTTCCACCGTAGTCCATAACCTCCTAGGATTAGTTGGAGACACATTTCCTAGCGCAGTTCACCGCCAACCAAAGACACTAGAAAACATCGGTCAACCTCATGCAAGTACGACAGAGGAAAGGAGAAACCGTGAGGGAATACTTGGCGAGGTTCAACGTCGAGGCCCTTCAAGTCCGAGCTCTAAACTAGTTAGTAGTTGTAGTAGCCATCATGAACGGGCTGCGCTCCTCAATTTCATCTTCTCGCTGCAAAAGAACCTTCCGCCCAACCTGACGACTTTCATGAAGCATATGCAAAAGTACATGAACGCCGAGGAAGCCAAGGCACTACGAAGGAGTGAAGAGGACCAACATGATCGAAAGTGAAAGGACAATGATGAGTGCAAATTAGACAAAGACAAGACCGTAGACCGAGGACCCATCGCCGACATATAGGAACTTTACACCCCTGAACACGCCACAGGCCGAAATATTGATGCAGATTTGTGACCACAGCTTTGTCAAGTGGCCCAAAAAGATGAAAAAACAGGGCAATAAGAGGAATTAGGATCACTATTGTGATTTCCATCGAGACTACGGCCATGACACCGAAAGTTTCCATGACCTTCTCCACCACCTGGAAGACCTTGCTCGACGTAGATACCTCCGTGGGTTCATCGATATCAAAGAGCATAAGCCTAGAGAAGAGCTGCACTACACCGACGAGCCCCAGCACGAGATCCCCCGGTCGGGGTCATTGCCGTCATCTTGAGTGGGAAGGCCCTTAAAGGGGGAAACTAAGCGCAAAAGACCTACTCTGAGAAACTGGAGAGCCAAAGCTAGAGTGTACTGACAACAATCGACACCAAGCACTAACGGCAATCGAGTTGTACAAACTCAATAAATAAAGAATTTTCTTCAAACACAAACAACCAAATGCCTACATACAGTCCGACCGAACTTCGTGCTGATCAACGGACACAACGCTACGACAACCTCATCAAAAACCCAGCCGACCTATAACGTCCAAAGCATGACAACCATCACATGAATGACCCAACCAACCATAGACGGTCGAGGCCAGAACAAGCCCTCGATGAGCACCACGGGAATGACGTCCCCGCAACATAATGGTAAGAGGACGACCATCGAACTCCACACACCCTCCCGACTAGCGGTCGGAGTAGAGCTAATCGAGGACCACGGCTAGCCAAGTCAAAGAGGGTAAAGCTCTCCAAGACCAGGTGCCACTAAGCTCTCCGGCAACGTTGAGAGCTTCGAAACACCTCGGCCAACATGAGATTAAAGCCACTAAGCCAAAGACCTCGACGAACAAAAGTTAGAGCCAAAGACCTCGACCAGCATAAGATCGAGGCCACAAAGCCAAAGACCTCGGCCGACGAGAATCATAGCCAAAGACCTCGCCCAGCGTAAGACTGAGGCCACAAAACCAAAGACCTCGGTCAAGCAGAGGTATCCCTCTTACCAATGCTGGGGCACCTCTCACTGATGCTCAAAGATGCAAAGTTTCCCTGGTCGAGATGAGGTATCCCTTTCATCGATGTTGGGGCACCTCAACTCGTACTCCTCGAGAATGTAGTAAAGGGCCCTAATTCGGGCCACGTTTCTGAGTATCAACCTACAACACAAAGATGCGAAGCGGTTGTTGAACCGCGTAGGAGCACAGAGCCCCTCCTATGACATAATGTCCACTTCCTCCGCCGCAACACCCTCACCCTCAGGCCCAGCGACCTTGGCCCCATAGGCATCGGTCTCGCAGGCCACGAGCGCGGTGGCCTCGGGATGAGACCCCAACTTGGACTCACTACTTGACGTGCAAGAGCTAGACAAAGAGGAAGAACAAGAAGACAAGGACGAAGATGAAGACATCTTACCAAAGAGTTATACCGCAAGACACCTGAAGCACCAACTGAGGACTAACTTTCGCTGAGCTCCTATGATCACTCACTTAAAATGACAAAGCAAAATGGCTCACCACCTCCTCTTTTATAGGGAGGACCAACGGTCCAGATCTGCTCAAATCAATGACACCAATTCGACGTTGCACTTCGCACGCGTGTGACCTCGGGAAGATGAAACGACACGTCTACCAACCTGTAACGAAAATGGCACGAGAATTGAACCATCCTATCCACCCAGCGAACTAGTCTTACCCTGAGCCAGTCAACTCGAAGAATCTAGAATTCCTCGGACGAGGACCGCAAAACTCTTCCAAGCCTAGCCGCAACTGAGCACTACACTCCTCGACTTCGGAACTAGGAGAGTGGTATTTGGGTGATGGGTGAGCTGACCAAGGATGTTATGTAGCTATCTCTAAGTCCACCTCAGGCCACGTCGGCACCACGCGTAACGAAAGAGAACAACTACGAAGGAGTGTGGACAAGGAAGCGAACTCCGTCGGGGAAAATGAAACCTCTCGAAGACCTCGACGAACACCCTCATCTTGACAACCCCAGGACCTCTATCCATCTGGAACACGAACACCCAACTATAAATAGGTATTCCTCACTTGAGGTAAGGGACCTTTTGGAACTGCACTCTTTGAATACCTCTTTACACTATCTCTTTGGCCCGGACCAACGTTGTTTCAAACTTCTTGGTCCGGCTACATCCCTCTCGATCCTACTGACTTGAGCATTGGAATACCTACTCGGGGAACAACTCCTTGAGCCTCTGACCTTTTTTCTTGTTGTAGATCTCGATGTGCGACTTCATCCTTCCACCTCGGCCTTATACGAATGATAGATTATCTGATTGTGTCGTCGATTCGAAATACCTTAAATTGAACAACATCATAAATTATTTCCTAAATATAGAATTTAGCATCCTTTTCCCCTTGATAGAGACCTGTATGATCGAATTATGAATTCTTTCCTTAAGGCTCTGTTTGGTTTGTGGGATGGGGATAAGAAAAAGGGAATATTCCCTTTTCTCTTATTTGGTTTGAGAGAAAAATAAGGATAGAATGGGAAAGGCGTGGGATGGTAGATCCCAAAATCATGGAATCGGGGTCGCACCAAAACAGCGCAACCCCGGTGGAAAAACTGGAAAATCACTGTTACCTCTTACCATCATGATGAACAGAGGAGGGAAGGCCAAGAAAAGCGAACTAGCGACAAAGAAGATGAAGGAGAGAAACAGTGTGACTCCATCTTCCTCCCTTTCTCCCTTTCTCAGCGATGACGAACAAACGCCTGTCTCTATCCCTGGGTTCGTCTTCCTCTTCTCTTTGTCCCTATCTCCCTTTCTTAGTGCGACTCTGTCTTCCTCTTCTCTCTTCTCCCTCACCGTCTTCTCTTTTATTCCTATTCAGACTATGACGAGCTCAACGGGAGTCGCCTTTGTTCGAGCTTGCAGAGCAGCCCTTATTCGGTTCTCGATGTCTATGAAGACGAAGAAGAATGAAAACTCAAAATTTTTTACTTCAAAATTCGCCCCTTTCAGAGTCCACAAATCTGTCGAGATGGAGCTTCAATGCAACCTATCAAAGAAATCAAGGAAGAAGACTGGTAACCAATTTCCTTGATCTCTCAGACTCGAATAAGGAAACCCTTCTCGTCGATTTGTCGTCTCTGTTCGTGAAGTTCCTGGCGAAGCTCATGGCGAGAGTCGCCTCAGTTCATGAAGCTCCAAGTGAATCGTCTTCATCGTCGACAAAGCTCCTGGCGAGAGTTGGCGAAGCTCCTGGTGAGAGTCACCTCTATTCATGAAGTTCTCGTACCTCTGTTCGTGAAGTTCATGAGGAAGGACGAACGAAAGAGGAATGTGAATAGTAATTTCCCATCCCATTTCATCCCAATATACCAAACACAGAAAAATTAAATTTTTATACTTTCCCATCCCATCCCACCCAAATCTTCCTACAAACCAAAGGAGAAAAACCCATGTTAATAATAGAAATATTTCAAAATGTACGGCATTTCTTCTTTTATATATATTTCTTCTACTATTTTGTCAAGCAGCTCATAGTCTCCAACAAACAACATGTGTAAATGATGGCTGTACCTCCCAATGGCAAATAAACACGCCAGCCATTGATACATCTTCTAACGGTTTAAATCAATGCAAGTCTGCAACGGTTATTTGTAATTGGGACGTGTACTCACTGTTACACAGAATCGGGATCGTCCAGACTGCCACGTATTTTTTATGTACGGTTTAGGGATTTTTTTCTTATTATCTTAAAAAATAGGCAAAGCTAGATGCATGGATATGATGACAAAGAAAACTCTTATGCCATTTGATGGAGGAAGATTTGTCCCGACCTCTTGGCCACCCAACACATGGAAGCAACCGAGGGTGATCTGGCAAGAGCAACAGCTCGGCACGGCAGTACGCTCAAGGCACGAGTTCCGAGAGGAGGAACCAGCGGTTCGAGCTCCCCAAAAGGAGCCCAAACTCTCCCTTTGACCCCGGGCCTTACGAGGAGCACAAAGGGCAACAACCCGAACTGGCTCACCCTAGGGCAGTTCGGACCACACTTCTATCCAAACACAAGACTTCACCTCGCACACCACTCCAGCACTTCGTCTCCAGGCCGCCGAACTAAACAACCGTACCTGACACCAAAGGAGTCCGTATCCTAAGGCGGCGCACCTAACTGACTTAGGATCTGACGCTTGACAGCCGCACTTCAACGGCCACCTACCACCGCCACCTCCAGTTACAGAGACGGCTCCGACAAAGAGAGTAGTGGCGGTTGTCTGCCCCAGCAGAGGTGATGACACCCGAACTGGCAGATGTGCAGAGGTAATGATACCCGACCTGACAGGAGCTTGGGAGTGAGTGCGCGAAGTGGTTATAAAATGCCCTCCTCCCCCCAAGAATAGAGGTACGTGATAACTTTGCGCCATTTGGTTTCTTATCTTGCCTTTGAGAGAATACTAACTTGAGCTTCGGAGCACTCTCGCCAGGTTCCTCCCCGGAGACTACTTGCTTTCTTCCCCGTTTCAATCACCTTTCGCTCCAGTCAAAGGCAAGATCGTTGACAGGTAGGACCGACTGGATTGCGCTCCATCAATTGGCGCCGTCTGTGGGATACGCTTCTAAAAGCCTCCCTCTAAAACTTTCATAACACATTTTTTCCAAGAAACCCCAACACCCATGGCTTCTTCCAGCAATGTCGGACACGGAGATGAACGCCAACAGGGAACAACATTAAGTCCCCATGGTGTGCATCGGACAGTTCACCACCCCCCTTCCGGTGGATGGGATCCCTAGCCTGAATGCGCCACGAACAGTGGCGCCCGTGAATCTTCCCGCCATGAACGTCCCCCTTCCTCCCTCTGTTGGAACCACCTTTGCTGAACCAACCATTGTTCCCCCAGCAACTAGCCAGAACTAGCTTGATGACCTGGTGCATGGCATGCGGGCCATCCAAGCCCAAATGCAGCAGCTTCAACAACATCAAATCTACCAGCAGCAGATGCTGCACCATGTATCCCAATACCACTACCAGCAGCAGTTCCCCCAACTGCCTCAAAGTCAGCTCTCACCTTGGCACCCCGCTGTTAGGCGAGCCAAGCCCTCCCCTCAAGGTGGGCGCCCCCACCAGGAGGCTTCCCAAGCTTGGGCCCTCCAACCTCAGAGCCCCTCTAGAAGCCATGCTTCATCCCCCGACAGGAGAGAGAGAGCGGCTGCCCCCGCCTCGCCACGCGCCAGCAGACCAGGAACCCGATCCATCAAGTCAGCATCACCTCGACGCTCTCAGGACGGGCCCTTGCACACTGAAAACCGGTTCAGCGCCTTAGCTGCAGACTACCTCCAGCAGTCCAAGCCCATTGAGCTCGGGAGCACCGAGGCAAGCAGTGCGAACGCCGGGCCTTCCAAGCAACAGAGGTGCCGCCGGCGAAGCCGCCGAACTGCAACCCGCATCCTTCCCGAGCTTTGAGGTGAAGAAGAAGCGAGCTCGGAAGAGGTAAAGGCTGCCCCAATCCTCAGTCCCTTCCCCCTTGTCATCAGAACTCCTTGTAGTTCCTATGCCCA
This sequence comes from Nelumbo nucifera, assembly GCF_055504915.1. Taxonomy (NCBI): domain Eukaryota; kingdom Viridiplantae; phylum Streptophyta; class Magnoliopsida; order Proteales; family Nelumbonaceae; genus Nelumbo; species Nelumbo nucifera. Next base: position 151,249,840 of record NC_142649.1, read on the forward strand.
GAGACTTCAAACTCCCCCCACTCGACAAGTATGACGGGTCCTTTGACCCCAGCGACCATGTCGATGCCTTCCAGTCCCAGATGCACCTGGCTAGGGCCAGCGAGTCCTGTATGTGCGTAGCCTTCACTACCACTTTCAGAGGAGTGGCTCGCACCTGGTACAGGAACCTGGCCCCCGGGTCAGTAAGGAGCTGGGCCCAGTTCGTGCAGATCTTCACCGCGCACTTCGTCACCAGCAAGCGGTGCCCCCAAACCGAGGAGAGCCTCCTCGGCATGGTCCAGAAGGAAGGGGAGCCCATCCGCAGCTACATCAAGCGGTTTAATGACGCATGCCTACAGATCCCATGCTTGGACCCCGCAATTCAGCTCGCAACAGCCAAGATGGGGGTAACACACAAGGAGTTCAAGTGGCACATAGTGGCCAACCAGCCCGCGACCATTGCTGAGTTCCTTAAGCTCGCGGACAAGTTCATGCGAACGGAGGAGGAGATCAACCAAAGGACTAGGGGCGGGTTTGAAAAAAGGAAGAGAGAAGAACTCCCCAATCAAGGAGACAGCCGGAAGGATCCAGCTCGAGCGCCGAAACCAAGCCAACCGTTCTGAGCTCCCATGGCAGGTCGGACAGACTACACGCCCTTGAACACGAAGCGGGTTGAAATCTTGATGATGATCAAAGACGCCCCGTACGTAAAGTGGCCACCTCGCCTAAAAGGGAACCCAAACGAGAGGAACAAAAACTTATACTACAATTTCCATAGAGACCACGGTCATAGTACCGAACATTGTAATAATCTCCGAGACGAGATAGAGGGACTCATCCGTCGCGGGTACTTAAGAAATTTTGTATAGCATAATAATAATAATAATAATAATAAGACAGGTCGGCAAGGGGAGCACGGTAAGGATGCTCTCGATTCCAGTAGCAAGCCGGCCGAACAGTCACAAAGACAGCCTCCGGAAGAGAGGCCAGTTCGGGGAACCATCCACGTGATAGTGGGAGGTTCGGTAGTAGCGGGTTGTACTTCAACAGCGGCCCAGGCGTCATTTCGTGAATCTTCCCGAGAAGAACAGACAAACGGAGACGAGCTACGTACCAACCTCGATCTACTCGACGAGGTAAGAGACCTCGTCGGCGACCTGGTTACCAGCAAAGAGTAGCTCGGTACTACAATGCCAGAGTAAAAAAGCGGCACTTCCGCGTCGGCGACCTGGTTCTCCGTAAGATCATGGCACCCGAGCCCGGCGTGGGCAAACTTGGACCGAATTGGGAAGGGCCCTACCGAGTAAAGAGAGCGCTCGGGGGAGCATACAAGCTCGAAACATTAGAGGGCAAACAAGTACCCCGAGCGTGGAACGTTGTTAACTTAAGACGATACTACCTATAAATCACCAAGCGAAGTGGACTAAGAGTCGCTACCAGAGCCTAAGGGCTGGAATGCCGAGCTAAAAAGCACATCGGCACCATAAGACTGTCACCTCTTCGGCGTGGGCACGCAAAGGCAAAATGCTAACACCAAGCTGACAGGCAAAGTGCTAACAGCGAGATGATAAGGACCTCGGCATCTCACCATCAGAGGCATATAGTCAGTTCGGCAATATAGTCAGTTCAGAAAAAAAAGGGTGACAGAACAACACTTAACCAAAAGAACATTTCATTACAAAATACTCTATTTACATTCCAAAAAAAAAAACATTCCAGCAGTCCGACAATCCCAGTCCTCACCCTCGGAAGGCACTTCAACGATACCCGAGGGTCCTGCCTCATCCTCAGAATCCGGTTCACCATCAGCCGCGTTGGCCATCTCCTGAGTAATACGCGAAGTAGTTATAGCACTGATGTCAAGCTCGGGGTACGTGTTCCTGATCATCCACTGGCTCAGTTTAAAACCCCTTCTGTACGAGCCCACCATCAGGTCGTCAAACCGCGGCGAGGCGATATAGACTTCAACGGCCTTCTTCTTGGCATCCTCGATGCCCTGAGAAAAGATCTTTGTCATCTCCCTAATATCCTCCTGAAGGTATTCGACCTGATGCTGCAAGTCCAGCCTCAGGTCTGCCATGTGCTTCACCACAACTCCCATGGCCTCGGTGTCTCTCTGAGACCTCGCCAGCCTGGCCTGTGCAGTGCGAGAAGCCGCTTCGGCAGCGCGGGAAGCCTGTTGGGCAGCTCGTGCCCGCCTCGAGCTCCTTTCCGCTTGGGCCTCTAAGGCATGGACGGAGGAGTTCACCTACCAAAAGGAAAAATAATGAGAATGTTAAAAGAACAATAGCGAGAAAGGTAATGACAAGGAGCCCGACAAGAAGTCGCTGACTTACCACCATGGCATAAGAGGCAGCACGCCCGACTACGTGGTTAAAAGGAAGCTCGGTCCACGTCGCAACCTCCTCAGGGTAAGCGGCCTCCCTACTTTTTTGAAGAGCGTGGTTTGGCGACAGCACGCTCCTAAACTCACCTTGGCCTCCCGAGCCTGAAGGCCCAGCCCGGGTATAAGCAGCCTCGGCGTAAGGGGCCCCTGCCGATTCATGTACTAGAGGGGCCATCTCGGGCTCCCTGGGAGAATCCATTGGCGGAGAGCTCGGTACCTCGAGCTCTGCATCTCGAGGCAGTTCGGCACGAGTCCGTTTGGTAATTCACTTCCTCCTTTTCATGGCATGAAAAAGGTTCCCACCGCGAGTCTTTTCTACGTCCATCACACCTGCAAAAAGAGCTCAGCATCAGGAAGACGAAAGAATGAAAAAGCAAAAACAAAAGGCAAGCCTCTGAGCAAGGAACCTACCCGAACTTAGGCCGGCCTGGATGAGCTTGGCCTCCATCAGATAATGGTGGCATTTTAGCCCAAACCGGGCCCATTCCCGGAGGCCCTTCGCCGTCTCCCTATCTAGCGTAACACCGGGGTCAGGGGCAGCCAACCCCCACCCGGTTTGGAACGGCCACCCCATTGCACTTCGTACCCCAAAGTAGTCTCGTTTTCGCGCCGGGACCTTGTTGGGAAGATTGTGTAAAAGCTTGAACCCCGGGCGAGGAGACAGGTAGTACGCCTGCCTACGCCCGGGAAGGGGACCCACTTGCTTTTTAAGCATGAGAGAATGGAAGAGAATATCTCCAGGTCTAAAGGCAGAATGTGTTCACAAAAGAGGGAGATAGTCCCAACCAAATTGCGGATAGAATTCGGGTGGAGCTGACCAACGGTGACGCCGAAGTGGTTCATAACCTCGATGATGAGAGGGTGGAAAGGTAGGTGCAGCCCAACGACGAGCTGCTCCCAGAATATCACGATCTCGTCAGGACCGTGTTCCCAAGGGAAGTCGCCCGAGGGTATCAAGTAAGTATACTCCCTAGGCATGTTGAACTGGGTGATAAGGGAGTAAAGCCCCTCAAGCGTCATGGTTGAAGGCCCAAACTTGTCTAACGTCCGACCTCGATGGGAGGAGGACGCCAAACTACTCGAGGCGACTCGGCCTACAAGTTCAAACTCTTCCTCGAGCTCTACCTCGGGCTCACTAAGGTTGTCAGGGGATGCAGCTCGGTTCGTAGAACCTGCATCTGACCCCCTCGAGAAACTGTCTAAGTTGTCCGAGCTAGACATCAGGAGGAAAAGAATACCAGGAAGAAAGTATTGACTCACCCGGAATAAGCTAACGGACTACGGAAGGTTGACGCGAGCTAAAACTCGAACGCAAGCGAAAACTTGGACGCGAGCTCAAGAAGCGAACGCAGGAGAACGACGATGGAAAGCGACTAGGGGTCTCCCACTATTTATACCCACAATGACCGAAAACCGACGGCTCTGATCGAGGCAAATCCAACGGCCCACGATCAAGCTGACCGCACGCCTCCTAAGACCGAGACGTGACTGGACGCACATCTTTGGAAACTGAAGCAGCGCCGGCGCACGTCTCCCAACATTGAAGGCAGCAGCGGTGCATTTTTCAAATTTGAAATAACGCCCGTTGTCACGTCTCCCAGCATTGAAAACAACAATGGCGCGTTTTTTGAATTTGAAATAACGCCCACCGTCACATCTCCCAGCATTTAAAGACGAATTGGCGCGTTTTCTGACTTTTTGGCGCTCGAGGAATCCGAAAATCTCCTGATATACGCACACTTCGCGCCATCAGTCAACCGGTTTGAAGTACGGGTCAAATCCACCCGTCACCTCGCAAACTCCCCGCACCAGGGCAAGACCCTTAGCGCGAGGAGTGGGGGGCAATTGATGGAGGAAGATTTGGCCCGACCTCTTGGCCACCCAATACGTGGAAGCAACCGAGGGTGACCTGGCAGGAGCAACAGCTCGGCACGGCAGTACGCTCAAGGCACGAGCTCCGAGAGGAGGAACCAACGGTCCGAGCTCCCCAAAAGGAGCCCGAACTCTCCCTTTGACCCCAAGCTTTACGAGGAGCGCAAAGGGCAACAACCCGAACTGGCTCACCCCAGGGCAGTTCGGGCCACACTTCTATACGAACTCAAGACTTCACCTCGCACACCACTCCAGCACTTCATCTCCAGGCCGCCGAACTGAACAACCGTACCTGACACCAAAGGAGTCTGTATCCTGAGGCGGCGCACCTAACTGACTTAGGATCTAACGCTTGACAGTCGCACTTCAACGGCCACCTGCCACCGCCACCTCCAGTTACAGAGACAGCTCCGACAAAGAGAGCAGTGGCAGTTGTCTGCCCCAGCAGAGGTGATGACACCCGAACTAGCAGAAGTGCAGAGGTAATGATACCCGACCTGACAGGAGCTTGGGAGTGAGTGCACGAAGTGGTTATAAAAGGCCCTCCTCCCCCCAAGAATAGAGGTACGTGATAATTTTGTGTCATCTGGTTTCTTATCTTGCCTTTGAGAGAATACTAACTTGAGTTTCGGAGCACTCTTGCCGGGTTCCTCCCCGGAGACTACTCGCTTTCTTCCCCGTTTCAGGCACCTTTCGCTCTAGTCAGAGGCAAGATCGTTGACAACTAGGACTGACTGGATTGCGCTCCATCACCATTAATTTGAAAAAGTAAGGAACGGGATCTGCTTCTCACTCGGGGTGCCTCACATGCGAAGCGGGATCTGCTCCTCACAAATGGGCGCTTCACAGGCACATCCACCGTGCATTGGGAACATCTTCCGTCAATAATGACTAATAAGCATCGAAGATATTTCCAATGCATGGTAGGATATGCGTGTGAGGCGCCAAGTGTAAAGAGTAGATTCGGTCTCCTCGTATACACATCCAGTGTGCCTTGAGAACATTTCTGATGAATAATAATTTATAAGTACAAGAGATATTGTACAAGAGATATTCCTAATATATAGTATGATGTGTGTGAGGCGCCCTGTGTGAAGAGCAGAGCCGGTCTAGTAAGTAAAGCTTATATAAAAGACGACAAGAATATTGCTTCCAAAATCACCCTTGGCACCACCAAAGCCTCGATGCCCATAATAGGCTCATTGCTGAGTGAACCGACGTGTCATGCGTGGAGAGACCAATTGGCAGCCCAGGCTGTCCAAAAGTTTCTCTTCAAAAGAAGCCGTGGCAAGAAAAAAATGCAACTATACCAAACAAGGGAATTATTTGGCATGTTTTGATTGGCCCGTGTAGCCTATTGCTACACTGATGCAGTAGCTAGAGTATTTTTGTATGCCACGTGCAACAACGATGTGGCCAGTTTACTTTTGTTATTGTCCATCAAATCCGACGTGACCACTTGGATGGCCACGTCTTTTACTCTTTCTCGTTTCAGACACCCCCTTCAAATTTCAGTGTGCCCGAATCTTATACGGAAACGGGAAGCCAGACGATATTCAGCCAATCATGATGTGCCACGAGAGCTAAATGCTTGGGTCAGTGCACGGAGCTGAGACATATAGTGTACCGTGGTTGGCACAGTAATTTAATTACGAATAGAACTGTAGATGATTAGAACTCGTGAACGAGTGATATTAACAGCTTTGTCTGAACGATGATTCCAACCCTTGCCACAAAGCGCAACTGTTTGGATGTGCCGAGATTTACAGCCCAACCTTTCGATTTCTCTAATCATATTTTACATGCAATTGCAAGGTATGAGAAATTGCTGTTGTTCCTCCTCTTCCCGATCTCCCTCCATCTCTCGTTTCTGCTTGTTTTATGGGAAGAAAGAAATAGATCTCTGAGATCAGTGCTAAAATGATCTCGAGGAGTTATAGTTGTTACCATTAAATATGACAAGACCTTCAGAGGAAATAAATGGATTCAAACTTACTAACGCTTGACTGGTTTTATGTTAGGTGCAGAAAATGGATCAGAATTAATAGTTCTGCGTCTGCCCTGTTGATAGAGGTGCAGGAAAGGTCGACATAATTAATTTGCTGGTTTCCGCTAAAGGGTTTTGTTTGATATACTGGAAGGTTGCAGAAAATTTCTTTCTTGTTGATTCGTTTCAATAACCTTGCAAAAAGGAGTCGACAATCCGAAGATTTCTACCAACTTGGGGTAATAGCAGGAAATAAATACATATTGCAAACCTCACCTATATCTAAAGATTGCTTTGGTTGATGAAGAAAAAAAAATACATGGCCTTTTGAAGAGCTTCAGAAGTAGAGGAACCCTTCCTTTAAAGGAAAACACATTTCCGTTAATGGATTTGCATTGAGTTGCAGAAAATGGGTAAAAGAAATGGCTTTGTGGATGATGGGTCTTATACCCATCCTTGTCGAAGCTCGCCGAGAGTGAAGATGATAGTTTTCTTGGAGTTGCAGATTAAAAGAAAATAATCTTTCCCGTTGATGGATTTTTCATGCAATTTGGAGGGAAAGTGCCATGTGGTGAGCTCAGACGTTTGCACATGGCTTCTCCGATTTCTAAGCTGCGAGGCTGCATACTGATACAAGAAAACCAAGGTTTGGGTTTTTCAAGGGAATCAGTTGCAGAGAAAAACCCTGATTGGCTTTGAACAAAACAAAAATCCGGTTTTTTAAGAGCAAGGGGAACTGTGTATGGAAAAATAGCCCGGTAATTTTAGTTCAGACCCAATTAAAAAAAAAAAAAAAACTTTTCACCTCAACTTACTTCCTTTTTGAAGCCAGGTCAGTTACATCTGTCCCCCCGAATATCCAAGAAAAGACCTCTTCTGAGATGCAAATCCATTTTTTTTTCTTCTTATTGTTGATGCTTATACTCATTGATGACATCGGTTGATCTGTGGTTCTCGTTCCTTTCTTTGACAGGCTGCTTCTTTTACAAAACAACAGAAGGCTCAAAACCCATATAGCTTCTATTCTCTTGCATTTGCTTCCTTTGATATCATACTTGTGTAAGAAAAGCGGCTTCTATTGGAGGTTCTTTGGGGGTAAAAGGATTGAGGGTTTAGAACCGCTTTCTGCTATTCACGTTCCTTCAGATACCCATTATCTGCTTAGAATTCGACGAAAATCCGTCGGTATCCTTTTCCCTTCACATTCTGTCTTTTAGCTTTGTTTGCTTTACACGAGTAGCAAAGAGATTGTTGCTGAAATTGCATCTCTGAAACGATTCGTCAGCTTTCCTTCTCTGTCTCTCTCTTTTTCTTTTTTTTTTTTTTTTCAGATAACCATTAGTCTCGCTTGCAGTTTAGTTTCTTAATCCAATAGAAACTCACCCTGTTATTTCGCTGTCTTATATTCGTGATATTTGATAACAGGTGAAAGTGAAATTTGTTTTCTTCTCTTCCTATCTTTTCAGCTATTGGGGGGTGACAATATGGCCTCTTTTCCTTCCCAGTAGTCATTTTCATAATATCTGAGCAAGAAATAAAGAGGTTTGACAGAAATGGTTTGCTTATCTTTTCCTCTCTCTTCACCTATGTGATGGGGACTTTTGCATCTTTTCGGCAACCAGTTATTCTTGTTTCAGATCTCCTCTCCTAGTCCAACAGAAGGTGTTCATTAATTTCTTCCCCTCTTTAAGTGAATCTGGGTGATTTTTTTTCCAATGACAATGACAAAATTAATCCATAACCGAACTACTTCCCCTTTGTGCATCTTCACTCACCCACTCGTCCGCGTTACAGTTCTCGTATTTTTTATCCTTTCTGGTGTTTTAAGTTCTGGTATTACTTCAATGCTTCTTACTTCTATCCTTTTGATTTTATCCACGCTCGTCTTCACTTTCACAAAGCAAAAATCGGTATTTGTGGAGAGCCCAGTGAAAAATGAGGTTCTTAGTTCTGACGGGGAAAACCAGGAAGGAAGAGAGGATGTGCTACCAGAACAACACCAAGAAGTCAAGGTTGTTCCGCAAGAAACAGAAACCCAGGATTGGAGCGGAATGGCTGAGCTTCATGACCATGTCATCAGGTCGCCGGATTTTCTGTCGGAGAGTGAAAGCATAGATCACTCATCCACGGGTGGAGAGTCAGAGGTTGACTGGTCGTCTCCCAGCAACATGGGACAGATTCCGGGATGCTCTGATGATTCGATTTCAGACGATGATAGTCTTATTGAGATTGAGCTCCCTGACGGTCATTATGTTGGCCCGAAAGAAGAACCGAAGTTAAGACAGACGTTTAATTTGCCAGAATTCTTGCCGGAGTCAGTTTTCCGACAACAGGGCCTAATGGAGCTCCTGGCAGAGATCAATGATATGTATGAAGAAGAAAACTTGATAGAGATCGACATCTCCTTGGGTTCCATTAAATATTCAAGGTTAGAGATCGAAGCATGATTTGCAAGCGTTTTCTAAGCTGTTTTGGTCTTCCATTTTGGGTTAGGGTTAGAGATCTTTAGCGTTTGATCTTTCTTGGTTGCTGCTATAATGCTCTCTGTAATTCATCCTTTTTTTTTTATTGAATTTGCTTTATCACAAATACAGGCCTTGGATACTGATTAAAGCGTTTGTACCATGGTCTTTTTTTCTTCTTTGAAATATACATCCCAAGTGTTAAAGACTTGAAGCTGATCAACTTTATAACGTGTCTGTAATACCACATTAAATATTAAAAGTAGAAAGTATCAAGATGTTTGTAGAAAAGACGAAGTCATGAGATGCTGATGTTCAACATCAACTTGCATTTTCTTTTCTCTTAAATATACTTTAGATATGGTGGAATGCCGTGTCCTGGCCACAGATCATTCAAGCTTGAAAAAGGGTTTTTCAAATAAATAAACAATTTAATACTGCCATTAGAATCAATTGTGATTTGTGATGCATTAGTGAGCCATGATGGCCATGGAGAAGCAGCTACAGAGGGTAGGGAGAGGAAGAGATAGATCGATCATCTTGGTAGAATTTTGGAGCAGGTGAGGTTATGATTTATGAAATTCTTAGGCATATTACCCATTGACATAGCAGTAGCAGTAGCAACGAGGACCCCCCTCAAGGCCTCAACTGAATCAAAGTTCAAACTCTTTTAAGTTTTAACTCAATCACCCTGCAAATTAATGATCGATTGGGAGACTACTCATTGTTGCGTAGCTGCTAAAAAGTTGCTCTCCAATCTCAGATTGAGTACTACCGAGTGACCTTCTCAGTCGAGTACCACCGTGGATGTGGTCATATTCCTAAGGTATTAATAATGCTTGTGCCCGATGCAAGTGCACTGTCCACCCCCTCCAACGCATTTTAATTTGTAGGCTCTCAAAATATATGGGGCATGATTTGGCATAGTTTTCAAGAGCAACAAAAATAAATAAATAAATAAAACAAAGAAACACGATTAACTCTGGGTTCGTTTGGTTCGGAATCAAAATTCCCAGTCTGTTTTGTTTAGATAGAAATGGAAATAAAAATTGGAATCAACAGGAATAGGATTTCATTACTAAGGGAGGGACAGGAAATAGTGATGGAAGAATGTCATTCCAGCAAAAATGGAAATGGGTTCCAATTCCACCCAACCAAACAATTGGAATCAGAATAACCTTTCCGATTCTGATTCCAAACCCCTATTCCCGCGAACTAAAAGGGGCCTTAAATACTATCAATCAATTACTCTGAAATTTGTGTAGGCTAAAAATCAAAATGCAATAGCTTAACTCTGAAATAAATATAGCTAATAAGGGTGAAAAATAAACCATTGTTAATCTTTTGTTGGTGGAGTCTTTTGGTCCATCGTGCTTGCTTCATGCTCATGTACTATATTAGCTAGAATGATTAGACTTCACCACTGGAATGGTACTTGATGGAGAGCAATCTGATGGCTCTCACGTGGCAGATGATTCGGATGTCGAATCGGATATTTATCCTATCAGTGGCTGAGTTGAATTGGGTTGAGATAAGGTTGGTCGAGCTATGTGATTCTACAAGAGAAAGATTTAGTGTCTGCGTTACTTTTACCTAGGGTGGGCACTCCGATGCTTAAGTCAGCGAAAAGTTCTTAGAAGTTCTTAAGATATTAGAGAGTGTCAGAGCTTAATCGTGTGTACCTCTTCAGGTAGAAATGAGACATTTATATAGGTGCGAGTGGTCAGAGACCTCTTGTAACGGGTCCTAGGTTCTCATAAAGCCGTTTCCGTTAAGTCAGGATAGTAATGACATTGGTTACGTAATCTGCGTAAAGGACTAAGGTTCGTCCGATTGGCTCTTATGCGTGTGATGTGGGTAGGCAGGCCCAACGATGGACTTATTAATAGTCCGGAGGTAGGTCACCCCTTATTCGGAGGTCCTTCAGGTCGGCCCCACGAGGAGCTACCAGCCAACCTGCCGAGGTGATATGCTTACTTAGCGTCGAGGAGTCACTTGAAAGCCATGTGTCTTGATGTCATTTCGAGGACCAAATTACCCCTCATCAATTGGCCCCACTCCTAAGTCAACGTCAGCATGATAAAAGGAGTAGCTCTCAATATGGTAGTTGGTCTGGTTGGTTCATAAGTCGTTCGGCTCGCTCCCCTGATATGGTTCGAGATTAGGCAGGACTACGGCAAAATTCAAATTTTAAAATTTTGAAAGGGGCACACTAAATGGGCGTGCGAAGTTCAAAATTCAAATAGCCTACGCACGATAGTGCCTTCTCAACCATTGACTCACCAACAGCGCACCTCAGTCATTGATTTTTCTTCCCAACAGACTATAAATAAAGGGTCCCCACCGGGGTCCCACTTACACTGTTTTTGAAACTTTCACTGAAGGAGAGCGTGACCGGTCAAATGAGAGCTCTATCGAGGTGTTGCTACTTGTTCACCTGTCGGAGTCTGTTCGTCACTGGTGTCGGCCTTCTGTTTCCCATCAACTAGTGAGTCACTTCCTTTATAGCTATGTCTTTTGGTCCTTCTAAGGGCAGATCGTTGAACTTTAGGTGGGTGAGAGGGGAGAGCTCATCGTGAGACCAGGAGGGTTCTCAGGCCGAGACCTCGATGTCTCAGCCAAAGGTGAAGGTGGAGGCCCAAGAGGAGGAATCCCTATTCGGTCATTCCAAGCTAACTGGTGAGTGTATAGTAGAGTTGTATACCATATACCAGATACCCATTGAGTTCGATTGCATCTAGCCCGACCCTGATCACTTCCCATGGACTCACGACCAAGACAAGGTCTATGTTTAGGTCAGTTCCACCCTAACAGGGTTCAAACACTGGTAGGGTTGATTTCCTTGTGTCATCATCACAATTTTCCTTTAGACTTAGATTTTTTTCTGAGTTGTGTCATGAAGAAAGCCCCCCACGTACCCTATTGTTTTTACCTTCCTTTCTGCCGCGGCTACAAGCTGTTAGACTGCTTTCCCTCAAAGGTTAAAGATTGGAAGAACATATACCTATTAGACGGCTTTCCCCCACGTACCATATGGCAGAGAGATTGCCAGAAATTTAGCGTAGAGTTTGATGTAGAGCTGTGACTTGAGGTTCAATGCCTCGCACGCCGGAAGTTTCAAGTAGAAAACTTTTTGGCCAAGTATATGCTTATACAGGCTTCCTTGAGCCACGTAGGTAGATCGGCTGACACTCCCTCTATATTTTGCTTTTGGAATTTAATTTTAACTCAACTAGCATCTCCCTTCTCTTTTTCAGATATGGCGAGCACAGAATCACTTCTGACAACATCAAAGGAGAAGGCATCTAGGAAGAAGAGGAGGGTTGAGTGCCATTCGCTCTGAATGTCATCGACCATGAGGGAGGCGGCGACCCTATGAGCACTGATCAGGTCCCTATGGATCCTGCCACCTCTCAATTTCAAGTTAGCCAAGAGGAACATTCTGCCGGTCCTTACCCTTTTGACATACCCCGCTTCATCTTGAACATCTACGTATCTCTGCTTGACCACCTTAACGATCCTCAGGTGGATCTTTTGATGGGAAGAGGTATGCTCCTCCCCGAGGAGCATCCTCCAGGTTCGTCTCTTTGCTTTCTGAAGCTTCTATTCTCTTGTTTTGAGACCCTTGTACTAACTGTATTTTTTCTTCTTCTGGTAGGCAAACACTATGAGCCAGGTTCTCCTAGATCAAGTCACCTCGGGCTGGAGAGAGAATAGTGAGCTACAAGCAAACATTGATGCTTTATAGTCTAAGATGCAGGGGATTCAGCTCAGCACTGAAGAAGATCGCCAACGATTCATCTAGCTGAGTGGTGAGATGCAGTGCGAGTTGAACAAAGCCAGGGAGACCATCGCTACCCAAGAATGCCAGTTGGAGGAGAGGCAAACGAAATATACCGAAGATATCTATTGGGCCGGGATTGTAGCTATTGGGCATTTCTATCATTCCCTCGAGTATGCCCAGGAGAAGGTCGATAATGCAATCCCGCAATGAAAAGAGGATTTAACCTTTGTCGCTGCTACTTGAAGACTTTGCACCCCGACTTTGACTTTGGCACTTTGTTTGCCAATGACGTGCCAGACGAGCTTGCTGTGCAAGTTGATCGGGAGCCTTTGACTCCTGATAAAGAAAAGGAGGTAGTCAACAGAGAAGAGCGCGGAGGGGAAGATGATGTCAACGACGAGCTGTAGGGTGGTCGTGACAAGTAGGTTGGCCATGATGTCAGGTGTCCTTTTTTTATGATGTTTCTGGGAGCTTGCGTTCTCTTGTAAGATGTTTCTCGGGGACTGCGTGCTCCATTTACAGACTTTACTATTTGAGGGTTCAACTCTTTTCCTTTATGTATCTACTCTATCATCTTAACGAAATTTGCTTTAATACATGATGCCCTTTCCATCTAACTAAGACATTGTGTCACATGAGCTATTTTTGACCGATGTATCTGTAGGAGTGGTTTGGCTTAAGGGTCATAGGGCCAAAAAGGCAATTAGGGACTCCCCTCAAATATTATTTGGCCGAGCTATTGGGAAGTTGGCCTAGGTGCTTTAGTGTTGAAAGCGATTTGGCATCACTTAGGCTTCTTTTGGTCGAGCTACTAAGAAGTCGGCCTAGGTGCCTCAAAGCTAAAAAGCAATTTGGCATCCCTTAGGCCTATTTTGTCAATATTATTTGGTTGAGCTACTGGGAGGTCGGCTTGGATGCCTTAGTGCTAAAGCGATTTGGCATCCCTTAGGCTTCTTTTTCATACTTAGTGAAATTTCACAAATTTGCAGACTTAGCTCAGAACACTTCTTTTCACAGATAGTATCTACTTAAGTTGTCTATATTCCATGTGTGGGGTACCAGCTTCCCCTCCAATGTTTCGAGATCGTATGCATTTTCACCAATTACTCTAAAGACTCTATAAGGGCCTTCCCAATTCGGACCTACCTTTCCTACACCAGGCTTAGGCACCATAACCTTCCTGATTACTAGGTCCAAATGTAGGCACGATCACAAACTTCTTCTATCAAATCAAGGTCGGTCCGTAAATCATCCTCATTGGTTTCTTTGTCACAAGTCTTGGATTGTAAGGTTAGCACTTCGATTTCCTTTGGGATCACAACTCCAATTCCGTATGTCAGGTTGAAAGGTGTTTCACTGGTTGCCGTCTTGATAGTTTTTTGGTAGGCCCATAACATGCTGGGCCACTCATCCACCCACAAACCTTTGGCTCGGGAAAGCCTTAAGGTCGCGGAGTACCGCCCGGTTTGTTACCTCGGCCTAACCGTTAGCTTAAAGATAAGCAACTAAGGTGAAGTTTTGTTGTATGCCCATCTTCGCGCACCAATTTTGAAATTTGAGGTCTTCAAATTGTTTATTGTTGTCTGAGATTAGTACTTTTGGTAATTCGAATCTGCATACGACGTTTCTCAAAAAAAAAATTGCATGTTCTGAGTCATAATAGTTACCAGTGGCTTAGCCTCTGCCCATTTTGTGAAATAATCAACTGCCACAACTAAAAACTTCATATGCCCAATCACAGGTGGAAAGGGGCCAAGTATGTCAATTCCCCACTATGCGAAAGGCCATGGGCTAGTGAGACACTTTAGGTTGGTTGCAGATTGATGTAGGATATTGGCATGCCTCTGGCACTTATCACATTTCTGCACTAGGTCGATCACATCCGCTTTCAGTGTAGGCCAATAGTAGACTTGTCGTAATGCTTTTTGGGTGAGCGCCCTACCCCCTAAATGTCCTTCGTAGAGACATTCGTGAATTTCTCGCAGCACTTGGTCCGCTTCAGCTCGACGTAAGCAGCATAGGTAGGGGAGCATGTTCGATCTCTTGTACAGTTACTCGCCTATGATCACGTAGCGAACTGCTTATCGTTCTACCCTCCAGGCCACGTTGCATTCTTTTGGCAGGGTCCCGTAGCGCAGATAGTCAATGAGCGGATCAATCTAGATCGACTCTGTCGTCAGTATAAGGATGACCTCTTATGCCACCCTTTATATTGTTGGGTGTGGCAGGTCTTCTATGTGAATCATCCTTTTAGTAGAGTCGATTGCATTAGCCAACTTTAAAAGTGTGTCGTCTTCCGTGTTCTCTGATATTGGAATCTGCTGGATATTCCAAGAGTGGAAGTTGGGCAAGAGCTCCCTTACCTTGGCCAGATAAGCTGACATGGTGGGCTCTTGAGCCTCATACTATACATGCACTTGGTTAATTACTAATTGGGAGTCGTTGTACACTACAAGATGCTTAGCCCCGTCTTCCTTCATTAGTGATAGCCCGATTATAAGTGCCTCATGTTTATTTTCATTGTTCAAAGCTCGGAATGTGAACCGGAGGGCGTATTCCAGCTTTATCTCACCTAGCCCGTAGAGAATCAGTCCAACCTCACTTTTGCACTGGTTGGACGAGCTATCCACATGAAGGATCTAGGGCTACTCATCACAGGTTGGGGCTTCCCGGGCTGGGGCAGGTGCCGCACTAGTCGATGCTTCCGAAGTGGTTACTAGCTCAACAACTTCATGGGTCGACGAGCTGAAGGTGCACTTGACAACAAAATCTGTCAGGACTTGTGCCTTGATTGCTAGTCGCAGCTCAAACCAGATGTCGCATTTACTAAGTTCAATTGCCCATTTCGTAAGTCTCCCTGAGACCTTGGGCTTTTAGAGGATTTGCCTCAAAGGTCAGTTAGTCAAAACCACGATAATGTGGGCCTGTAAGTAAGGTCTTAGCTTTTGGGCTGCTAACATTAAAGCGAACGCTAGTTTTTTAATGTTCGGGTACATAGTCTCAGAGGCGTACAACTCTTTACTTACATAATATACTGGTCGTAGTACCTTTTCTACTTCCCTAGTAAGGATCAAGCTGGTGACATCATTACTCACAGAGAGGTAAAGCCTAAGCTCGTCTCCAGGCTCGGGTTTGGTCAACAAAGGTGGCAAACTTAAATACTTTTTTAGCTCGTCAAAGGCGAGCTAACACTCTTTGGTCCACTCAAAGTCTTGATTCTTTTTAATAGCCTTAAAAATGGTAAACACCGCCCAACCGACTTAGACATAAATCGGTTCAAGGCAGTTATTCGGCCAATTAGTTTTTGCACTTCTTTAACTGATTTGAGAGGTCGCATATCTAAGATTGCCTGGTTTTTTCTGGGTTGGCCTCTATGCCACGTCAACTAACTAAACATCCGAGGAAGTTGTCAGATGTGACATCAAAGACAAACTTTTTTCGAGTTCAATTTCATGTTGTACTTTCTTAAAATGTTAAAAATGCAGTCTAAGTCGACAATTAGAGAGTTTGAAAACCTAGTTTTTACAACCATGTCGTCTACATAACATTCCAATTTATTCCCAATTAAATTTGAAAAAACATTGTTTACAAGGTAATGGAAGGTCGCTCCAGCATTTTTTAGACCAAAGGGCATGAATTTGTAATAGTACAAGTCCATTTTAGTTACAAAAGCAGTTTTTTCTTCATCAATGGGGTCCATCGAAATCGGATTGTAGCCATAATATGCATCCATGAAACTCAGCAGCTCGAACCCTGAAGTCGCATCTACCAAGCGGTCGATTCTTGAAAGTGGGAAGCTATCATTCGGGCAGGCTCTATTAAGGTCTGTGTAGTCGACACATATACACCCCTTGCCATTGGCCTTCTTCACTCCGCGGCCAGCTTCTTAGAGGGACTATGGCCGTTTAGGCCACAGAAGTTTGAGGCAATAACAGGTCTGTGATGTCCTTAGATGTTCTGGGCCGCACGCGCGCTACACTGATGTATTCAACGAGTCGAAAGGGAATCGGGTTAAAATTCACGCATCGCATGTTTAGCCAGGATTCTGACTTAGAGGCGTTCAGTCATAATCCGGCACACGGTAGCTTCGCACCACTGGCTTTTCAACCAAGCTCAGATATTGGACCTCTCCAACGAAATCTACTATAAGTAGCATCCCTACTTCCTCGTCTACTATATTCCATCTTTCTAGGGCAAGGTTCATTTTCCTCTACTGGACTGGTTTGATTGAGGGGTCAACATTTAACTTATGAGTTATTATTTTAGGGTCAACATTGGGCATTTCTGTTGCCAACCAAGAAAAAACTTCTAAATTATTGAGTAAGACTTACCATATTGGAAACGCACTAGTTCAGTTAGGCAAACTCCTATTTGTACTGTCTTCTCCAGCTCGGCCTCTGAAACCGGCACTAGGACAATATCTTCCATAGAGAAATCTCACTTGTCGATGTTCTCTGGGGGTGGCTCCAAGTCGACGTCGTTGGCTCTTTTGTCTTTGGCCTTCAACTCTGCTACGTAGCATTTATGAGACTCAAGCTGGTCCCCTCGCATAACTCTGATGCCTCCAATAGTAGGGAACTTTACCACCAGGTGGTAGGTTGACAGTACTGCTCAAAGGGCGTGCATAAGAGGTCGGCCCAGGATGG
Source organism: Nelumbo nucifera (assembly GCF_055504915.1). Classification (NCBI taxonomy): domain Eukaryota; kingdom Viridiplantae; phylum Streptophyta; class Magnoliopsida; order Proteales; family Nelumbonaceae; genus Nelumbo; species Nelumbo nucifera. The sequence goes on from NC_142649.1 coordinate 151,266,956, forward strand.
CATTATAAGGGGAGGGTGTGGCGACCACAAGGAAGTCATGATTAAACCGTACCAAGTTGGGGGTCGAACTTGCTACAACCAGTACCCTAACCCGGCCAAGGGGCCGAACCACCTTTCCGCTGAAGCCAACCAAGGGTACGTCGGCAAGCTGTAGATCTTTCTTGTCGAGACCCATTCGCTCGAATGTCTCCTAGAAGATGATGTCGGTCAAGCTCCCTAAGTCAACCAAAATTCTTTTTTACTTCAAAATCATTTATTGTCAATTTCACTACCAGAGTGTCGTCGTTCAGATACTCTATGCCATGTCTATCATCTTCGGTGAAATAGATTATCTCTTCTCTGTAGGGGCATTTCAACGGGTTATCACTGTCGTGTTCAAGGGCTCAGACTGAAGTTCTTCCTGCTGAAGTTGTACACCTTACTACAATTGACCCTCTTGTGATCATGTTAATGACCCCACAGCTGGGCTGCTCTGTTGGTTGTTGGTCTCGGGGAGGCTGGTTTCTTTCTTATTCCCTACTGGTATGTGCTGCCTCCCAGCATTGCTCGACAGGTCAGCTTGCTTCTTGTCTCTTGATGAACTGCCTTGGGTACAAATGGCGAATCAGTTCTTTGATCTCGTCCTTGACGTTCCTGCAATTTTTTGTATCGTGACCAATGTCACAATGGAAAGGACAATATTTGTTTAGGTTTCTATTTGTTGTGTCGCCCTTCATCCTGGTCGGCCATCTTACATATTCTACTATTTTTATTTGCATAAAAATCTCGCCCCTTTTTGCATTTAGGGCAGTATAGGTTTTATTATACATAGGTGGGGTTCTGGACCGTCAACCTGATCCTGAACTCCGATGGGAGGATTTGCTCTTTCTTCTCGGCGACTTGCTTCGCCGGCTACAGGGTGACCGACTCCTTTTGGGCGACTTACTCCTTTGCTGCAACTTGTTACTTCCTGCTTCCTCTTCTGCTCGCTTCCTTTTTTTCGAACAACTCTAACCGTGATCCTAGTGCCTCTTCCGCCTTTATGAATTTGTCAGCTTTGGCGAGGAACCTCTCCATAGAAGTTGGAGGGTTCAGCTCGATTTCCCAACGCAGGTCAAGGTGGTGGACGCCATTTGTTGCCACGATGAGTTGTAAGGCCAGGTCAAGGTTGGGGATTTGGAGACGCTTCAGGTTGAACCTCCTAATGTATTCGCAAAGTATCTCATTAGGTCGCTAACTAAACGACATTTAGTAGGCAGGTCGCAGACTTGGGGTGCCTTTTACTGGTGGAGGAGTGAGTGATGAATAGATTGGCAAGATGATCTTAGCTTTTTGTGGAGCCAAGGGCCAATTCTGAGTACCACAGCCAAGCTGTGTCTCGGAGAGTTGTTGGGAAGGTGATACACAAGCTCGTATCATTGGCCCGTGCAATTGCATTCGGGCTTGGAAACTATCAGCATGGTCTACGAGATCTGTTGTTCCATTATAAGATTCAAGGTTGGGTGCCCTAAAGTTCTTTGGCTGTGGGGCCATAAGTATCTCAGGGGCCAATGGTTAGGTGCGAGATATAGGCCGCCCAGATGAGGTGCCTGCTTGGCTGGTTGCTTTGCTTTCGTCTTTCTCGTCCATCACACTCATAGGCGAAGGTTTGAATGATGTTTACTTTGAATCACTTTTATGCTAGTTTAGGTTATTTGTGTTTAGTCATAGTCAAGAAAGCATAAATAGATAAATAAATAGTGTTTGATTCCTTTGTGCTAGTTTACTTTTGTTTTGTCTTACCTATTAGTACAATCGTAGTTGATTGAAATACTATTTCTTCATGTTCACATGTGGGCCCCACTTATTGGACCTGGGAGAGGGGTGCCTAATCCCTTCCCTCTCCCATCTGAGTCTTACCCGGATTGGTGTAGCCGGTGCCTCGGGCTTTGGAGTCATTATTAAAAAAAACAGTTTTGAAAATCATTTTTTGAGGTCCCATCACCTCCATTTCCTCAATTGATGGGTGACAACTAGCAACTCCATTCCCAATCCAAGTGAGTTGTTTCTTGACACTCACAAATTGGTGACTCCACTAGAAAGTTCTTAGACCATTGGTGGGGCCCACATGGGGCCTATTTGGCTTTATTGCCATTTTTGTGTATATTGCATGCTTATCTATTAGAATAATAATTGCTTATCTCTTTATGTTTGTTAGATAGTTCTTTGTTGCTTTATATTTATTGTTTCTCTATCTACTTATGCACACTTTGAACATCATCCTGCATTAGATCTAGGGTCCTACTGTCCTATAGGAGAGGGTTGAAAGCCTAAGCCATGGGATCTGAGTACCTATTGGTCGAGATGATGTTTCTCAACCAGCTACCAACCTAACAAGCCCATTTGTCCAATGGGTGGAGGTTTGAAGGGTAGCTACCTTGTTCGAGCCGTTTGAGACTAGTGTCAACCCTCCCCTCATGCATCACACTCCAAAATCAAATAGAAAAATTAAAATAATCAAAATTCCCATTAAAAAACCAAAATCAAATAAAGAGTCAAAAAATATAATAAAAAATCAACAAAAGAGAAAAATTAAAGGGCAAGTTTTTAAAAGAAAAAAGTAGAAAATATATAAAATGTATAAAAAAATAAAAAGGGGGTAAAATAACAAATTTCTTGAAATCCAAAAATAAAGTGTTAAAAAAACACACAAACAATTAAAAAGGCAAAAAAAATTGAAAATACAAATATATAAAAAATCAAGATAATAAATAATGAAATAAGGAATTCAAAAAATCAGCAAAAATAGAAATACGATCAAAATGAAAAAATGGAAAAAGAGAAAAGTAGTAAAAAAAGAAAAAAAGGGGAAATTATGGGAGAAAAAAAGAAAAAAATAACAACAAAATCATTTAAGTAAGAAAAATTATGCATATTTCTTTTGGATAATTAAGAAAAATTAATCATAGCACAAATATATAAAAAAATAATGAAAATTTTCAAAACAAAAACAAAAAAAAAGCTTTAGTAAAAATTAATAACAAATAAAAATTAAAAAATTAAAAAAGAAAGTTATTAAAAAAAAAGAGAGAAAAAAGACAGGTGAGGAAAGAGAAACCAAATCATTTAAGTGGGAAAAGATTAACTATATTTCTTTTGGAAAATCAAAAAAAAAAAACATAAATCCAAAAGTAAAAAAAAAAATCAATTTAAGTTAATCAAGAATTAAAAATCTAAAAACAAAAAAAAGATAATTAATAATTAAATAGTGAAAATCATAAATAAAGAAAATCCAAAAGTAATAAAAATAATAAAATATAATGAAAATGAATAATGGAAAAGAAAGAGAAAGAGAAACAAGAAGAAGAAGAAATTTGAAACATATATACATTAAAAGGAGAATTAAAAAAGGGGGATAAAAAGGAAGGAAAAGTGAAAAAAGGAAAAAATCCAAAAAAAATGAAGAAGAGAAGGGAAATATTAATAAAATGAAATAAGATAAATGATAAAAAATAAAAATAAAGAACAAAAAAAAACAAGGCTAAAGGGGTAAAAGTGTATGGAATAAATAAAAATTAAAAATCATAAAATTCCCAAAAAATCAAAAGATAAAGAATGGGTGAGTGAGAGCAAAATAAAGAAAGGAGTTGCTAACCGGCATGTAGAAACCCGATCCCGAGCCATGGCAAAAGACTTAATCAAGAATGATCCTACAACCGCCTTCTTATATGTAGGTTTGTCTATTTCGGTGGACCCAAACATACCAGCCTCGGTTCCATACAACAAATACCTCAAAATTCGAGAGCAATTAGAAGATACAATAGCCCAGTTCGCGACCTTCCGCGAAGAGCATACCAAATCAGTACCGCCTCTTCCTCCCCCAACAGATCAAAGCACTCGCCCGTCAGCATCAGGAACATTTCCCGCCTTTACACCTCCGAGCACATCAATAACTTTCTCACCTTTCACATCATCTTCTTTCCCAACATCCATCACACCCAATATTACCTTTACACATCCCCCTTTTGTGTTCACTACTTCGTCACACCAGCCTTCACCCCGACTAGCCTTTACCTTTGCAAAACAGTCCTATTGCCAACCTTTAGTTTTTTGGGGCAATCCTATTCCCAGCCTTCTCCAACCCTTTTCGGCAAAGATAATCCCAAGTTCACTATACCATCTCCCCTATTCCAACCCCCCCCCCCCCCCAAGGATGACGTGGAGGGATTGAAAGAAGAGGTGAGGCAAGTGAAGGGAGTGCATAATTTGGGAATCATGGATTTTAAGGAGTTATGTTTGTACCCGAATGCCAAACTGCCAAAAGAGCCTAACTGGGAATGTGGTTTGCCAATCTTGAGGAAGAGAAAAAGAAATCATGGAAACGAGTATTTGAAGCATTCTTATACCACTTTTCCTACAACATGGAACTAGTGCCGCATCAAGCAAATCTTGAGTCCATGACTTGGAATCCTGGAGAATTTTTCCTAGATTATGCTTATAGGTGGCGTGAAATGGCATCCAAACTGCGACAACCCATGCCCAAGGAAGAAATGGTTAGGCTTTTTGTCAAGACTTTGAAAAATCCCTACCACACTCTGTTGGTTGCACAACTGCTTAAGGACTTCAGTGAAGTGGTGAAAGGAGCTATCATAATTAAAAAATCTCTCAGGCATGGACGGATTAGCACAATGATGATTGGAGTAGAGGCAACCATCTCTGAGCCAAAGAAGTCTGGGACCAAGCACCAAGAAGGGAGTGAAGTACAGTTCATATCTGGCCACCCAGCTAGCTTTGTAGCCACAACTCCGTCTAATCCTTCTTTCAGGGTGCCTACTCCAATGCGTCCATAATCGAGTCAACAGTAGTGCACCCCAAGGGCGCAACAAGCTCTCCAAACAAAAAAGGAGTTGTCCCCACTTCCTTGTCCATACTCTTAGTTGTTACCTACCTTGGTTAATGATGGGTATCTAGAGTTTCCTAAAGAGATACTTCCCTCGGCGTGTAAACCAAAGCATTATGATGAGAAATGCTTATTGTGACTATCATAGAAGCCCGGGGCATACCACTGCCAATTGCCATCAGCTCAATATTGCAGTTCAAAAGCTAATCAAGCAAGGTCTCATTGCATTACCTGAGCCTCAAGAATCAACTTTGAACTAGGTTGTTCTCCCTTTCGTCAACATGTTGTGAGTATCGTTTTGGGTCAATTTTGGGTATTATTTGTGGTGTCAAGCTAATTGTGTGAATTTGAATGTAATCTCTAAGGCAGAGGATCAATGCTCTCTACCCTGCCTCTAGCCATCGAGTGCCTTCTTTCATTAATTGCATTTAGTTTGTTATCCTCTCTTTCTTGTCACTCCAAGACATTTTGAACTATGTCCGACCTGATACCTTTCAAAAGGGTGCGTAGAACAACCCATCTCATGGGTCCGACCACTTCCACAAACAAAATATTATTTCCCCCATTTCTCTTTCCCTTGCCTGAGATGCTTACTTATAAGAGAGCGATTAGTCCGTTCAGGGCCATCTACCCGTAGAAAAAGGCAGAGTTTGCCTCCTTTCAGAGTCCCAAAAGCATGCCTGGGGAAAGTTAGTTGTTGATCAAGAGCTCTATAGTTGAACTTCCTATTGACCTCCGAACCTGTAATAAAGCCATTATCTTTGTCGAAACTGGGGCAAAATTGCGACTATTAAAGCATAGAACATTCCCCTTGAATAATGCCTAAGCCCGGCACAGAACAAAGGTACCATCATAACCTAGTGCTATGCCGATTAATCAAAGAACAAACTAGAGGCCATCCTTAGTTGTTTTTTATTCCTTATGACCTTATGAATCATCAAAAATCATTTGTTAATCAATTGAGCTCATGTACTAGACCTTTTTTCTCGGTGAACTAGCCAAACCCACAGGATGTACCTCAATGATCATCAAATGGCTACAAAATGAAAAAAAAAAAACAAAGAGAGAGAAAAGTGCCTAATTGAACTTGCTCCACCAAAGGTATCTTAACTGTATATAGAGTGATGATGTAATAAGCCAGGCATGGGCCATGCTCAACATATGCTTCTTCAATACGCAACATGCAGTTGATAATGAAATGAAGGGAGGCCTTCCATGGCCACTTGTTTGACCTTGGGCATTTAATCCTAATAATATGACGTAAAGTCCCCTAGTTCACCCGTTGATCCTTTTTGTCAACCTCTTCTTCACAATAAACACTTCCTAGCGATGGGTGTCAAATCAAGAAGATTGCAGTTAGGATAATTGAGCAAGAGTTCAAAGAAATGAGAAAAAAATGAGAAAATTGAAAATGAAAGGAAGAAAAGTGAGGAAAATATCAAAAAAAAAAAGAAAGAAGAAAGGAAAAATGAATGAACTGTTGACAACTTTGTTGAGAATGAAATACTCAAGTAAAGTGGGGCAGTTACCAAGGAAGATCAATACAAAAGTAAATTGACAAACGAAGAATCAAGAAACAATCAGAAGAAACTGGGGCAGCTAAGATGATTTTATCATTATAGAAGTTTTTATGATGACACCCAAATGCTAATTTTGATTTTTCCAACCCATTTACATTTCATCTCAAAATAAAGTCCTCCCTGATCAATAAGAAGGAATGGTTCATGTTTATAAGGAATATAAAGAGCAATCTCCATCCATTTATCTATGAATAAAGCCTTGATAAAAAATAAAAAAATGGAGAATAAAGAAAAAAAAAAGAGAAGACAAAAATATGATGGTAAGAGTAGACCCTGAATTAAATCCCTAAGGTGGCGATTCGAGCATCTGATGCCCATATTAATTTTTATTTGAGCCTTTTAACCCATCATTTGTAACCTCCATCCCATACCATGTTTCGTCCTAATTAGCAAGACTTCCTCGATCTTTGGAAAATCAGTAAATCAACACTGAATGGACCTAATTGGCTGGCGATGAAGGATCATAGTTGTAGCTCTCTCCATTAAAGTATCAGCTTCATAGCCCACCATTTTCGTTAACCAAAAAAAAGAGAGAAGAAAACAAAAAAAAAAGAAAAAAAAATTGGGGCTGACCCCCTGTAATAAATCCTTTTTTACAGTGAATCCCTTGTTCAACAACTTATAATTCCATCGCCCATTTGGATGTAGTTACTCTCATAAGAGTTAAGATTAAAGGCACTTTTGCCATTGAGTATTTAAGTTTTTCCTTCTTATCATTCCCATATTTCATGTCCCTTGTGCATTGCTTGATAATTGAATACTTGTACTATAATTTGAGGAGATGTTTTGACCTTTTTAGTGCATGTTCAGATTCTATCTTGGCTTTGCCACCTCATCATATCCATTTCCTTGCTTATATGTTGGTTATTTTGAGCTCTTTCATGTAAATCATTTCCAAAAATCCCTTCGAGTGTTTATCTCACACTTCAGTTCATGCAAACCATTCAGCCTCTGTGCTTTGACCCACGTCTGTCTTCCGTTGGTCATGTCAATCTCTATGCTTTGACCCACGTCAGAAAATCTCGTTGGTCATGTCAGCCTTTATGCTTTAACCTGCGTCAGAAATTCCATTTGTAAGTCTCCTTTCTTTGACCGACGCTAGTATTTTAATTGAGTAAATAGAGATTATATAAATGATAATAAAAAAATAGAGAAAAGAGAAAGAAAAGAAAAACAAAAAAAAAATAGAAAAGAAAATAAAGAATTAAATGAAGGATAAATAATGTCTGAAACTCTATAACAATTATTTCAATTATGTTATGTCAATAAATAGTTATAGTACATCAATTTCAAGTCCTTTATTAAAACTTAAATTATGTTATTAGAATCTTTCAAAATGTTTTAAAACAAACTAAAGAATATTTGTTAGTGTTTTGTAATTGTGCTTTGGAAGAATTTTGAATATCTAATTTTCATAGATTTACCCTAACTCTGTAAGGTATTCACCTAGGAGAGGCCATTTTTCGAAAAAGTATACAGTTTTCGCAAATTTACCCTAACTCCACACAGGTTTTCACCTAAGAGGGGTTGTTTTTCAAAAAAAAGTATCCAATTTTCGAAGGTTTACCTTGACTCCGCAAGGTTTTCACCTAAGACTTTAGAAGGGGCCATTTTTCAAAAAAGAAGTATCCAGTTTTCGCAAATTTACCCTGATTCCACAAGGTTTTCACCTAGGAGGGGTCATTTTTCGAAAGTATCCTATTTTCGTAAATTTACTCTGTCTCTACAAGGTTTTCACCTAGGAGGGATCATTTTTCAAAAAGTATCTAGTTTTCATTGACTCCATAAGGTAAACCAAAAAGTTACTATTAAGGTTTCTTTACAGCAAATGTACCCTAATTCCAAAGGTTCTTGATACCTAGGAAGGCTCACTTTGCCAAGAATAAAATGGCCTAAACATGATGAAATGATGCTACACGGGAACTCCTCTTCGTCTCAATCCTCTTTCCCCGTCTCACCCCTTTTCCAAGCTTACCCTTCGCAAAAATCTCTGTGTGCTCCTTTTAGTCTTTATTGTTTTGTAGTTTCCTACCTCAAAACAAAGAGGGGCAGCTGTCAGCACCCGATTTTTGCTCGGTCTGCCGCCTGAACCTCTAATTTACCTCAAACACCCAATCATACCCTTTTGATCCTTCTAAAATACCCAAAAATCCCAACTTTTAGCCTAAATGCCCCCAAATTCACCGTTACACCTCTTTGATACCAATTCGATGGCCATGAACAATCCTTATCAACACCTCGACCACTAGATCTGACACCACCATTAAACTCAAGACATCCTGAAATACCTACTCATAAAATTTTAGGTCTGTTTACCCCTTCATCGAGTAAAGATTCCATTTTGATGCCTCTTGTTAGCCTAAACCCTTAGAACTCAAATTCCCTTAATCTTAACACATCATAACCGATCAAACCACCCCATTAAACTTCAGATACATCAAAACACCTTCCCATAAAGTTTTAACTCCAGATTCCCCATTTGCCCTTCCATAAAACCAAGATCCTAAAATTTCAGCCTAAAACACCTTTGTTTACCCCTTCACCATACATAGATTTCGTTTCGAGACTCTAGAATGACCGGATTCCAAATCTTTTAGATCCAAGTCCAATTGGCACAATCTACCCTTACCAATCACCTCAGACTACCCAAAAACCCTACCTTGTGAAATTTCACCCAAAACTGCCTTTGTTTGCCCCTTGATCACACATAGATTCTGTTTCGAGGTTCTAAATTAACTGTATCAAGCCCTTTCCAAATTTGCCTAAATCGAGCCCAGTTGGGTCAATCCAACCATATCAATCAACCCAGAATGTCCAAAAACCAACCACCCTACCAAATTTCAACCAAAAATACCCTCATTTACCCTTTCATCTAAAAATATTCCATTTTGGTCAATTTCACTAACTCATACACACAAAACCCCTATTTGTGGTTAGACCAATCTCAACTCTCCATTTTTTGGCCCAAAAATCCCAACCATCCATCAAAGAACCCCAGTTTAGCCCCTGGGGCCAATTTAACCCAAATTTCCCAAAACTACAAAAGCACCCCTTAAGTTACCCAAAATTACAAAAATGCCCCTCGATCCTAATATAAAATAATGACATATCTTCTTCATTGAACCTAATTCATTGTTCCTCTTCTCTCTTATTCGAACACTCGAACCAATGGCAAAGCGGCAGAAATCTCCCTCCACCTTTGGCTTCTCATTTATCTCACACACACTCTCTCTTACATTCTTCTTCTTCTTCTTCTTTCTTCCAAAAAAAAACCCCGAACGCATTGTTCACCTCCCCTTCCTCTCGACACAACGGTGGTGAACCAATGGTAGATCTGAACCAGGAGCCCTTTCTATCCACCTCTCTCTCTCTCTTCCTTCTTCTTCTTCCTCCTCCTCCTATTCTTCTTTTTATTTTTATTTTTATTTTTTAATCCATAGTATACTATTCACTGGCATCTTCCAGCGGCGAACCAAAGTGGCGGTCAATTCTCAGATCTCCCTCTCTCTATTTCTTTCTCTGCCTCTCATTCTTCTTCTTTGAATTTTCATTCCATCGCCGCTATTTAGCATTCAAAGCTAATCAGAGCAGCGAAACTTGCTCTGATCTCCATCATTTATTTTGCTCTCCCAATTCCCCCATCACTCTCTCTATCATATTCTCTCGATCATCATTCTCTCTTTCCTTTCCCTGTTGTCATCCCTACCTGCCACCATCTTGCAACTTTCAACAATGGCGGTTGTCTTCTCCGTCGCTCATGTGATCTCTCTCTCAATCATCCTCTTGATATTTGTTCCTTCTCTCCACCTCTCTCTCTATTTTTCCCTTTCCCCGAATCAGCCATGGTGAAGCTTGACTTAGAGTTAACTGAGATTGGTCAAAAGTTTCAAACAACCAAAAAATGAAGGAGACTCCTTGTTACAACATCCCATCTTAAGCCAGATATCATCAGGTAAATGCATTTCTTCCCCCCTCTAGTAGATTCATTTATGTTATCCTTTGCTAATCTTGGAATCTGGGAGAGAAAGAACCGACAGAGTTGGTTTGCCAAACCCACTCCTGCAAGTTCTTAGTATCGACCCGGTCCAACCATGGTTTTCATGTGTTTTTCTTTTTTTAAATGATACTCATAAATCTAAATGCATTATCTTTTATTCTTCTCTCAATTTTCGAAATGGTTGTTATAAATAGAAATACCATGTGGGCCCCACTTATTGGACCTGGGAGAGTTGTGCCTAACCCCTTTCCTCACCCATCCGAGTCTTACCCGAACTGGTGTAGCCGGTGCCTCGGGCTTTGGAGTCACTATTAAAACAAAGCGGTTTTGAAAATCATTTTCGAAGGTGCCATCACCTCCATTTCCTCAATTAATGGGTGGCGTCTCCATTCCTAGCCCAAGTTAGTCGTTTCCCGACGTTCACTTCAAAAATAAACATGGATAAATTAGAGAAACAAAAGTGTTGTCCAGGAATACTATAAACCTCATCAGTTAAGGAGCAAACATCACCTTCTCTTATTGCTATAGAGACGCAAACAAATGTTCAAACAATTGAGCCAATATGGACCTAGGTCAATATGATCGAAGAAAATACCTAAATAATCCACCTTTTAATATTTTAAACTTTTTTGGTAGAAGATATGACTGCTTATCCTTAGTGGAGGAGATGTAAACTTTTTGCTAGTTAATATAAATCTCTATCTTTTATATATATAAAAAGTTATTCATTAAAACACTGAGAAATAGGTCATTTAGTTCAATTACTTCAGGCCACTAAGACTATGTTATCATTGTATCATACCGTTTGTATAAAAGCCATTGTATCACTATCCTTCATTTCACTTCTGAAATCTTGTTTGTTTGTTTATTTTATAAAATCTTGCACAATGCACACATTCGGAGCTAGGCTAGCTTCTAGTTGGAGGTGAGCATCTGGCTAGGTTGGGCAACGTTTGGGCGGGCTTAGGTCTAGCCTATACATCATGCAAATTCAACCTTTGACCAGGCCTAGACTCAAATTGACTCCAATCTTTCGTCTCCAAATCCAACCCAATTATATAGGACTTTCTTGGGATGGGCTCAAGATGCCCCAAATTTATTACCTTTTGTATATTTAAGACACTTTATTTGCACACATGCATAACATTTGCTACAAACATGGTAAGGGGAATCCCTTCCAATCCCCTAATGAAGCACAAATACATCAAACATTTGAAATAAATTCAGCAAGACTAATGTAATTGGTATTTTATATCAATGGCTGATGTGTCCATGTTTTATTAGCAGGGTCACATGGGACTATGGTAGTGCTACAATTGTGGTTACATCTAATATACTCTATAAAAATAGAGTATATCTTATTTATATATCTTAAATATATAGGTCTACATTTTATAATATATGATATGATATCTGTAATTCTATAAGTATACATATGCAATACATAATGTATGTGAGGCTGGGCCTCGCCAACTCTACCCAATGCTCAACCTTACTTCCAACACATTTCTAACTAGGGATGTCAACAGGTTGGGTTTGGCACGGGTTTTCCTCAACCCTAACCCAACCCTATAGTGCCTCACCCTGACCTTGACCTGACCAGCCTTAGAATACATAATTTCCGAACCCAACCCAACCCTATAGGGTCTAACCTGATATGTCCCGACCTAACCCATAGCATTTTAATTATATTTTTTCAACACATCTTGAAGACCTAAAATCCATTAATTTAAGTTAGGAAGTTGTTTTATAAAATCTAAGATGTCACTTTTTCCATTAATAAAAGAGAAAAAAATCAAAACCAACATGTAAATAAATCTTAAACTTTAAATCTGTATAGTTAAAAATCAAAAAGTTACAAGAATACTTTGTATAAATGCAGGGTATCATGACCCGACGGAGCGGGTTAGCCAAAACCCAAACCCGAATTGAGTTGAATAATCTAAACCCTAAAGCCAAATATATTAACCCTAACCCGACCCTATAAGGTCAGGTCAAGCCGAGTTTACCATTTAACATGATCCATTGGCATCCCTATTTCTAACAAAATATGTGCTTTAGATATCATCACTATCATTATTACACACAGTTTGTTGGCTAAGACCTGAGGAACCATTGACTTCAATGCCCTAATCCACACAGGATGAGATGAACAAGATAATTAATGTTCTCTACACCCTATACAATAAGGTCCAGCTATTTAACAACTATAAGTGAGTGTTGCTACTAAAATGAGTGCCATTTCGTCTCATATTATAATGTGTTTCGTTTGCTTTATTAAGATTGAAGATACCCTACGACATTAAAGGTGAACATGGTAACTACTTCAAACTCCAAACCTTCAGGAAATTTTGGCTTTATAGTATGTTAAGTTTGACGATTCAATATTTTTTTGCCTCTTAAGCCTCCCAAGTAAAAATGTGCATCTTTTAACTTCTAAACCCACCATAAAATTGTTCAAATGATGCAAATTTTCAAAGGATATAACTTTGCGCTTGGATGTCTGATTGGGATGATCTTTTTTATTTTTTGATTTTGGGTAGCTTTTTGAGATCTATGCATCCCAAGGCGCCTTTCCATACTATTTTTGTAAAAGAAAAAAAGTTTCCTTTTGTCCTCAAATTGTTTTTTAATATTTTTTATAAATAAAAAATAAAAAATATAACATAAAAATATAAAATAATACATATATTGTATAATTATACATTATTTATTGATAAAATGTGTTCACACACACACATATATGTCTATACTTTTATATAGAGTGATGATGTGGCTTGGTCCTAACCAATGCGAACTGAACAATCAAAACAATGACTCACAAACTGGAGGCAAAGATGGTTCCACCTCCAATTCGGTTTAAAAAACATTGATCAGGATAGAAAACTTGTGAGGTCTGTGTGAACGGTACAAAACTATATATATAGCAAGACAGTCCACATCACTATGCCTCTCCTTGCTCCAAACCCCCTTCCTAATTTCCTATTTTTTGAATTTTTTTATTTATAATTCCACATAATTACCCATTAAACCAATAAGAAAATACCATAGGGTTAACTATTTCTAACAACCATAAAGAAAGAGGGATTTGCTTTTCTAATGTTTAGCCAAGTGGCACCACTTTCCCCCACCTTCTCCTAAATTGTCACAAATTCCTATGTATCTCTTACATTATCCCTAACTCCTATTTATCTCTTAAATTAACTCTAAATTAGTAGAGGGGTTCTCTCCTAAACTATTTGTAATTCCTATTTATCTCCTCTCCCCCACTTTTTATCTACACCTATCTAAAGAAAGTTTCAACTAAAAAAAATGTCATGATTATTTAAATATTATAACAAAATTATATACTAACTTTAAAATATTTATTCAAAACACAAAAATCAATTATAATAGATCTAATAATATTCATATTATTAATAATTCTATATTTTTACAAAATTCATCATGAAATTATGTAGCAACAATATAAATTATAATTTTACAAATGATTCAATTTAAATGTTATTCAAATTATAAAAATATAAAATTAAAATTATATTTAAATATTTCAATAACTAAATATCTTAAATAAAAAACATTAAAAATAGATAAATAATTATATAAGAAAATATTTTATATTATGTAATAATTTTAAAATGAATTAAATTCAATTAATGAAAATTTTTAAATAGTTTACATATTATTTAAATATTTGAATAACGAAATATTTAACATGACTAAATTTTAAATAGTTAAAATAACAAAATTATGTAATAAATTAAAAAAATCTTATAAGTAAAATAATTATAATAGATTTCATAATGTTCATATTAATAATAATTTAAAATTTTACAAAATTAATAACAAATTATGTAATAATAGTATTAATTATAATTTTATGGATTATTAAATTCAATAAATAATTAATATTTTAACAATTTAAATAACTAAATAATATTGTAAATAACTAATTTTAGGTATATCAATTAATAATTATAGGAAATAACTTTCAAAAACATTAATAAATTTAAAATTGACTTGGTCAAGTCGGGAGTTTGTCTCTCGAAACCAACTAACCATTAGTGAAAATCCACCAACTCGGGTTGTATCAGTTTGGGTCTATTTTCGGTTTGGTTTGTTTGTTTAAAAGATTTTAACTTAAAAATTAAATTTAAAATTTAATAAATTATAGTGATATTATTAATAAATAAATTAAAAAAATAAATTTATGATATAAAATATTTTAGACTAAGAAACATAGGAATTTTCCCACTTTCCCATATTAAAAAATTATATTTAAAATATAAAACATTAATATATATCTATGGTCGGGTCGATTCAGTTTTGGTTGGTTTACAAATCGCCAAACCGAAACTGACCTAACTAGGTCAGGTTGGAAAATTGCCAAACCAAATCTGACCAGAAATACTAGAAAACCATGCAACTCGGGTCAAAGTTCGATCAGATTGATCATTAAAAAAATTAAAATATAAAACAATTATGTACTTTTATGTGTTTATATTGTTTAGCTTTTGCTTAATAAAGCCCATACATCACACGAGTTCCCACTAGTATAAATATAAGTCGAAAAGAATACCATCTCTTAAAACACTCAACAAAAGACTCCATGAAAGAAGCAACCCAAACTAGGGGTGATCATTTCAGCTTGGCCCTGCTTGGCCCGCACAAGCCCGGCCTGGGTTTTGTGTTCAGGCCCGGTCCAGGCCCGAGCCCACATCAGACCCGCAAGCCCGGCCCGGCCGCATATATTTAAACTTACACATTTTGTGTTATATATTTTACATATAAATATTATAACATGACATAATTTATATTATATGTAATATTTTATATTATATAATGTATAAAATAAGTTTATATGCATGTTGTGCCATTTAATATATAATATTATAGATATATAATTTTTATATACGAAAGACATTGGCCCATAATCAGGCCTGACCCGGCCCGGGCCCGTATAGACCTGGGCTAAGACTTATGTTTCAGGCCCGGAACCCCGAGCCAGGCCAGACCCAGGCCTAAACTATAACCCTTATCATAAGTGAAAAATCTGACCCAGCCCAGCCCATGATCACCCCTAGCTCAAACACGAAAATCAGAACAACAATGAGTAAAACATGACATACTGATAAACCTGGTTTAGGCTTCCAACGTCAAGGGCCAATACCCATAAACTTGATAAACCTGATCAGTTGGTCTTATAATTTATGAGATTAAGATTATATCAAGTCCACCCCTGGATAGTTGGGATCAACCTAAGTAATGGGCAATGAACTTGGCTTTATTAGGTGGCACGTGTGACTACTATAGATGTGAAGCACTGCCAAAATAAGTCTAGGGAATGCAATTTGGGTTGCCCCCAATTAACATTTTATACTGATTTGGGCTCGGGCCATTGTGCCATATCTATTCAAATTTTGATAACAGGTTTAACCCGCCTTCGCAGGTTGCACCCCTACATAAGCCCAAAGAATATCTAACTGCACAGAAGTATTACGGTTCTATTTGCTTGCAGCGTATTCAATTGCACTAGTACAAATGTATAAGAGTGCAAATGACGATAATGCAAATTTTAATCCACCTTTGTTTTGTCTTTTCATTTTAATTTGCTTCGGCTATTGTTTTATTTTAATTTTCAAATGTATCGTAAGTTGGGCTACGTTTGGTTTACAGGGATAGGAATCTGGAATCGGGATCGGTATGGATAATTTCAATTCTAATTGTTTGGTTAGGCAGAATTGGAATCCTATTCTTATTTCTGCTGGAATGACATGAAATCTCATTCCTGTTGTTTCTAATTTCCATTCCTATTCCTGTCTGAATCAAATAAACTATGAAAATAGATCATTCAGATTTCGATTATGAACCAAATAGACCCTTAATATAAAAATAAATTAAAATTTGCATTCAAAACACTGCAAACAATGAGACATATCAATAAGGTATTTGCATCTCATATCAACAAGGCCCCATGCCTAAATGTCTGGTCTGGTCAGTCGATGCTTTGAACCTTAGTTCGGTCTACAATTAAGGCATAATGTTCCGAAACAATCTATTGTTCATTCCACGCTTTGCTGGGCCCAATTCGATCAATTGTTGACATTATATCTTATGATTCATAAGGATGACAAAGGCTGGCGATAAACTTGTAGCTGAGATGGTTACCGGCATCACTCAATTAATCTGCCGATGACCGGCTAGCACTAAGCTCCTCGCTCCTTTGTGGGCCACGCCTCGCATTACATAGCCCAAATAAAATGAAAACGATACTTCTTTTCCCAATGCCAAAAAGGTTGGAAAAGACCAGTTGTTTGGTATCCTCACATCCCTACTCAAAGAGCATTATTGAGAACATCTCCCATTAGGGGGTGTTCACAGTTCGGTTACTGAATCTTAGGCACTGAATCAGTATTACCGGGTTTGGAAAATCAGTAATTAAAACCTAATTGGTTTTTTTTTATTTTTACAATATATATTATAAAAATATATAATAATAAATTATAAATATTATATATATTTATTAATTTATAATGTATAAAAATATTAAATATATATAATATAAATATATAGAAATATATGTATATCGGTTGATTCGATTAACTAGCGGTTTTTTATGTTGACTAATCGAAACTAAACCGATATCTTCATTTTTTTTAAACATTGATCGATTAGATTTTTCAGTATTTTTGCTCACCCCTATCTCCCATGAATGCAGCTGTAATGTCTTATGGGTGGAACTGTGGGAATAGCTATTGAGTAGTAGATCTGAGCCCACTCTAGAATTGATATAATTTAGGTTTCTTTTTTTCTTCAGTCATTTGTTGATTGGGTTCAGTTTGGATGGAGATTTTTATAGTGCAAAACCTTGTGTTCTTTATTATTTTGTTTATCTTTATATTTATGTTCTTTTTAAACCGAGCGTTAATGCAAATTTTTACGGGAAACATCTATGATACAGAAAGAACTTTGACCAATAAATAATAATCATTATTTTTAGTTTTCCATTCGTTTCCGATTTTCCACCTCAATTCACAGCGTTACGCTGCCTTTTTCCCTCCGAGCTCAACGGAAAGGAAGACAATTCCTTTTACCGATTCCGAAAGTCAGTAGAATCTTGGAAACGCATGTACTTGCTTCAAATTCCGCGAGGCTTCCAGATTCATTGCGGCTCATTTGTTCCAATCGGAATCCCGAAATCCGAAACCTGAAGCATGGGTATTTCGGTTCCAGTTTTTTCCTTTTCGGTCCGAAATGCAACATCGAATTATTTTATAGACTAGCTGCTGACTGAGATTCGAGATGTGCTAACTTCGAACGTTGACCGCGGTGGTAATTGCCGATTAAATCCCCGAGGAGTTAAACGGTGGCGATAATCGTGGTTGGAAGAGAGATCAAAATTCAGCCGTCCAATTTGCCTCCTAAATCAAAAATTTAAACCCTCCCACTTGGCGGAATCAGGTGCCAACAGAAAAAGATACTCGAACCGTCCGATAAAGAATCGAGCCACGCAAGCCGGTCCCATTACCTCCAGTCCTGAACGCTCCCTCCTCATTTCTGACCGATCCGACATGGCATTTAATTGCCTTTAAAATCCGGATTTGAAGTCCGAACTACAAAAGCTGAGCCTGAGAAGAACCCCCCTTTGATCATCGAGGAGGGAAACGAAAAAAAGCCCTCTTTTTTTTTGGGTTCTTCTCCGGAGAGAGCGAGAGTACAACAATCAAGAAGAATAAGAAGAACAAAGATTTTCCACAGAAGCGCGCTCGACTGCAATCGTTTCGGAGCTTTCAATCACTCTGTAAGTGAGGCTTTTAGTTACACTGTTGAATTGCTTCTGTTTCTGTTTCCCTAGATTATACTTTCTGTTGTTGTCTTGGGGGTGCTTTAATGGCGAATATTTCTCTCATTTTCTTAGGGTTACAAATTCCTGATGGAACTTACTTCTTGTTTTCTGTTGCCTTTTTGTTATGTTTACGTAGTAATCTTTTTTATTGATGTAGTGGTCTCTTCGGGCCAGTATGATCTTTCATAGGCGTAGGCATGCCCAATTTTTCGAGATTTCTTTTATCCTTTTCTGCTTAATTTTTCATCCTAACTCATTACTGGATGCTTTGATGTTTGTTTTCCTTTCTTTTGGTGCTGTGAGGTTTCTCACGCACTTGGTAGGGTATTTTAGAATTTTGATCCGAAATTTCGGCTTCCAGCCTGAAAAGTCGCCGATGCTTCATAGTTTTATGACAACAAATTCGTTATAGGACATTTTGGTATCCTACGACTTTTTCGCTACTGGTCCTACTTGGTTTCTACATAGTTATAGTGTTTCTTCTTCTTCCTCTCCACCCCCCCTCTCTCTCTCTCCCTCGTTGTGGTGTTTAGCTAAAAAACATGCTCTTTTTATAGTTGGTTCTAGGAGACACTTGGAATTGAAATTTTACAGTTCCTTTTAAAGGTTTGCGAGGACAGAGGACTTCTAGTATCGTCGTCTTTTTTGCTCGTAGTATTTCTTGGAGGCTAAGGATAGCCATGGCGGAGGCAGAGACGGTGACTGATGTTGCGGATGCGCCAGCAAATGGATTTTGTCCGCCTGAGGATACAGGCGAAAATGCAACCTTGAAGAAAGAAGAGGACAATAATGGAGTAAAAGAAATGGAAGGACATAGTAAAGAAGATGAGAAGACAGAGGCTGTGAAAATGGATGAAGACTGTAAACTGAAAGAAGAGGAGGGTAAAATGGAAGAATCAGAAACTGTGAAAACGGAGGAACAAACTGGCTCAAGGACAGAGGAGGAGAGTGAAGTAAAGGGTGAAGAGAAATCTGAAGAGAGTAGGGAGGAAAAAACAAAATCTAAAGAGACAAAGTGGGGGAAAGGGTCAAAGAGGCGTGGGAGGGGATGGAAGGTTGGCAAGAAACAGGAGACTGATAAAATGAATGTAGACAATGACTTGAAAGAAGAGAGAGAAATAGAAGAACCAGAAACTCCGCAAGTGGAAGAGGAAAATGATTCAAAGGAAGGGGAGAGTGGAGAAAAGGTTGAAGAGAAGGATAAAGAAAGCAAGGAAGTGAAAACAAAAGAAGAAGAGAAAAAGGAGGGCAATGGGTCAAAGAAGCGTGGGAGGGAGAGAAATATTGGTGAGAAACAGGAGGCTTCTAAAAAGGATGTGACTGAGGAAAATACCAAGGATCCAACCACTCCTGTGCTGTCCTCTTTTGATCGACCTGTACGTGAGAGAAAATCTGTTGAGAGGTTGGTGATATCTATTGAGAAAGAAGCAGCAAAGGAGTTTCACATTGAAAAGGTGTTTCTGTTTGGCATTGTTTTACTTTTGATTCCTGTTGTTCCTTGTTGGCTTCTGCATTCGTTTGTCACTGTTGTTTAGTTCTTCTTTGGCCTTTAAAATTGCAGGGCCGTGGCACTCCATTAAAGGATATTCCAAATGGTATGCATCTAAACTGCAACTACTTTGTCTTAGTATTGCATATTTTATTAAAAGCTCATCATGTATTAAACTTCTAGTTGATTTATCTTATTTCCGTACTCTCCAGGTATATATTAACAAGTCTACAGATGTCTACTTATTTGTCTAAGTCTTTTTTTCCCTATGATTTCTGACTATTTAATACACCAAATACCTTGGTAATGCACTCAGTTTCTAGTGACTGGTGATAATTTTATGTGTTTGTTTCCTGATTAGATGTGCCGAGACTGCCCCAGTTAGATTTGTTCGTCCTTGTTATATTTTCTAGTTTGAGTACTTCCTGCACTGTGGCTACTGGTTCTCTATGTTGAATCTTATTTTGAAAAATTTCTATTCTTAATCCTTGGAAATGGCTGTGTTAAGTGATTAGCTTAGTCTTGATTTTGGATGCTCAGTTACACTTTTTCTCTTATCAATGTGGAGGGAATAGGAATAGTCTCAATTTCCCTTTGCATTGGCCAGCAATGTACTTATGACCTCTTTTTGGTTCACAAAACAATCTACTTTCACCTACAAAGATTATTGCAGACTGAATTGCTCCAAGATTCCTCCACCCCTAACACAAAAAGGTGGATCAGGATTGTGAGGATGCAATTTGGGCACTTTGGAGAAGTGATCAAGATTGCTCATCCAGGGTTGGGGGGGGGGGTTAAGGGAAGGGGGATGGGCTACTCCCCATTGTGTAGCCCCATGAAGCAAAAAAAAAAAAAAGGAGATTGCATTATGGCAAAGTTGCTGCTTTTAGTTCAAGTGTCTCATATGAAGGCATATATTGGTCTTTGAGATGATTTTGTTGGAGGTGTGACTCTGAAATTATCATTACTCGGGTGAAAGGTCATCTAGTAGTACCTACTGTTCTGGTCACTTGATGAAATTACATGTTTCTTACAAACTGTGTGCAGGTTAAAAGTTCAGTTGTATATCTCCATTAGGACCTAGAACTTCTTCTTCCTGAATTGAAGTCCCAATTGTAATGCTGATACCCCTTATGGAATATTTTGCCTGAATTCCTATATCTAGAATATTTTTCCTTATATATTTGTGGGATTTTTACATTTCTGCTGTCCTTATTTTTGGTTGCAATAGAAAGAAAGACTAGTGTAAACAAGATGACATACAGTATTCTCTATCAACTTTATATTTTAATTTTTTTATCAATGTAATATTTGTATGCTGGCTAATCTTTGTTACCATGCAAGGTTTAATGGTTTCTTTATTGTTTACTTACTCCTTAGCAGCAGGTTTTCTTTTCCCTTTATGTTTAACTATAAGTCCTTTGACCTCAGTTGACATGGGTACTTGTGAGGTCTGTGTGGAACTGAGGAAACTTAAACTCATGTATGTAAGATTTTCTCTAACATGCTTCTTATTCACATTTCAGTGGCATACAAATTGTCAAGAAGGAAAACTGATGAAACTTTCAAATTGCTTCACTTGATTCTTTTTGGAAGGAGGGCAAAGGTAATTTTATCTATATTCTAGATTTTCTCTTTTTCTGTAATTATCATTATCTTTTTTATTTACTACCTTAGCAACTTTTCTATCATCTCCTATGAATCTTGTATGTTATTTGCTTCACTTGATTCTTTAGGTCATCCATGTAGAATTGTAGATATTACCAACTAGGCCACTTAGTGAACTAGTAGGAATGACTTACCTGATGTCTATGATACCTGTACGAGGATGCTTATATCATGTTGGATACTTCAATTTGTACTGTAAGTTTTACATCTGAAACATTGTCCGACTATGTCTTTTCCTTATTTGTGTAACATAGCTAGGGGAAGTTGATGGTGTGGGGAAGATTTTGGTAAATCTGAAAAGGACTTGGTCTGAGTTATTTATAAATGATCTGACAACTCACAGTTTGAGAGAGGATATGGTCCTCTATCCTCAATAGAGTGAAATAGTGAATCAAGATCTGTGTAGCCAATCACATGTAGTTGGTTTCTGCAGATATTTTTGATCAGCAATAGAAGCAAAGATGATGTGGGGAACAATGGCATTCTCACTGACCTAACAATTGGCAGGACCGAAAATTGAATTTGGTTGGTTTTACCAATTTATTTTGAACAAATAAAGACTTCTCTGACCTGTGTATTAGGTGGTCATAAATCAAATGGCTGCCAAATTCATGTATGTTGCATTTTTACATTGGAGGTACTTTGAAAATGTTGCCTTCAATGAACTTATTTGAGATTTGGGATGGTTAAGTTGTATTGTTGCCTATGATCTGTTCACATGGATTTATTCAGGCGTGTAAGCAGGGAAAGAGTTCATGGACAAAGAAATAAGTTTTCTCCCAGTTCACAATTCCAGAATTCCTGGCTGTTTCTGATTTTGGTAAAATTTGAGTGTTTTAATAGTTATTTTCTAGTTTATTAATGTCTGGGGTTAATCATTTTAGAGTGGAATTAATTTGCACAGTTTTATCAGAGAGTTTTCAGAACTGATAAAGCTGGTTGTAGGGTTAGTTTGGTCTTTTTGCTTTTATTTCTCTGTTAATTCTAGTGTTAGATATTGGGCCTTTTGTCTCATGGGTAATGATGTAATTACAACATTAATATAATAAAAGAAATTGGGGCGGCAGTTAGAGATTGATAGTGCTCTTCGATCTCAATGAGCTTTCAGCCCCTGTTTTCCAACTTCTCTTCTCCTCTTCTACACTAATCCAAATGATACCTGGATTAGAGTTGGGTTATTTTCAGATTTATTTTGCTTATTTTCCCTGGTCTGATCACAGACTACATGAATCCAGCTTTGCCATTCTGTTCTGTTTAATGTCATATCCATTGTTAAATTATGAGTGCAAATTTTCCCTTAAGCATATGCCATGTTAATAAAACCAAGTTCTGTTGGTTAAAAAGAATAGTGCCACATTTTTCTCTTAACCTATTTTTCATGTGTTTTGCATGATTTTGATTTTATGAGATGGGTGATTGAGTTGTCTATCCAATAAGACCAAGATCTTGTAAATTTGACTTTTTTTTTCAGTTAAGTTGTGGCCATTTTATTGAAATGTCAGTTTTTGACGGGATTTGAATCTTTCTAATTATTTAGGTCAATATTGGAGTTGCTTTTTTTATTTTTTTAGTTGTGGAAGGATTAACAAAATGTTGTTGGAGTTATTTTATGAGTTAGAAACCGTATTTGGTTGTCCCTTGGGTTATGTATAAGGTTTTCTTATTTTGAAGCAGCTAAAACTTAAAAGTTGTTTTTGAGTCTAAGTAGGAGTCTTTAAGGGGTGATCTGATCCCTTATGATCAGTCTATGAATAGACTTATTGTAGTTGAAATTTTAGAGTTGAATTAATGGAACAAGTAGTTTGTTTTAAAGTTATTTGTGGGTAAAAGTGTTTTCCTCTCTCTCTCTCCCTCCTCCCTCTTAAGGTGAAATATTTCATATCTCTCTACTTGTTTCAATTCTGAACATTTTTCTCTCATAATTCAGATCCCTAAATTCACCTTATTTAGATTTTTCTCCTTTTCATCCTACATCATGGCTATTGTCTATCATATGAATATAATCATACCCACTTATAGGATCCCTGTCTTTTTTCCCATGTTTGTTTTGTGTTGATGAGTGAGGATCAATCACTTTTTTTTTTAGTTTTTTTTTTAATTTTTTTTTTATGGATAACTTTTTAAACTTTTATTAATTGTGGAAAAACTCTGGAGACATTTCCCCAATATACTGTTCCATTGTACTCCTTGATTAGCTAACTTGTCAAAGAGCCTGTTCACTGAATGTTGAACCAAGGAGAAGATTATTTTTAGCTGCTCAGCTAGGTGCCTTATCTTATAATATGGTTTTGCCATAATCATAAGCTATTGTTTTGAAACCAGTGTATATGTTCTTTTTAGTCACCTTCTACCAGCAAATTATCATAGTTAAGCTGTTGTCTTGACTCTTCACCTTGGTCCCCACTGCTATCTCATATTGCTGGTTTGATGGAAGCTCCCTTACCAATTCTGGGGTGGCTGGAGTTGGTGGAAACCCGAAAATTCTCTTTACATGAATGTAGCAGCCTTTGTGCCTTTAGCTCTTCCATCTGGATGTGGCTTCTGCAAAGGTAAGCTGGTTGCTCTCACTGACAGGTGAAAGCAAATGTGTTGCTTTTCTGTGTCTTAATTAGGAAATTGTCTTCTTTACATTGTTCAGATTTGATGGATCATCAGAGTTACACTCATCTGCTGCTGGCTTAGAAAGATTTTGTGAACGTGTGACCATTGTGTGTGCATGCACAAGTGCAAAGCAACAGCTGCAATTAGAGTTTTGTTTTTTGGGGGGCGGTGCCTTTCTTATTTTTCTTTTGTGTTTGAACATCCTTACATGTTATAAACAATTATATTTTTTATCTACTTAAAATTCACAATGTAATACTGTATGGGAAACACTCGTTAAATGCATGCTTGACAGCTTCAGGCAAATAAAGATGAACCTACATGTCTCCAGCATTTTGTTGGGAATGTATTTTGTGACATGGTAAAAAGTCCTTAGGAAGAACTTGTCCATATACAATATGATATTATTATTGTGTTGGAGTATTTGTAGCATAGTTATCAAGGCATTGCTTATGTGGGCACCTAGGCAATGAGGTGCTGTATGTTTTTGTTGCCTTGAGTTCTACCTTTTTTGCACACATTAGGTGCCTGCCTATTTAAGGAAAATGTTAAGGTGGAGGTGGCTGCCTTATAATCAATTCAACTAAGCTTTATCCCAAATACATTGGGTTGGCTTGAATTTTGTTCTTCCATTCTACTCTGTTTAGTGCCATGTAAATTCTTAAAGCATGGATTCTCAGATCATTTCTAACTACAACCCGTGTCCTATTTGGCTTACTCCTCTTCTAGACCCTTAAACTTGCAACAGTTGACTTCTTACTGGTGCTGTAGATGTTCTTCTCTGCACATGACCAAACCATCTCAGTCTATTCCCTCATTTTATCACCCATTTCTATCCATCTCAATATTTTCATTTCTTCCAAAACATATTTTTGGAAGCTTGGACAAAATTGTTTCTTGACTGCCCAACACTTGTCTTCTTGAATTCATTTACTTGTTATCTTGCTTTTTGTTTATATCTTGATGTAATAAATTAATACTAACGAGTTTTTGATTCAATTTGCTGGTGGCCTTCTGCCTTGTTTGTTTGCTTGTATTCGTGCTTTTAGGGAAATTCATCATCTTGCATGTGCCTTGCTGTTTTGTCATATGGAAGTGAGTTTATTGCAATTTATCACTAGAAATGTCATTCCCTTATGAAATGGATGATATAATGCGTTTTGTGTTGATTTTCATTATTATTGGCTATTCTTTTATTATTTCTCAATATAAAATAACAGGAAAGTGAAAATATGTTGAAATTCATTATGCAACAAATATGTAAAGTGTAAACTATAATTTCCTTTTCTTTTTTTCTGATCAGAAACGATGGTTGGCATCATTTTAGTAATCAAAACTGTTTCTTTGTGACTGTTCATTTTACTGCTGCAGGCATCTCATGTCAAGAGTAATATATCCCAGTTTTCTGGTTTCATATGGCATGAAAATGAGGTAATGTATTCAAAGAGATCCATTGATTTTCACTTCCCTTTGTGTGATACTTTTATTTTATTAGAAGGCAAAAGAGACTGTTGCATGGACATGGGTATGGTAATTGGACTCTGACCCATTGTCATGGAGGTTTACTCTGCAATATGAATGAAACATGACACTTTGGAATGTGTTCAAAATTAGTGTTTACTATTAAAAAACTTTTCATGGCGACATACCCTGTAAATTCAATCATTATATACCTAATAGGATTTTGTGTAAGTAAATCTAAATATGTTTTCTTGTTACCAAGTAACATTGTATGGGAAAATTGGAATCCACTATACACAGTCAAATACACAGGGAGGAGGAAAACCATATTAAGATGTTTCCCCTCAGGTGCCAGAATCCAGAATCATACTTCTTCCATTTATGAGAGTCCATGTGATATGTGTAAATATATGGCTGATTTTATTTGTAAGGCTTTGGTTAGTAGCATTATATAAGCATCTATTTTGTTTCCTTAATTTAAAATCTGTTGTAATTGCAGGAAAAGCAAAAGCTGAAAATAAAAGAGAAACTTGACAAGTGTGTGAAAGAAAAATTATTGGAATTCTGTGATGTCCTTGACATACATGTTGCAAAGGCTACAACAAGGAAGGTCTGTTTTCTTAACTACATATAGATCTTGTCTGTGAAAATCATCTGCCACCGTTCTATCTGCAGAATTATTTCTTTCAGGAGTATTATTTATTTACTTAATTTTGTTGCAACTAGCCAAAGATACAGGCATAAAAAACATAAAATTCCTAGCATTGTGTTATGATCCATTTGTCCCATGTTGGTAGTATGGGATGCTAATGTGAGGTATCCCACGTTGGTAGTATGGGATGCTAATGTGAGGTATCCCATATCGATAGTATGGGATGCTGTTGTGGGGTATATATGTGCTTGGCTTCCCTCCCTTTAACAGCTAGCTTTTAGGGGTGAATTCTCCTGAGGCACATACCACCTTGCAATGTATTCTCAATTCCTTTTCAGAGGCGTACACCTAGGGGGGAATGCCCGTTCTGGTTCTGATTCCAGACCCTATTCCCATGAACCAAACAGGACTTAGATGTCATTTCTCATTACATATGTCTTGCCAAATTTAAATAAAATGCAAGTATGATGATACTGTTACACTAGGCATGCACCCATATCCTGGTATCATAGTTAGCATCAGATACCTTTGTGTCGCCATTCTATATTGTTTTTCACGAAATTATCTAGATTCATGACATGATTTGTACGGATAAACTAAACAATCATCATGGCAATTCAAGAGAAGTTTTCACTCTAAGGAACCTCGATTTATACATGCAGGAAGATATTGTGACAAAGCTAATTGACTTTTTGGCGGCTCCACAGGCAACTACTGATGTGTTACTTGCAGAAAAGGAGTTGGTTTGTTTGCCTTGCCTGGAGCTTGTTACTGAAATGATGCTTGTCTTGAGGGAATTGCTTTCATTCTGATGTTTGTGTTTGTTTGTCTTTTGTTGAATCAGTCAGGTAAGACTAGAAAGCGTAAGAGGGTTCTGAAAAGAAGTGCATCCAAGTCTGGAGACACGTCAACAAGAAGCTCACGAAAGGTATTCTTTCTTGATGAACCAGCAAAATGTATATGGTTGAGCAGTGTATTTGTCATTGGAAATGTATATTGTTGTTCTGTGCTTTGCTAGGTAGTTGCTGTCAAGGGGCCAGGTAAACACAATAAACCCAAAGCCATTTATTACATTGGTCTGTTTAAGGTACCAGTTCTGATGGGTCAGTTCTGGATCCAATATTTGTGTTCTGAAATAAATGCGTCTTAGTGTGTCTACTCTTATCCGGCTCAATAAGGACCCAACTAGTTTCCTAGATGGATCTTTTAATAAGCTTTCTTGAACAACCCATGAATCTTCTCCAAGTGGCATCTTAATTTTGGACTCAAAAGAAGTCCATGCTCTTCTCCCCAGCTTTTGTTCAATTGATAAAAAGTTAGGTCCAAAGTTGATTACCGATTTTCAAAATAAAGCCACTTTTATTGGCAACTATTTATTAAAAAATAAGACTTTGAGCAGCAATAATTGATTTGCAAAAGCTTACAAGGTCGAATTGGTTAGGTTAAAACTTTGAGCGGCTATTATTACTTTTTTTGATGATCAACTGTAAAATATAATTTTATTAAAAGTGAGGGAAATGACACCAAGAAAGGCACTTTTGAGCAAGAAAGGGTCAGCAGGGACAGTACAGCACAGTTTAAAGATGACCACACATCTCTTTAGTTATTAAAATGAATTTCTACTTTGGCACTTTGCATGCTCAGTACCTGGACAAGCCCAGACTAAGCTGTCTCTTGACACCCCTGATTTGGCTAGAGTATCAGCAAGATCATTAGCAGACCTTGGAATTCATTTGAACAAGAAGTTCAAATTCCTTCCCAAGGACAAAGCTTTCGTTATTGAAAAACCAATACCTGAATTACCTGCGTTGCTGAGACTGCAACCATGAAAATTAAGTTTCTCATGGTATCCGTGCCTCTGCTTCATCCTTATAAACAATATAATTAAGGCATTGCCCATGTGATTGAGTAGACCCTGCAGTATGAATGTAATTATCTTAGTAAGGGCAAATATAGAACCAGCATTCCGATCAACACCTTTTGAATTGATAAAAAAAAAATCAAACACCTTTTGGTTTTTAAATGTTTTAACAATTTTTGAAGTTTCTTATTTTGGACAATAATATATTTTACTGGTGTTTTATGGCAGAGATAACAAAGTTTCTGTTTATTTTGTTTTGGACCGAGGAACTGAAATAACTGCATTTTTTTTTGTTTTTAAAACCTTTCTTCGAACGAGGGATGCTATAAGAAATGATCTGTTTTATGACAATCAGGTGTAGTCATGTAACAAAAAACATCAAGTTTGTAGTTTGGTTAGTGTACATATGACGTTAAGTATATTATACGTATGCATGGTTATATATGTGCATTACAAAAATTGTTTAATTTTTTAAAGTCACCTACATAACACCTATCTTTGCCAAACCAAAAAGCACAAGTATTGCCTGTTTTCTTTAGTTTCCCTGCTCATTACATGTTTGATTTACTACTGTGTTAAACAGAAACAAAGGTCTGAAGACACTCAAAAACAGAAGGGGAAGAAGAGTGCAGCTGAAATAGAAGATGAATCAGAAGAAGAAAATGGTGTTCCTGGTGGATCTGAGGATGAAGCATCTGACCATTCTGAGAGAGAGGAAAGGGAAGATGAATCTGCAGATGAGTCTGCAGAAGAGACGAAGAAACGCAGACGTGGTTCAAAGAAGCCAACACCAAAAAAGGAATCTGCTGGGAAGACTAAAACCAAGAAAATAGCAACCCCCAAAAAAGCTAGTCCTATCCAATCACCAAAAAGAACTCCTAGCAAATCTTCATCCAGGCATTCCAAGGCTGACAGTACAAGCATTACAAACCCAAAGGTGTCAAGAAAGAAGAAAATTGAAGAGACCACTAAGAAAAAATCATCAACTCCTGTGAAATCTGCTACTAAGAAAAAGGGCACCAGTGAAAAAAGTGGTAATGTTCAATTTTTTTTCTCTAGTATTTTTCTTTGGTTGTTGACAACAGATGAGGAAGCAATTTTATTGAAATCAAGAAAGAAAATCAAAGAAAAGCCCCCAGGCTTCCCCCATGATGGGAATCAGCTTAAAGCATGTCAGATAAGAAACAAACTGTTCCTATGCTTAAATACCAAAAAAAAATTCCTATGCTTATTTGCCGCAAGGCAGAGCTTGTTCAGCCTACTACATTTCTAGACAGCAGGGATAGTTTTGTGATTTTACATGTTTGAGTGTTATTTTTAGGAATAAGTCTTATTTTAGTTTTGTTCCTCATTTTGTTTTTTTTCGGTTATAGTTGTTTGGGGCAGGTTTAGTCTATCTAATTTAACTTCCTTTGTAAGTTTAGCTTGTGGGGCAAGTTAAGTTGTGAGGACAGTTTCTATACCTTGGGAAGCTTCTTTTTTGTTAAACTTGTAGGCTCTTTTGGAGAAAGAACAAGTGAAAGCTTCTCTACAGAATTTGGTGTGATTGCCAATTTTAGGGTGTAATCGTCCGTCCTTGGTGTTGTTGCCTAGGATTGTGTCTCTTACATTCCTCTCTTGTTCTTTATTCTTATTTGATATTTTTGTTTGTGACCATCACTTGAATTTAGTTGCAAAAGAAGTGCTGAATCACAAAGATCCTGCATTTCACTCTTCCCCCTATTATTTTTCTGATTGAAATTAAAATCTAGTAGTTTCTGTTGCATAAATTTTAAGAAAATCAAGATGATGAACGGTTCTGACAATTCATTTATTATGATTAACCATGACAAGAAATTGCCTTTGTTTCTTAAGGTAAAAAGGCAATTGAAGAGGAGGAAATGAAACCGAGTGAAGATGAGCTAAGGGATGCAATATGCGAAATTCTAAAGGAAGTTGATTTTAACACGGTATGCAGCTTATTTTTCTGCTTTATAGTGTGATGTTAGAAACTTAGAATATAAGTATGCAATCTAGCTAATCCAGACATTCTGTGATCTTTGGGCTCTGGCCACTGGCGGGCTGGCCTAGATTTGCATGGTCTTTTGATCTGTATGCTCTCTTAGCCATTTGTTAGTGTTCTCATGAGTTTCCCCAGGAATTATTTTGTTATCTTCATTTATGCTATCATTTCTATAGTTCAATCTTTTTTCTGTAGTGTCTTTCATTTCATCTTTCCATGTATTATTTGTGCCTCCAGCTATTCATTATTATCCTGGCATTCTTTTATTTATGCTGTTTTTTTTTTCTATTTTGCAGGCAACATTTACTGACATCCTCAAGCAACTTGGTATGCACTCTCATCTATCCATAAATATTATCCTAAATTTGGTATCTTTAGGATGCAGGAAACTTCATTTGCATGATGCTGCTTAGACATATTCTTATTGCTGGCTTCTCTGAATTGTTCAATGTTTAATGCCCATATCTTATTCATCTATCAGTTGCATTGTTTTCTTCTTTGATCAATTGATCTGGTCCACGATCTTCCTGTGCATGTCTCTGTATTTGCTTGTGTATTAAAGCGAGGATTTCTCCAAATTAAGAAAAATTCCTCATAGCATCTGTTTGAATGCTTAAGAAAACTAAAAGTTTTTTTTTTTCCTCCAGTTTCTATTACCTAATCTGCTGATAAATAACCTTCTTTCAGCTCGCAGATTTGATACTGATCTCACATCAAGAAAGTCCGCTATAAAGGTCATGATCCAGGAGGAACTGACCAAACTAGCTGATGAGGCCGAAGAAAATGAGGATGACGAAGATGGTGAAGGCGATGCTGATAAAGACGACCCAAAACCTACAAGCCATGTGGTGGAGACTTGACTGTTACGATGGGATACAGAAATGAAAGAAATGGTAATATATGATGCTTTATCCTTTCCTTTCTTTGGTTAGTTATTCTCTGATGTAAGTATTGTTTTGGTCTGGCCAGATGTAATTTATTGCAAGGGTGGTTTACTGCTGACAACCCGAGACAATTCCGTGTAACTTGTTCGTGGCTGCCGGTGACAATGTGTTGTATACACAAATACAAATATGTAGCCATTTTCTTTTTAGTTTGTTTTTACACCATTTATCAGCTAAATTATGGCGTCTTGTAGGCTGTAGCATTAACCACAAAATGGAACGTTGGGTGTCATCCCTAAAAAGAGCCTTGGTCACTTAAATCCATAGAATGTACGACGCCTAGTGGCTGAGATTTTCAACCCTAACCCTATGCTGATTTGTTCTTCATTTTTTGTTCTCTTTTTTGGTTTATGATACGCCATCGGGTTTTCTGTTGTACGTGTAATGAATTGCTGAAAGTCCATTGTCCAGGTGTCCAGATTTCTGTGCAATATCTACACCATCCAGGAGCATCTATGCCTTCGAAGTTTGAACTACGTATGAATCAAACGGTAGTGAGTACAGAGTGTTCTCTAAATCTATATTTATATATACTGGTCAGGCCCCTTTTGATGCATGGTTGTTAAAAGGAATTGTGGCAAGTGTTTTATTGATAGTCAATTTGGCCGAGTGGTATCAACTATCAAGTTCAACCCATATTATCTTGGGTTACACGTTATTAGATAAATTTGTGTTAATTTTTATTATTACATTTTGTTAGTTTTATTTATTACACTTGAATGCAGCGATGCATAGGTTGGACAATGCGGAATCTTATCCATCTTAGCATTGTGTGTTACGTATTGTGTAATAAATTAAAAGAACAAAAAATCTAGAAGCGATTATGGAGTGGGAATTTCTTTTTTTAAGGTAAATATAAATAATGTTCTTTATTTTAATAAACTATTTTTTGTTAATTTATTCATTTTTAATTAATAAATTATTTTTTGATAAGTTTGCCAAACCTAATAATTTGTGTGGTTGAGATAACAATAACACCTAATAGTTTCCAAGGCTCGTAGTTCCAACTTCCAAGTTCCAAATTTTGTTATAGGATCGAGACCGGACCAGGCAACGAATTAGCTTTTACAATAAAACCGGATTTTGAAATAGCTAGATTTCCAAAATATTCACTTGGGCCAAATCCTTAATAATTGATCATTATTAATGATTGGCAATTTGGGTTGCATGATTACCTAATGTTTCTTTTTGGCTTTATATTGATATTAAATAGGTTTTAACTATGAATCATGAGCTTTTACCTTGCTTTTCCAATTTTTAACTTCCACAATTTTATTTTTCACCTGGTCAAGTGCTTGGCCCGAATTGTTGGAATTGTCAATCGGGTCCAGGTTTCTGAACACTGGTCAATGGTTCCAATTCGACTATTTAGCAAATGACCACTTCAATTAGTTTGCATCTTTCATCCTCCTAAGAAAAACTATTAGGGCTTTCCATTTATTTAGATCATATCCTGCAGCATAAAACATGGCAACCAAAATAAAAAGATGCATTCCAGAATAAAATGAACTATACGGTATTGATCAATTTCAAGAGAAAACTATTCCTTATGCACGAGAGAAAAAGCATAGAACAAATGAGACGATTTTTATAATTGTACATGACTTTCTTCCCTTGAGGAAATTGGAGGATTCTCCCTTCTTCGAACTAGTTTTTTTTTTGGTGTGATAAAACTCATTGGAATTTATAATCAACTTTTTTGCCAATGGTCAGATGCATTCTGCTGATAACCGTACACATCCGAGGAGAAATAAGCATCAACAGGAGTTCTTGGAGAAAACAAGGAACCAAGTCTACTAAATACAAGCCTTTAAGCATTGCTAGAAGCTAGTGTTTTCAAAATTGGTCGCTTGACTGTTTCCGTTTCACCCCAAAACTGTTTTTTGGCCAAAAACTGTTGATTTGGTTGACGAACCACTGACCTAGGCGGTTGAACTGTCGACCCGGATAATGGTTTTTGACCATTTATGTTTTTCTATTTTTTTATTTTTCTCAAAGTGGCCTATCTGTTTGACCCAAGAACCGAACCCCAGAATGTTTCCTTGTCTGGTTCGGTTTTAAAAACCTTGCTAGAAGCTTCTTTTTGGTATATCTCTGTACTGTAAACAGAAATGTTCCCATTTGGTATTGTGGATATGCTATAGTAACAAGACAATATAAATGTATGTCATAAGTGAGATTTTACAAGGATTAAGTAATATAATGTTGGGGTTCTGTCTTATTTTTCAACCGCTGGATTATTTTTAATCTAACGGTTGGTGTGGTCCCTCTTTAGGCTAAAGAGGGTTTTACATATAAAATGTTTCTTTTGTATATAAGGTTAGTTTTTGAGAGAGTGAGAGGTAAAGAGAAAGAAAGTACTCTTGGTGTAAGAGTGGAGTTTTTCTATTGTTTTTGTTCTTTAGGTTGTAAGAGAAAAATGGAGAGTGGGTGTATAAGTTTTAAGGATTGGTTTGGGTTGCAAGCCACAAGATACTTGTATTGTTTCTTAGTTTCTTTTATAGTGAAAACAATTTTCATCTCTCTTGTGGACGTAGGCGGAAAGGCTGAACTACGTAAATCCTTTGTATTCTCAATGGTGCTTATTTTTATTTGTCTTTGCTTGGATTATGTTATTTTTATTGCTGTTGGATTTTCTTAGTTGTTATTTCAAACACTTTGTTGATTTATTTTGTGGGTGATTGTTGTGAGGCCCCGACAAAGTGGTATCGGAGCTCCAAGGTTGGTGTTTACAAAGTATTTATGAAATTGCAAAAGAGACGCTAGCAACAAATGACACAAATTCTCAGTTTCAGATTGAGAGATATGATGGCAAAGACATTTTTACCTTATGGTTAAGAAGGTAAAGGACATCCTGGTTTGACAAGGTTTGGCTAAAACATTGAAGGGAAAGGATGGTAAGCCAAAAGACATGAAGGTGCTAATTAGGAGGGCATCGAGTCAAAGTGTGTTAGTATGATTGTTCATGGCTGATAACATTATGTTTAATGTCATGGAGGAAAATTCTGCACCAGAGTTGTGGGACAAGCTAGAGAAACTTTATTTGGGAAAAAGCTTAACTACAAAGTTATACATGAAGCGACATTTGTACGGGCTGAATATGGGAGAAGGTGGGAATCTTCCGGAACACCTGAATGTGTTCAATAGTATCTTGGATCAACTAGGGAATGTTGATGTCAATGTGGAGAAAGAAGACAAGGGCCTTTTGCTTCTTAGATCAGAAAGGAAGGTCATCTGATAGGAGATTTGAGAGCAGCAGGTCTAAATCCAAGGCCAGAGAAAAGGGCAAAGTACAACGTTACAAATGCAAGGAATTTGGTTATATGAAGAGAGATTGTCCTGCATGAAAAAAGGGTGGGAATGAATCTGGAAGCATGGATATTGCATCGAATGATGATGGAGATGTTCTCACAGTCTCTGAAGGTACATGCAATTTTTCTCCAAATGAGTGGGTTTTAGATTCTAGGTCTTCTATGTATATTTGCTACAGGAAATAATATTTTGGTACGTTCTCATTGGGTGGTGGATCTACGTGTGGCATCACGATTGTTCGGACAATGAAAATAACATGTTTGATAGAGCGGTTCACACTTTGAGTGATGTGGCATATGTTCCAAAATTGTATAGGAATCTAATATCACTAAGTTGATTGGATTCTGATGGTTGAAAGGTCTTTGCTATAGGTGGAGTCATGAAAATCACACGTGGCGGTATGGTCTTGATGAAGGGAGAAAAGTGCAAGGGTTACATCATCTGGTTGGGAGTATAATGGTTTCCATGGCCTTAATAGGATGTTGGAAATAGAGTGTGCAAGGTAGTGTGGCCACATAGAGAGTTTCTTTCCAGATAAGGTGGAGACAAGTGCTACAAGTTTCCTACGTACATATGATAGTGAGAGTAATATTTCTGTTGGGAGAGAGGAAGGATCGAGGTCCCTATCTGGAGTTAAGTAGGACTGTTAGCGTAGGTGCAGTTACACAAGTACATTGACCATTTGGTTTAAATCAGGTGGAGTCAGGACCAAGTGATTCAAGTTATGTGTAACTAGTGGTGTTTGTTTTATAAGGCTAATGGAGATTTGTAGTGTTTGTGAACAGGTGGAGGCATAAATGGTAAATATCCAAGGTGGTTGAAAAATAAGTCAAGGTGGAGATTATTGGGGTTATGTTTTATTTTTCAACCGCTGGATTATTTTTAATTGAACGGTTGGTGTGGTCCCTCTTTAGGTTAAAGAGGGTTTTACATGCAAAAAGTCTCATTTGTATGCATGGTTAGTTTTTGAGAGAGTGAGAGGCAGAGAGAGAGAGTGCTCTTGGTGTAAGAGTGAAGTTTTTCTCTTGTTTTTGTTCTTTGGGTTGTGAGAGAAAAAGGTAAAGCGGGTGTACAAAGGTTAAGGGTTGGTTTGGATTGCAAACCACAAGGTACTTGTACTATTTCTCAATTTCTTTAATAATGAAGAACAATTTTCATCTTTCCCATGGACATAGGCGGTAAGGCGGAACCACGTAAATCCTTCGTGTTCTTGGTGGTGCTTATTTTTATGTCTTTGCTTGGATTTCGTTATTTTTGTTACTGTTGTATTTTCTTGGTTGTTATTTCAAAACACTTTGTGGTTTTATTTTGTGGGTGGTGGTTGTGAGACCCCAACATAAAATATGTGCATGCATATAAAAAAGGTAATAAAATATGTGCCTTGTCAAGCTTCAAAAAAGTAGTAAAATATGAAAAAGTATATGTAAGGATCCCCCTCCAAAAAAAGGATTAACCAAAAAGCCTCCAAAACTAAATTATTAGTAGGGTTGTAAATGGATCAGATTTTGTTGACCTCGGATTAGAATTCAAATCTTAATGGATTCGGATTTGATTTAGATTTAATATACAAAATAATTATAAATTTAATTACTTTTCAACTTTTGTATATATATATATATATAGCAAGATAGTCCACGTTTACCCCACTCCCCAATAAATTCCTAAAATCTCTCCCCCTAATCTTTATGCACTCTTTCTCATTTAAAATGTTCATATTAAATAATGTTAATATTTAATCCAACCCATATTCAATGAGTATTAAATAGTGTTATTACAAAAAGTTCATAAATACGATGAGTAAATTAGCAAAAATTAAATATTCTTATTAGTATGGTTAGTAAATTACCAAAAATTAATAAATATTGTTATTAATTAACTCATCATGACTTTTTAAAAGTATTTTGGTAAATACTATTATATACATGTTAATTTACAACATTTTACAGAAATTGAAAACTCTTTAACTAATTTCTATAAAATTGAGGATTATACTTAACAATTATCAAAAAGTATAAAATTTTAGTTATTGCTATTATTATAGTTAATAACTGAATGCAGATGGGGGAATAAAATATTATAATATAGGAAAATGAAATTATTAATTAATTCATTTTGAAAAATAAGAGATAAATTAGTGTAATTTTGTTAGTAAAATACTTAATAAAAATAAATATTTAATAAAAATTTAAAATAATTTTCAATAAATCTCCATAATTACACAAATGTGATAAAGTTTTCATAAAACTACATTTTTGTAAAATAACATTTTGGAAATTAAAAGATATAATGTTGTACTTTTGGAAAAATTTTGAAAAACTATTGAAAATTATGTAAATTATTAAAAATAAATGAGTATGGGAAAGGGAAAACTGTAATTTGAACCAATAATTTCACAAATTATTAAGATAAATTAGTATAATATTGGAAATTGGAAATTATTGATTAGTTTATATCAGAAAATATAAGATAAATTAGTGTAATTCTGTATGTAAACCATCTAAAAAAATAAATTATTTAATAACAATTTAAAAATAAATTTGAATAATTTTTCAAAATTATACAAACGTAATATATTTTCAAAACTTTGCATAAAATTAAACTTTTGAAAATTAAAGATAATTTAGTATACTTTTAGAAATTTACCATGTGACTGATACTCAATAGCTATATCTTTTTGGTCATTTTTGTCATGAAATTGAATATTGGGTTGATGGGGAGTGGGTGCCTTGCCTTGAACCCGCCTGACACTACGGATGGGGCATGGGGTTGAGTGTCTTGACTATGGGGCGGGGACAGGGATGGGGTGCCCCACCCCAAACCCGCCTCATTGCCTATATAATTGTTAATTATTAGTGGAATTAATAAAAATGTTAACTTCTGTAATTATTTTTATTTATTTAAAGTCAATCAAGATTTCATTTAAAAATAATGAAAATAATGAGAGTTATTAAAATTACTACAAATGATTAATAAAATTAAATTTATTAAAAAATATTTTTTTCATATTAAATTAACAACAATTATTTTCTGTAAATCAACATTAAATGAAAATACAATTATGAAAAATTTAAATATTAAAAATATTATTGAATATTTTTAGTTAATTAATAGCAAATTTTGATTAATAATTTATCAATTAATTAATAGTAAATAAAATTATTCAACCGTTCAGATTTTCCCATGCATCGCATGGGTCCCTGCTAGTAATATAATATAAAAATGCATTTTTATAATTTTAGATATAATTATATAAAATTTATATATTAAAATCAATAAATATTATCATATAATTAGATTCATATTTGAATCATATGCAGATTGCAAATTTTGAATACAATCAACACATCATCCAAATTCAAGATAATTAGGTTGGGCCGCAGCGTTTTGAGGTATCATTAACAGGTGTAATTATTAGTACTTATTTGAATTATCACATAAGAAGACAATAGGGATCTTAACCTTATAAAACTACCAAAATTTGTAAGGTATTGGTAAATGGTAATCTATCCATTTAGGGGCCATCAGTACTTGATATATTAGTACCGTTACTACCGTACCCTTTTACCCCTCCCAAGGCCCTACATAGATAGCTTGGACTAACATTGGATAATGGTATTTTATTGGTAAATAGAACCTGCCATCCGGGAGCATGCCGGATGATTCCGACCGACTCAGAAGGAGATGTGTGAACGCTACAATTGAAGCAATTAGAAAAATATTGTCGGACATTCTGTGGCGGTCGAGCCTCGCCGATCGACTTCTCTCTCGCAAGAATTTTTTTATGAAGAAGCCGATGAAAATAACTCGTATCGTCTTTATAGGATTATAGCCAGAGGCGGCATTGGCGGCAAATCTATGCAGGAGCATTTCTTATTTGATACATTGGATCAGCTCGATAAAAAAAGTGGAAAGATGAATGCTCGCCGCCGGCGCCCGACATTGTCCACTGATGCTGCATTAGTTTGGGTATTTTTACTGAATTATAACGAAGTATGGAGAAGAATTCAGATGCTGATACGAAAGTGGCGTTATCCCATAGTCAATATTTTGTGAACTTTTATGGAACATATAGGGTATAGACCAACACCCAATTCGCCAAGAAATCATACAGATTTAATGCATGAATGCGGATTGATACCCCTTCCCCCCAACACCCAACTTACTGTAGACGAATAGTAGAATTTGAGAAGTCATTCTTCCTATTTACAACAGGCCTTCATTCAAATATCTCCATTAAATGGGACAACACAACAGACACACTAACAGAAGGAATTGAGATTTCGTCAGGTTTCAAGAATCCAGCCCAGATGCAGCCTCACTGTATGATCGATGTCCCCTGAATGTTTGATGTTGGCTTTCAAGGGTTCCATGTTCATTTGACCAATAGTTTGGTTCATGTCAAAATGATCTGCTTGAGATACATTAGATTTGACATAACTTAAGGGGGGAAGAGGGAAGATATTTGATGATTATTGAACTTGAGATCTGATGGGGTGTAGTCATGTTTAGCCTTCTTATTCCAGCAGGGGAACGGGAAACATTTCCAATTACTACGACTTCTTGTAGTTGCATTTGGACAGACCCAACTAATGGTTGTGAAATTGTCTGGGAGGCTAGACTCTTGCAGTAGGTGCAGAATGCAGCTGTGTGTTAATAATGCAACCATTTCTAAGCTTGTAATTAATAACTTCATTTTATTCTACAAATCAATCTATCTATCTCCTGTTTCCAAATTTGCTAATGATACACTACCCCTTGAACCTACCATGGAATGGGCTATTCCGTCTCCAACTGTTTAGTTGAGCGGAACAGAATCCCATTCTCATTCCTACTAGAATGACATTTTTCCATTTGAGGGAATGACCAGTCTTTGCCCCTCCTTAGGGAATGAAATTCCATTCCAATTCTCATTCTCATTCCTATCTGAACCAAACAGATAATGGGAATAGATCATTCTAATTTTATGATTTCAAAGGATTTTGATTCTAATTTCGGTTCTTATTCCGGCCATGAACTAAACGGACTCTAAAGTGGTCTAATTGAATATCTGGGGAATGGACTAGGGTGTTTTGAGAGAATAATAAGCAAAAATTAGATGCTGAAAATAATCACGATAATAATCATGTTAGCACATTGTACAGATTGGACTTGTAACGGAGTTGACAACCTCGAGGGTGGATGAATGGATCTCTGTATGAACAATTTGCAAAAGGATATATGTGAATTAGAAGCAGGACATTGTTAAGTGGATTTGAACTAGGTTGATGGTGTTTTTCAAATATTTGTTATAAGTTCCTCACTACTTTGTTAAATTTGCAAAATCAATCGAGGAATTGATGCTAAAGGTATAATTAGGGGTTAGTATGGATCGATTCGGTTTAATTTTATGACAAAACCTGAAATCTATCCTTCAGGAATTGGTTTCAGAATTTTGGAACCAGAATCTATCATGTAAAATCGAGTTTCAGAACCGGTTTTGATCTTGACAGTTCCGAGATCGATTTCAGGGTTGGTTCTGTAAATTATTGACAGTAATTTTACTGTTAAGAGTACTCTATAATTTAATGATGAACCTAGATTTATGCTAAATATATAACTATTTTAAATGACAGGAGTGGTTGGAGCCAGCTTAAACAATCATAAACTCCTTTGGTTCAATGTTAATAAAACTCATGCATCCCACGGGTCCTAATGTAAATAAGTATTTTCATACATAAATTTATTTTTACCAATAAAACATCCATAAATGCATTTTTACATAGTTTTTATGTTAACAACTTAAATATATCCTCTGGTTTCCAAAACCACTTAAGGTGTATTCTGTGGGGTGGCCCCACTTGATACAATTGGCACTAGGTTAGTGAAACGTGTTGAACCATTAGAGGATGACATGTTCTCCATGTGTGACTGCAATGTTATGTGGGTAGATATGAGCAGAGTTCTTATGGGTAGGAGATCCGATATCATTCACATGGGTCAAATATTTTTAAACTTACAATTTTATCTCTACATGAATACTTTATCCCCCACAACTAGTCAATAAGTTCTTTTTTTCCCCTTGTATCATTGGAATCAAAACCTTCTCTCTCTCTCTCGGGTTGAAAGCTGATGAATAATATCAATTGCTAAGGTTTCGTATTGGGGATTATATTTCTTTAGGCTCCGTTTGAAAATAATGCAAATAAGTGTGAATGCAAATATGTAGAGTATAAAACGATCCATATAAATTACAAATTTGAATTAATTTTACACTGACAAATTTAAGCAATTAGTAAGAAAAGACGATTACCAACTACCAAGTGCTGATTACTCTGGTGAAATTGCTGATGACAACCTCATGGATGATCATAACAGCAACTCACAAAATCAGAGTTTGGGCGCTGTTTTTCACCGAGATTTCTCCAATCAGCTAAAACCTTCCCTCATTGAAGCTGAGGTTTCTCTAACCCTCTTTATAGCATCTTTCATCTATGAAAAATAATCTAGACATAACAATTTAGTATGGGTCGAGAGTTATTTGTTTTTTTGTCATATTTTTTTTCTTTGAGAAAAACTGAAAAAGAGTGGACAATTTTTTTTGTCATAATGTGGGCCAGCATGCGGGCCTGGGCAGGCTCTAGCATGCTGGGTCGTGGGCAATACAATTTTTTTTTAGAAAATGTGAAAGAAAATAATGAAAAGTTAAAAATAAATTAATAAAACTAGCGGTAAAACATGCTGGTAAGTGGCATGTCAAAAGGTAAATTATTATATAGGAAAAAAATTTGTGAAAGGTAAATTTTTTAATTAAAAGTTTATTGGAAAAAATGTTTAATTAAAATAAAAAAAATTATGTATAATGATATATTTAATTTAATAAAATAAAATAATAAATAAATAAATAATCACGACCATCAGGCAATAGAGTGAAAGATGGAGAGATGACTTTTGTCATTGTATTTTTGTTTTATATAGTGGAGTAATTGTAAATAGTTAAATAATAATTAATTTAATTTAATAAATAAATAAATTTAGTAAAATAAATGAGATAAATAGACAAACATGTGAGAGTAAATATATACACAATTTTATGTCTTACTTTGCTAGTAATAATAATTTGTTAGAATATTAAATTATTAACTAATTAAATAATTTAGTAAACGAGTAAATAAATAAATAAAACTTATGTATTATAAACACAAGATTGTTAAAGGCTATCTCAAATTAATTAATTAATTAATTTAACATTGTTAATGGTTCGGGCTGAAGTATCATGCTACCAAGCCCATGAACAGTCTTAGCTCTGTTTGTGGCCCGGCTTGGCCTAAGACTTGGCCCGCATACCATCCCTGCCCGCGGCACAATACGGGCCCATGCCGTCTTGGGCTAAAATAAAATTTTTAGATCTTTTATAATTTATGTTAAAAATTTCATTAATTTTTTCAAAATTTTTAAAAAACATGGCTTAGCCCGGTTTGTGGCTGGGCCTGGCCTAAGACTTTGCCCGTGGCACGGAACGAGCCTGTGTGTTCTCAAACTGTATATTATATGTATAATATAAAATTTTATTTTCAATTTTATTATACCTTTTCATTTTATTATTGCATATATAAACAATTGTATACATCAAAATTCATATAAAATAAAACTTAAGATCTTTTTAAATTTTTACCTATTTTTTAATCTATGTTAACTTTTTAATTATTTTTTCAAAATTTTTAAAAAGCATGGATTAGCCCGATTCATGGCCCGGCCTGGCCTAAGACTAGGCCTGTAGACCAGCCCGACCTGTGGCATGACACAGGCCTACGTGGGATTGGGCCAACCCCCTAAAGTATCCCAGGGGAGGGAAGCACAACCCAACTTAGAACGGCCTGCACGACATGGCCCAACACAACCCGTTTGATCACATTCAGTAAAAAAGATTAATTCTATAAACTTGTATTTTCATGGCAAATAATTTAAAAATATGTAAAATAATTAAATTGGAAAATCTTCAAACTTATTAATAACCTACCCAACTTCAGCTTCAGCCATTAAGAAGCCCAAACCTCCCAAAAATATTATTTTACTAACGACAAAGCAATAAGTTTTTCAAATCAGCCACTATCAAAATAATAAAACCGGGAACTTTGGATCTCTCGTTTCATTCAAATTGGAATTCAATGCCATATATATTCCATACACCTTCCATGCTTAGCATCAATTAGGTTCTCGTTCTATAAACAATGGACAACATAACCAGGCAAACCATTCCCTTACAAGGCAATTGTTTTATCTTAAAGCCACACATTCCTTGCAATCCTCATCATACAAAAAGCCAAATCAATTCCAAACAAGCAAAGTGAATACTAAATAAGAAAAAAGAAAAGGACAATTTCCTTAAATTATCTTTACTATTTGTGAAATGGACTAACTGCACCCTTATTTTTTATATATTGTCTTAAAGTATTCTTATTGTTTCTAAAAATTGACATTGTCATTAAGTGCTAACGAAAGAAACGAAATGTCCAACACTATTTCTCGAATTTCAAAATAAAACCCAACTGATGAGCAATTCCGATGTCAATTTTTAGAACATAAACAGTTTTACATATGACCAGACATGGAAAGAACATACATGGGTTTAAGAGTGAAAATGTTAAATGATATGAGAGGCACAACAACCTCTTCCAAGCTTATATAACAAAAAAAAAATTAGTATGGTTCTTGCTATTTGATCAAAATGAGAAGTAATGCGTAGAAACACACCTATAAAAGTAAACAACAGAGACAAACAATCCCAGAAATCCAAAAAGACACTTACATCAAGCCCTTCATAAACAACCCAAAGAAACACCAAATAACCCACAAAAAAAAGCACTTAGTTCATTAACACGACAACGAGTGACGAACATTTAATCACTACCAAAAAACCAAACCTAAGAGTGGTATACTCACAACTATAACACCCAAAACAAAGTGACGACTCCAAACCTGCAACCAAAACAACAGAAATTTAAAAGAAAAATGGAGCAAACAAAAAGAACACTAATTGAACAAGACGAAACCTGTGAGTGGAAAGCAAATACTAAAAATCACATGAAGGAAATTAGAGCAAATAAATGAATCACAACTTGCAAGAAAAACCTTCTCCCATCACCAGTACTTATCTTACAACCCCGAAAAAAAACAGAGAAGCAAATAGCTGAACAAATGAAGAAGAAAAATAAGAAGAGATAAATAGAAAACCCTTACAAAGAATAGAAGCCTAGGAATGCAATTAGACGATCCAATGGGAGTGGGAGATAAAGGGAAGAGAAAAAAATAGAACGAAACGAAACCCTCACAGAAAAATAAAAGAAATGGAGAAGTGCGGACAGGCCCATTGCAGAATTCTGATTTCCTTTGCAGATCTACAATATTTGGAAAGGTCAATTACCCCCCACCATATGCACCAATGCCCGCTTGTGAATTAGTATCAATTCCGAGCTGGTACATACCCCAATTGTACTTTAGGCCTATGAATTCTGATCCTGGGCTGAACTGTCATTCTCCCTAATGAAAAAGGACTAGGTGTAGGAGAGCGAGGAGTGATACACCTCGTCAAATGCATGTTGACCGTCAGCCTCAACCATTCGCTGGCCGACAACTCAGCCATCCTAAACATAGCTTGGTTGGTTTTTGTCAGTCCTCGAACGTTGGCCAATTCTTGCCAGTTCCCAAACGTTTGCTCATTGACAAGTCAGCTACCCTAAACATAGTCTTGCCAATTTAGGATAGCTGACAAAGAGGGGGAGAGACAAACGAGACTCAAAGCGTGATTTTCTCACACGCTCACCTAACCCGCACGGGCTAAAATGTCAGGTTTTTTCACACAACACTCGCATGTGTAGATCCCATTTCCTAACTGCAAAAGCTAGGGGTTAGCATTATTTGGTTAAAACCAAAAAACTGAAACCCAAATTTTGGTTTCGGTTTTGGTTTTTAGGTTTAGAATTTCAGTTAACCGAAAAAAATTGAATTAACCAAACTTTATTATCTATAATATATATATATATATATATATATATATATATATATATATATATATATATATATATATATATTGTTGAA
Source organism: Nelumbo nucifera (assembly GCF_055504915.1). Lineage (NCBI taxonomy): Eukaryota > Viridiplantae > Streptophyta > Magnoliopsida > Proteales > Nelumbonaceae > Nelumbo > Nelumbo nucifera. The sequence continues at coordinate 151,311,301 of NC_142649.1, forward strand.
ATTTGGCTTTAACCGAAAACCGAACAAAAAATTTTGGTTTTGATTATTACGGTTTCTTGGATGGGGTCAACCGTACCCCATTTTGCTTTTAATATATTTACAAGATAGACTAAATATTAAAAATAAACTTAAAATTTTATTTTATATAAATTTTAGTGTATACGATTATTTATATATGAAATAATAAAATGTAATTAAAAAAAATTACAATAAAATTGGGCCATGCCTAAAATCACCCATGTCGTGTGCGGGCATTAAGGCTCACTTTAGAGTTCCAGATATATATATATATATATATATATATATATATATATATATATATATATATATATATATATATTAGTAAATGTGTATGTGCATTTACACATGGCAGTATCTCTAAGGTAAAATGATTTATAATTTATGGTCACTTTTTATAATTTATTTATCCAAAAATTAATTAAGATATTAAGTGGGCAGTTTTTGAAGTGAAAGCAAAGGACATATATGCCCTCTTTATGGAGGAAATTTTGGACCTTCTAGCTCTATCCAACACTGCAATTGTTCTAGTGTCAGTGTGAAAATGTCAACGATCTCTGCCCGTGATAGTTTTTATTGATGGTGGTACTTGTATGGAAATTATAGGAGCTCGATCAGTTGAACATTACATTATAAACTTTATGAGTTTATAAAACATTATAGGAGAGACGATACAACAAAGAAGGCTTGGAGTTCACAACTTCACATGAAGCCTTGCCACTTGAAGTAGAGCTAATAAGATCAGGGTGCAATTGATACAAATATCATCTTTTTTTTTTTTTTGGAAACCGCCCTTAGGCATCATAATTCATTTGAAACAATTTGTCAAGAGAACAAAATATAAAAAATGGATGAAGGAGAACATAAAGAACTTCTGCAACTGAATAAAGGTAAATAAAAATCACCAACAGAAGTAGACAAGCACATCTCCAATCCACCACAAACGGTGAACAAATCTGACAATAGAGGATTCCAAAAGACTGCATTCGCCGGAGGACTGCGAACGGAACTCACCATTAACAGCAATTGCTGGAGAAATGCGAGCTGGCTCAATCATAGACGACAATTGTGAAGCTACATCCACCAGTAACGATCGCCCAATAAAGAGTCCAAGGCACGAACCCCATGTCAAAACGCTTGCAAAAAGAAAAGAAAACATAAAAAGAAGCACAAAAAACAATAGGAAAGAGAAGAGCAAACGATGGGGGAAAGGCGAGGGAAGAACGAATAGATGGGAGAAAAACATGGGGAAAGGAGAACCCAAATGGGAGAAACCAGAGAACAAAGCCTTGAGAAAACTTAAGAAGCCTTGAGAAGAATTCGAGATGAAGCCTCTCTCGAAAGAGATAGATAGAGATAAAGATAGATAGATAAATAGATAGATAGACAGATAGATAGATAGATAGAGAGAGAGAGAGAGAGAGAGAGAGAGAGAGAGAGAGAGAGAGAGAACACATGGGGGAAGGGGAAAGGAGAAACTAGATGGGCGGCTCCCTTCGGGAGGGAGCCACCCCAAAGAAAACCCTATTCGAAAACCCTAAATGATCACCTCCTTAATACTTTTCAATGATACAAATATCATCCATCCGTTGGAGAGCTACCACCAAACATCTTTCCTAAGTCATTTTCTGAAAAGGGGTTCCGTCCACACATTTCATTTTAAAATGTTTATGAAAACAAAAAAAAAATATATAATAGATTTAATAATATTTATATTATTAATAATTTTATATCTTTCAAAAATCATCACGAAATAATGTAATAACAATATAAATAAATTTAATAGATTAGTCAATTTAAATCTTATTCAAATAATAACTTTAACACTAAAAAGTAAAATATTATTTAAATATTTGTGATGTGGGCTAGTCAGGCCTAGCCCATTACGGGCTGGGAGGCCCAACCCACTAACGCTTGACATCGCTAGCCGCAACAGGGGGAAAGCCCTACTGCCTTCGTATGGAGCCAACCGCAAGGCAGTCAGACATACCCGTCGGGGCCTGCCGCCTAACCTCATACGACCCTCATTTGGTGCGTTCATCTTCACCTACCTCCAGCCCGTTCAAGTATAAATAAGAGCTAACTCTCCCTTAACGGGGGATCCAGAACTTGGGATTTTGACATAACTCCCTCATTCACTTTCTACACCTACCTTTCTTCCTTAGCATTTACTCTTAGGGAATTGGTGTATTCGAGGACTGTCACCAAGACCTCATCTGCACCTCCTCCTATTTTACACATCGTACTAACTTGAACGTTGGAGCCTCCTTCTCGGGTTTACACCCGAGGCCTCTGACACTTCTTGTTTTGCAGTACCTCGGATCTCTAGGAATCTCGCCATCGAGGTGACGACTCACCGTCCTCGACTTCTACGGTCCTCGAAAGGAATACCTCACATCGGCCTATAGTATTCGGCCTCGGCTTACCTCTCCCAAGGCCTCGAAGTCTTCAGCCTACCTTCGGAACTTGGAGAGTGAATTTACCTCGTTGCCCCTGGCTAATCCATGGGGTAATAAATGGCGCCGTCTATGGGAAGCATTGCTAAGACGACCCCCTTTTTAGGATAAAAAAAAAATACTTACTCCAATCCCTCCTAAGCTCGAAAGCCATGGTGCGGAGAACCAAGAATAATCAAAACTTGGTCACCTATGAACAATTTCAAGCTGTCATCGATCATTTGAACCGCCTTACTCAACATATGGAAGAAGTTTGCCCCTGAGTTGGAGGTCCCTCTCGAGGCAACTGCCCCGCTGGGGTGTCAGAGGATCAGGGCCGACACGAGCATGTCGAGTCACCAGCCCTCGGCCAGGGCAACAACTTGTTGGCCGAGCCATCGGAGCCAGGCTATAACCGCCCCCTAATTCACCACGAGGGAATATCCGTCCTCCCAGCTGAAGGGAAAATGTGCCCACTCAATCCGAAGACAGTCACCAGCCTTCGGAGCAACACCACTGCCATTGGAGGGAGGTCCCCAGGGACGATGACGGGCATCTCGGCCGCCCTGGAGTTCGCTCCCGAGGCGAGAGCCAATGCCACGGCACTCCCCCTCCTGTCTTGGATCTTCGGGACGTTCTGAATGATCACCGCGCCCGTAGAGGAGCATGCGACCCAGTCTCGGAGTACTCGGGAGTCCGAGTTGACACCCACCAAATCCGTGAAGATAGAAGCAGGGCCCATGCCCTTCCTGACCTAGGGTTTTCTGAGTTGTGAGCCGAGATCAGGGCTGTCAAGGACGAGCTCCGCTAGGTTAAGGAGAGTCAAGCCAACGCCTCAACCAGTCACGGCAACTCCGCTGATTGCATGGACGCATTCACATCGGAAATCATTTCGGAGCCTCTCCCCCTACACTTCAAGGCTCCTACTTTGGAGATGTACGACGACTCCTCAGGCTCGGATGACCACCTGGAGAGTTTTCGAGCACTCATGATACTCTACGGGTATTCGGACACCTTGACGTGTCGTACTTTCCATGCCACCTTCAAGGGGGCAGCGTGCCGCTGGTTCTGCAGCCTCCCCCGAGGTCAATTAGCTCTTGGGAGCAGTTTGCCAATATGTTTCTCACCCTTCATTAGCAGCAGGTGATGCCTGATAAGAATAAAAATTATCATATTTTTATCCCTAAATATTCAGTCTTTTATATTTAATTAGTACTTAATTGGACTCATTATGCTTGTATTTCGATTCAGGGCATGAAAGAATGCGTCAGGAGAAAAACAAGGCTAATCGGGTAATTTTGCATAGTTTCGGCGCCGCGTAGTAATCTGGGTATAACTCTCCTATCCGGACATCGATTGAGATGATTCAAGAAGCATTGGAAAGATAAGGAAAAACTCTACAACTTTTATGTTTTGAGTTTTGAATGATTCGGACTGCATAAAAGTCAAAATCGGGCCCTAATTCTGAGCAAATTCGTAGAGAAGCCCAGTTCCCAGCAGAAGCCCAGTTCACAGATAAGCCTTGCCGCAGCCCAATTCGTTGAAGAAGCCCAATACGAATACAAGAATAAGCAAACTGCAAAGAGTGCTATCAGATTTAATTTTCTGATGTAATTCTAGAAAGATAAAGGAGATTGAGATTATCAGATAAGAGATAGGATAAAATTAGATCTAAACTAATCATTAGGAATTAGGACTTTCTATTTTTGAGAAAGAACTCCAAAAAAGAGTTGGAAACAGCCCCTCCACCTAAAGCTATATAAAGGGGGGGGGGGGGGGGGGGGGGGGGGGGGGACTAGCACCAGGCATCAATCAATCTGGGGAGCAATCAAAAGTCCTCCAAGAGAGCTTCAGCTTTCAAGGAAGCAATCAGCAACCTAGGAGGAGAAGAAGGCGGCGGCAAGGAGAAGACAAGCTCTTCGATCTCAACTTCAAGGGCGACATCATGAGGTCTTTCTTATACCTTGTTTGTTTAATCTTCTTTATCATGAACTAGTTTATTTATAGCTGGGGCTATGGAAAGCCTAACCACGACCATGAATTGACTTTTATTTAATTCAACCAAGTTGTTTTTATTTTCATATTGTCTATGAGTTATTATGCGTAATGCAATTAGGAGCTTGGCCACCTCTTAGTTGATTTGGTTTATGTGAATGAACCGAAAGGGGAATTCATATAATAGACTAAATAACTCATAGTGTGAATTGAATGGTATATAGGAATATATATACATGATTGATCTGATGATACAGGTTTTTCATAGAACTTAACGCACTTTCTATCTCGAGAACTCTAATCGAGGAATCGAAGGGTTACTTGATAGAAGTAGGTTTGATATATCCTGGAAGGGAATATTAAATAAATTAGGAAAAACTTCAGCTTATGAAAATAATAAATTATCTTGGTTAATTTAATAAATTGATAATTGGAAATGTTCGGTGGACCAATAGTCCTGGCACTTTCAGTTAAATCGTTGCAAGTTCAATCATTGATTGCCATTGTTTTTATCTCTTTTCTTTTTCTATCTTTAATTTTCAGTAGTTCCTATTGTTAGATCCAAAATTCGGTTGTCCAAATAATTGAGGGAAGTTATAGTTCTAATACTTATTTTGTTAAATCCTCGTGGGAACGATATCTTTATACCACTTGATAACTATTGCACTTGCTAGGGTTATATAATTATAGATATCAAGTTTTTGGCGCCATTGCCAGGGATTTAATCCTAAAATAATATTAGAACTTGTTAACCTTGGTTAATTTGGATTTTACTCTTTATTTAATGTGTTCAAATTCTTGTTGTGTTCAGATTAGTTAGTGTATGACACGCACTAGAGGCAAAGAACTAGCAAAATTCGACCTTGAAATAGAGAGAACCCTTTGCATACTGCAAAGAGCCAACAAAAGTAAAGAGAGAGAGAGAGGGTTGAAGGAGGCGAACCAATAGAAGAAGTTGAGGAAGATATGGCAGACGAAGCAAATCGAGGTATCGAAGCCAACCCTGAGAAAATACAAGCCATATTGGACATGGCACCTCCTCGGTCGGTGAAGGAAACCCAGAAGTTCATTGGCCGTGTGGCGGCGCTCAACTGCTTCATGTCAAAGTCAGTTGACCGATGTCTTCCCTTCTTCCGAGCCATCAAGAAATTGAAGGATTTCCAGTGGATGGAGGAATCTCAACATGCTTTCGATGAAGTCTAGGAGTACCTCGCCTCACCTCCCCTCTTGGCCCGCCCAGTACGAGGAGAAACTCTATACCTTTACATATCAGATGGGAACGAAGTAGTCAACTCAATCTTGATCAGAGAAGACAGAGCACAGAAACCGATATACTATGTCACCAAAGTGTTGTGCGACGCCGAAACCAGATATTCCGAAGTGGAGAAGCTAGCCTTCGCCCTCATGGTTTCAGCCCGAAATCTTACGCCTTACTACCAAGATTACACCATTACGGTGTTAACAAACCCGCTTCGGTGATGATGCTCTCCAGTTAGACCCGCTCCATCTATTCCTTGGAGAGTCCTTGTCGTGCCTCCTTCAGCTGAATCTTGAGGTGCTCCCGAACTAATTGCTCGTCCAAGAACGCCTTTCAAAACTTCTGGTGCTTGTCCTCAGTGGCAGCAGCTGCCTTTTGGAACTTCTCCCATTCCTTCTGGAGCTTCTCCTCGATGGACTTCTTCTCCATCTCCGCCTTGTCAATGCGAGACATGGCCTGCCTCATTCAGTCCCCCAAACCGACAAAATGCAGATATGCCTGCAACAAAGCCAGTTAGCAAACGAAAGGGTAGGGAGAGAAAGAAACACAAAACTGAAAAGCATCTTACCTCAGCTAAGTGGTACAGGCCCTCATCGTAGATGGCCTTTGGGTTGCTCTGCAACAGGTGGTAGTGATCCCTCGGCTAGAAGGCCCCGCTCACCAGTTCCTAGTTGACCCCCTCATCCTGAACGGAGTCCCCTTCTCGGAGTTGTCATTGTAGGCGGAAGATCTTTCTGGCCCCCTTGGCTCTCTCGAGGAGCCCCTGTACTGATGAAGGGGCTGATGAAGGCCCAGATGGACGCTCCCCATGTGTGGACCTCTGCACCACCTCCTCGGTCTGTCGCTCTATATTGGCCACCTTTTTGCGGCGGCTCTTCCCTCGGCATATCTATTGCGGGCCTCTTCCTACCCACCTCGGACCCGTCTGTGGGCTTCTTTGGCGCCTCGGTCTGGGTGGTTGGCTTCTTCGGTGCTTCCGCTAGCTTTTTGGCCCCCTCCTAGGGCCTCTTCACCTCACTAGGGACCTCTTGGGGTGCCACAACTGGCTACTTCCCCTTGATCCTTGGTCGAATCCATTCGGTTTTGGTCGGTTTACAAATGGCCTATCCGAAACTGACTGGGTTGGAAAATTGCTTAACCAAAGCTGATTGGAATTACTAAAAAACCAACCAACTCGGTCGAGTGAGGTTAAGTTGGTCAGTTTCATTTGTTTGGTGAACAATCCTAGCTGAAATTAATTTTATGTGTTTTATTGTTTAGCTTTCGTTTAACAAAGTCCATGTATCGCATGGATTCCTGCTAGTGTATATATATGATGAAAATACTTATATTTTTGTTATTCTTTATTTAAATTGTCATTTTTTCTTTTTCTTTTAATAGTTTATTATTTTTTAAAAAAGTTAAACAGAATTGAATCACATTTAGATATCCAACATCCTTTTTAGATTCAAATTTGAATCAGTATTTGTAAGATCCAATCAGATTTTCAGATCAATTACAATATGCCCACTTTAAATCTGATCCAATCCATTGGCATCTCTACTTCTCACCGATCATATGAAACACTGTTCATTTCACATGCCAATAACCCATATTAGTTTTACGGATCCAACTGAATATTGGATCATCTGAGTTTCATCAATTGCTTAAATTTCAGCGATTAGACCATAATATTAAGGGGTTCTTATGATTCAGTCCATCCCTAGGTGAAGTTAGGATTTCCTAGAGATAGACTGAATCCTGCCTGTAGATTGATGTCAAATTCAAGGGCATGATGTAATTTATAGGGGGGAGTTACTAATAAACTAAGAGGGGCTGTAAAAAAATTTGTGAGGGGAATTGCAGTCCAAAAATCCCTAATATTAATGGGTTCATATTCATATATATATATATATATATATACACTCCAGTACTATTCCAGTATATTAGAAAGAGAAAGCATTCTAGATCATTCCACAACATCCTTATAAAAATGTCATTTTGAGCGTAAGGGACCACCCACCCGACCATCACCTGATAGCCGGAAAGATTCAGGGACGTCACCGGCGGTCGGCCCCTTCCAATTCTCAAGTGGCGGTCCCCGCCACTCTTTTTTTCCTTTTTTTTTTTTACTGTATTCAATTCATATGCCCATCACTTGAAAAAACAAAAGAAACAGAACCAAAGGTCCCCCAGCTATTTCAGTAATGTGGAGCCAATCAGAATCTTAGGGCCCGCGCCCCGGCATCAACAGCTTGGTTCTCTGCAGCAATGTCACCTACTTTGCAGTATGGAGTCAAACCCCATTACGATCCATGAATGAATCAACGCCAACATAGATACGCATTGGAGGAAATACATTTGTTTATTCCTAAAACAAAACAGTCAAACTATATATAAATATAACCATGAACTTGATGGGATCCTTTCCTTCACCTCTACTCAAGTTGGAATTGCAAGCTTGTATATGTGCAAAAGATTTAAACACAAAATTTCAAAGTTCGAACTCGGTGGAAAAAGTCGATTTTGGATTTGGTGGCATCCTCCCTACTCCCTGGTTTGGGGAATGGCGGTTAAGAGTAAAAATTAGTGGATTGCTCTAAGGTTTTGTTTGTTTTTCGATAAATAAGAGGATTTTCATTGATAAACTTTATAGTAATTTTTTTGTATTAAGTATTTCGATAAAATGCATTCATCTTCCATGTGGGTAAGTAATTTTTTCATATGGGAAAAATGTTTGTAAAATATGATGGAATAAATTTGTCCTTTTTATAGATAAAAAAAAAGAAGTAATTATATTATTTACCTTAAAATCAATCAAAAGAACATAAGCACATAATTGAAATTACCCGAACCAATGAAAAATTTATAAATGAATAGGGCCTAAATTTTAAATACAAAATTGCAATTCAAAGTGATTTTTGGGTAAACTACAAACTGCCACTTATATTACATATATATACATAAAAGAATAATTTTTATTGGATGGGATCATGGGAGGGAGTTAAATCTACATGTGAAGTGAGTGGAATATAAGTTTTAACACTCAAATTCGAAGTAATCGGATCTAAAATCCAACTGAGTATCGGACTTTTTGAATCCATGGACAACCTTAACCTTAAGCAGCAAGGTTCAAAATTTTAGTATTGGTGGTATGTTGATATGGTGTTTTAGGGTACCCAATAATTACCCATTTCAAGGGTTGAGATGCCTTTAAACCAATCCCTCTAAAAAAGTTTAGTTATTGAAGAAAAAACTTAACAATACACCCCACCCCTTCCGTGTATGGGTGTCTCAGTTTTTGCTTTATATATTCATTCCTTTATTTATGCTTTTAAAGTAAACTAACCCTTAAAAACAACTTTAATTAGACGTCCAAAGTCAAAAATTCATAGTTAGCCAAGGACAAATCTCCCCCACTAGTGTTATGTTAGTAGTGGAAGTGTGGAACTGGAACATTGGCGCGCTGTAGCCGTCCAAGACAATGACACACTGCAACAGCAACAACTATATCACAACTCATTCATTCGCATACAGCTACAGCCCCAAATAATGTATAAACTACAGCTATAGTATATATTTAGAATTGAACAAACTATGGTGTGTAATATATATTATGGATGTGCAAGTGGAAGCTCGCTTTCTCTTGCCTTTGTTATTTTATTGTCCCTTCAATACAAGTAACAACCCACCACTCACCATTTAATGCTAACCACAATTAGTATACAACGGTTTTACTTTTACACACAGGATTCATCCTCGGATACTGGGCTGATTGATTAGGGTTAGCCCACCAAAGTCATTGATCTTGACCATCTAAAATTCTAAATGGGCCCGTGTTGAAGACAGAAGTTGAAGCGGTGCTCCTCACGTTATACGTAACGTGTATGAAGAAGGCCCACCCAATTGAATTGAATGGTCCTGATCCAAATTGCGTTGGTTGGAAGCCCGTGATTAGGCTTATAAAAGAGTCAGTCAATTTGGATGACTGGAGTGAGGTCGCCGTTGACCTTTTCTTCCACTTGGCTTGGCTCGGTTCAGTTTGGCTTGAATCCAACAACAACAAGTCAAGCCGCAACTCGCAAGCCCGCGGCTGGCACGAACGAAACTCTCAATCCAAATAAAGACTCTCTACACATCCGGTTCCTACCGACCACGTGCCGTGCCGCGGCTCACCGACGATCCAGATCCTCCGATGCCTCGACTCATCAAACGACAACAGGCCTATCCAGGGGACGCATTCTTATCGACACATAAACGGTCCTCAATCGCCCACGTGTCGCAGAAGATGTGATATTAGACCAAAGATCCAACGGACCCGGCATTCTCTACCCAAAGCCTCTCCCCAAAAAAGATCCAAATTTCTCTTCCTCTCTCTCTCTCTCTAGCTTTTCCGACGACGTCCCCTATCCCTATTACCCTCCTTTCCGGTTACCATCTCACCGTCTGTTCCTCTTCCGGTCAATCCTTCTACACCCATCCCTACTTTCTTCCTTTCGTCTTGGATTACGGTCGAATTCTTAGCCGAGAGTTCTTGATTTTATCTGGTTTTGCTGCTAAATTTACTATATTCCTCTCTCTCTCTCTCTCTCTCTCTCTCTCTCTGTTTCACCGCAAAGTTCGTCCAATCCCTTCCTGTGAAGCTTCTTTTGCTGTCTCTAAGAATTCTAATTTCTTTCTCCGCTTTCTATAAATTCCTTATCTCATAGAAGGGTCGTTTCTTTTTCTTTTCTCTTCTCTCTCTCTCTCTCTCTCTCTCTTCCGACTTCTGTCATAGAAGCAAGCGTAGCGTTGTGAGTTCTTGTCACAGAAGTATCTGGGTCGGACTTCATGGGGGATTCCGACAACGAGTCCGGCGGGCACAACAACAACGCGAACAGCGAGTTCTCGCCGCGGGAGCAGGACCGGTTCTTGCCCATCGCTAACGTGAGCCGAATAATGAAGAAAGCACTTCCTGCGAACGCCAAGATTTCCAAGGACGCAAAGGAGACGGTACAGGAGTGCGTATCGGAGTTTATCAGCTTCATAACCGGTGAAGCGTCGGATAAATGCCAGAGAGAGAAAAGGAAGACGATAAACGGCGACGATCTGCTCTGGGCCATGACCACGTTAGGATTTGAAGAGTACGTAGAGCCCTTGAAGATATATCTGCAGAAGTTCCGAGAGATGGAAGGTGAGAAAAGCTCCATGGGAAGGCAAGGCGAGAAGGACGGCTCCGGTGGTGGTTCAGGCGGCGCAGGATCGGCCGGGGGAGGCAATGGCGCGGTTGTAAATCCAGGGGGTAGCGGTGGCGGTTTTAATGGAGGTGGGATGTACGGGGGAATGCAGCCGGCGATGATGATGATGGGTCATCATCAAGGACAAGTATATGGCTCCGGTTCGTATCATCAAATGGCCGTGGCTGGTAAAACCAGTTCGACCACTGGCGCCGGTGGAGCTCCAGCTGCGAGGCCAAGGTAGGTGTTAGAAGTGAGTGCTGTTTATGATAGACAGTTGTTGAATGAATATCGAACGAGTGAATGATGATGCTGATTGTATGGTCCTTTTAGGGTTCCTATTTTCTACTCTATCCTTTGTTCCGCTATTTCCTTTTTCTTCTGAATTATTTTGGAGATGTTAATTAACTTGGATTAGAGAGAACTTAATGTGAGGGGTTGTTGGGTTGAAGGAGGAATCTATGTGTAATTGAGAGAAGAAAGAACATATGTATCACCACCATAGTGAAGAGCAAAGATGTGTAACATAGATATAACAGCATCTGATGATGTCTTAGTTCTTCTAATTGAGCAACAGAAAACAATCTCAAATCTTCTGTATTATACTTTTTTTGTGCTTATTCTCCTTAGTTTTTCTATGCATTTTCTTTTTCAGTTTAAAATGGAATTCTTCTGGAAGACATAAATGGGTATCACAATTTCAATTCAGTCATTCCATGAATCGTTGGGAGAAGGTTAAAAAGTGAAAGCTAAGAGGGTGTCGGTGTTAAATTTTATTTCTTTGGTAAATTTTGAAAAGCAATAATACAACAACAACAACAACAAGGAATGCAGACAGCATTTTCCAGATTTGGAGAAACACTTGTAGCCTCCATATGTTTGGGAGATAAAACATCAATTGCCATGGATTAGATCTTGTTTTCTTTCTCCATATTTAGTTCTGTACTACCCCTTCGCTTCGCTTCGCTTCGCTTCGCTTCGCTTCGCTTCACCAAAAAATCTATAGTACGTACCTGCAGAAAAAAGAAAACCTTTGGTTCTGTGGACGAAAAAAAAGATGAAAAAAAAAGAAAGGAGGACTCGTCATGGAATGATTTTTTGAAGGGGACTTGTTAAAAGAGGGAACTGGGGAAGGTTAACTGCAATAGGTCGTGGACTCGTGCTGCTGCAACTACTACTACTGCTACTGCGTGCTCAGTCGGTATAGCAGTGTTTGGTCAGAATCTAGGCATCATAGTCAGCAACGGTCATTCTAACTGTAATGGCTACGGCGGTTTATTGTGTGGATGGTTGGAAGTTGCAACTTCCTAAACCGATAAAACCAACAACGCATTTGACATTGCCCCAAAAAATAAATAAATAAATAAAATAAAAGAACAGTGCCACAGAGGACATGTCAAATGTTCTATCAAACTGCATGAAAGGTTAACCGCCCAGAAAAACTCAAGAAACTGGTTGCTGCTTACATATGTATTGTTAAGCACAGACTAGATCTTTTTGATTATAAAACAATTAATGGAGTTCAATGCACTAAGACAGAACAAAACGTAATTGGAAGCTCGGAGGCTGGACTGTCTCTCGATTCTAATTAATACTCGTTATATTGGAAAGGGTGTAACGGTAGTTTCGCATTCAAGTATTGTTGGATCTGATTTTTGCAACTGAGTTGAGACATTTAAGGCTATGTTTGGTCTGAGAGAGAAAAGGCAGGGAAATGTAAGCGAAACCTATACAAGTTTTGTAAAGGTTTCCTTACTTTTTCCTTCAAACAAAACACAGGTTATTTATGGGAAAAATCTATGATATGATAATGCGGGAAAGACACAGTTTTGGCGTGTTGACCAATCAAGACCCATCCATGAATTTTTAGAAATAAGGATTTTCGAATATCATATCTTTCCGATTTCATAGCTGAACGCTTTATTTATACTTGAAACACAAAAATTCTTGTTTTGTACTTGTAGTCCTGTTTGTTGAGAAATGTGCATTTTTCATCCATATCAGCACCATGTTGAGACTTTGTGCTACTACCAAAGTAGGAAACATCAAATGGATATGCTGCTTATTGAAACATCCCCCAACATGGATTTTCATGGGAAATGTTTTTTTGACCTTTTTAAATCAAAACAATGTCCTACTAATTATACTCCTATTGTGCTGATGTGGCTACGTTTATGCTTGAAACACCAACGATACCTAAAGCCCCCCTTAGTTGGCACCAATAGTGTCGTTGTCTAGGATAATATAACTGAGAAAAGCCCCACAAATGGCTTGAGGCATTGTTTTCTTAAAATAAAAACACTAAACCTTATTTTTTTTCATTTCTAAATGTGAAAATACAAATTTGTTCTTAAGACTCAGTTTGGAACAAGTACAAATGCCAATATGTACTATGTACAGTGCAAACACATACAAAATAATATAAAATATAAGGTTTTGCACCCCACATATTTGCATTTATACTCCTTCCAAACTGAGCCTAAAGGTTCAGTTTAGTTGCAGTGCAAATGAATAGCATAGAAGCATGGGAGTGCAAATAGATTGAGTGTAAATTGTGGTGCAAAAGAGTGGAAATAGGAGAAGGATGATTTGTAATCTCCACTTTAGATATGAGAGAAGTGAGGTAGGTGGAAGGTGGTGCAAATTTTGCATCACTTTTTAGGATGACTGCCAATGCGTGAAAATGAGACAAAAGTACAGGTCTTGTATGGAAAACCATGATTACAAATAATAATAAGAAGTAAAACTGAACCAAGTGCAAAGTTTATATCTGGCTGAGATTTGCATTGCAAACAATCAAAGCCTAAATTTGTATTCACCAATATGATTAGTCAAGGGTTAAACATGCAAAGAGAGATGTGGTATTCATGAAATCTCACGTAGGGGTTGTGAATTCTGAATTCTGATTCTTATTGCCACTGCCGCTTAATAGTTGATCTTATTTCTCGCAAACATGCAACAGGTGGCAAGTTATGAGACCCTTCCATTCTCCTTCCTAAATTTTTGAAACAACTCCTCCGAAAAGTGAGAAGACAAAACAGCCAGGGTAAGCACTTGCTGCAGCTTCTCCAGCCCATAAGTCATAAAAGGGAGAGCTGGGCGGAGTCATCAGTAGTCAGCTGCGCTCAACTCGCTACACACACTCACACTCCGTAGAGATATTGAGTCAATTATAGTAATTAATAGCCTTATCTAGCATACATTTGTGCAAAGACAGGTGTCAATCTGAAGAAATGCAATCCATCCATTTAATGTCTCAATCATTTGCACGGACACCCTCCCTCAAATATTTAAGTTAGAAAATCATAACCGTCAAATCTAAAGACTTTACTTTTCCCTCCCTTGCGGTTTGCAGAAGATCTTTTGAACCTCACAAGTACCCAGCGCATCTTTTAGCCTTTAGACTTTTGTACAAACATATAATAATCTCGTTATACCCTAATTTGTGGTCTGGTGGCCGTTGGATCAAATAAATCTGCTTTAAATTCCTTCTCTTGACAGATACAACTTGGACGGTTGAGATCAGAAGCATGGTCCATCGACGATTTGACTTTGATCATGGGAGGTTGTGCTGCGTTGTGGGGCATTAGATTGGGATCTGAAGTTCTGAACTCGAGTCCAAGGGTGGCGGTGCAACGTTTAAAGTTGAAAAAGGGAGTTGGGGCTGACGCGCTGAATGATGTCATGTTTAGAGACAAAGCACACGCCTGCTGTCACCTGTGCTCAGACACGAACACAGTTTGGCTTCGGCAGCACTACGTACCTCAGGCTCAGGCTCAGGCTCAGGATCTCTCTCTCTCTTCGTAGCTTACCCTGAAACAGTGGAGGAAGTATGGCCATATAACTTGCCACCTGTCCAATTGTTAGAGGATTAAAATCCACTACTTTGATGGGTCCCACATACACCCTCATTGAAATCAGTAGTTGACTTTTAAACCACTAATTTCTGTATTATTTTCAGAGTTTCATCATCGCTGAGACACTGACATCAAAAAATGCAATTCCAACAGTGAATTTAAACTGCTTTTCGGGGGCCGCTATTAAATGGTGGGTCCTAATTCTATGAATGGATGATACGTGGTAAGCCTTAAGGTTCCATCTTGTGTTATTGGTCCTCCGTCCCTAAACCTATGCACAGTAAGCTTTTTTTGTCTTTTTTTTTTTACTTCACGAAGGTGAGATGCCATAGTCTAGACCTAGGGCTAGGGGGCATTCATGCTAAATAGCATTTGCGGTTTGCTGATGTTTGCAATATTGTATATACACGTGTTTGAATTTTACTGTGTTTGGTGTCTTTGGTTTGAAGGAGGAAGGAAAGGAAGGGAAACTTAGAAAAACTTTTACAAATTTCGTATAGGTTTTCTTATCTTTTCCTTGAAATCAAACATAACTTAAGGTAAAAATTTATTTTAAATGTTAAATAATGAGATATCCACCACATCTGAAATTTTGAAGAAAAAAAAAACTAAAAAGATATAAATACACCCATTGGTCACCAACTCAATCAACTACGGTGATGTTGGTAACAAGGAATGAATCTTAAACTGTGGAAAAGGAGGATCTTTGCATTGTATAATGCCAAATTGCCAATAGGACCACATTAACCCTTACTATTCTAATCTTACTAACCTGTTAATTATAGGTCATATGCTCAGTCATGGTTAAACTTATGGTTTTTAAAATCGAACCGGTCAGGGATCTGGTTACCAGTTCGAATGGTCCGACTATTCGACCTGAACGGCTGATTCGTTTTGACAAAAAAATTAAAAATTGAAAAACGGTCAAAATCGTTCAAACGATTAATCGACCAGTTCAGCGGTTTACTGACCAAAATCAACGGTTTTAAGGAAAAAAGCAGTTTTAGAGAAAAACGGAACCGATCTTTCCCGGTTTTTCCGGTCCAGTCCAGTTTTGAAAACAGTGGTTAGACTAATCAATGGAGAAATCTATGATACTAGAAAGATATGATAATCAAAGAGCTTTAGTTACTTCTTTTATAATAATTGTTGATTGGTTGCAAGTTTTTATGGTATCATGTCTTTTCATAGTGGAGCCCCTAGCCAATTGGACTTAGACCCATGCCCCAAATTTGTTTGCAAAATAAAAAATTGTTGATCTAGAATTTAGTGACCTAACCAATTGAATTGAACCACTATACCATTTGACTTTGTGAGTGGATTATAGGTAGATAATTAAGTCTCTCTCTCTCTCTCATTTTAGTCATTTTAACTCTCTCTTGTTGCACTATTTTTCTATACATTTTATCTATTTTTATTTTTTTTTCTTATTTGATGTATAATATCATGAGCCGGATTGACCCAAATGATTAAATAGCTGATGTCGTTTTTTAAAACATTGATACAGGTCTAGACGAACTCAGAATTCATTCTCACAAAACTGTCCTCACACAGCCTTACGCAGCTGTGGATTGGGAACTCTGAAGCCGGTCTAGACCCCTCAAAAAGGATGAAATCCAAATTCGGTGTAGACCCCTCGAAAAGGGGGATGAACTCTGAAGCCGCATTTTCAATCCCCCCCTCCTCCACCCCCAAAGAAAAGACAAGCCATCTTTTGCCTTCTCTTTTTCTGCACAATAATTCTTCCAAACCAAACTTTTGTCTTTCTATATTAAGAAGATTGTTGCTTGGCTAGAAAAAATAAAAATAAAAAAATAAATAAGCCCACATGTTTCTCCAATAAAGGAGTCATTTTCATCACTTACTTTTGTTTAAAGGAATTAGATAAATATTCGTGGGAAAGAAAGGAAAGTAGGCCGCAAAGGAGTCCAGTTTTTATTTTCATCACTAGGAAACCCACTGTTTTGGGAGAGGTTTGCTTGACATTCTGTTGCCTCCAATCCAAACACAAGTTCCTGTGAGTAATTTGCTCAAGTAGAGAGCTCCATGTGGCAAAAAGCTAAGCTAGATGTAGTGCACAGCGCACAAGGGAGTGGAGAAACCGAACTATTTCGATTCATCTTCATCTTTAACTAACAGATATATATTGTTTCTTTCTAGACTGTTTGATGTATTTCTTATCGTGTAAACAATAAGTAGTAGAAGGCCAAGAAAGAAATAGAAAAAAGAAAAAAAAAAAGTGGCGTTAGCCTAACGCGTTGCTTCATCACTTGGCAATTGATTGAGACTCAACAAAATTTTGTTGTAGGAGGAAGATCATGTTGTTAGGTCTCACTCGCATGTGGTCACCACTGTTTTTATATATATAGATAAGTCCTATCAGAGAGACCTGTAACTTTTCTTCGAGGTGCCTTACTTGTGTTGAGCTACAATAATCACCACGAATGGACACTGTTGCTGAGGGCAACAAAATAATTCCGCTTATGAGTCGAGGGCTGATCGATGAGTTTGAGGTCCGCTGTGGTCGAGGGCTTGTAGGCCAGTCCTATGGAGAAAGAGAGAGGACGTTAGAGGCCCCGGGTGCTAATTTGAGGCGGAGACGCTGATGATCAAGCTAGTGAAGGTGTGACGATAGGCGGACGAAACCTGAACTGGGACAGCTCAGATGAAGCCACAACGGCGGTAACTGAATTCTTGATAGTGGAGAGTCTAGATGCCTCACCTTTGGGGTGTCACCCCCTATTTATACTTGAAACCACCTAGGAGTAGGTGGGCGAAAACAGCTAGGATGCAGTCCGGCCTTTCTGGCCTTATGTGCACGACTATCCGAGGTCGCTGCGTGCAGTTGTACCATTGGGCCCATGCCGCATGCCGGCTTCTTCTCCACGCGACATCCCTATTGGGTCCGCGCTGTACGCCGCCCTCTGTCACACGCTGATATGCCATTGATCTGCCATAAGCGCCTACATCAGACACACACACTTGGGATAGAGGATGAGCCCTTCATTATTAATTTACAACTTACCCTCCGATCTGTTGTGACTTATCAATCCAATCCAATCTAATAAATACTTTGGATTCATTAAGTTTGGACCGTTCGGGTTCAATATGCCTTCTTAGTCCGTTTCAAATTGATTTTGGTTTTAACGGGTCCAATCCAAAACTGATCTATTGACACTCCTACCTGTACATATACAAATATTTATCCATTAAACAAAACGATTCTAAGTAGAGGGGCAGCAATACATGGAGTTTTCCAACCCAAAAACCCAGCTGCATTTGAAACACAGGTTCAGGTTTAGGTTCAGAGAACCTGATCGACCTTGAGCAGTGGTAATAGGTAAAACCGTGAAAGAAAGGGTCAAGAAGATAGCCTCCTGGGTTGTTGTGGTTGGTTGATCCTACTCGCGCTCGGCTCGAATGGGTCCAGATCCAGTAACTTGTAAAGTTTTACTGATCAACTTCTCCAACAACTCTATGTTGTATGTTGGGGTTAGACTTAGAAAAGGGTGAAAATATTTATGCCGATGATATTGCTATATAGACTACTAGGACATCAATTTAATTTGTAGCCGGTCATAACGCTTCTTAATATGTATTCTTCGTGGCAATAATATTAGGCCTTGTTTGGTATCAATTTTCAGGATTCTCATTTTCATAATCCTTTAAAAAAAATGGATTTTGAGAATTTTCATTTTGCGAATCACCGGTCCTGTTTGGTACAGTTAATTGATTCTTATTTCTTAAAAATAAAATCATGTTTAGAAGAAATCAAATTTTTAATCAATTTTTCGATTAAAAAACATAAGGGTAGGGTTTCGGGTGAGTGTTAGAGCCTCAACAGAAATTACAAAAATACCTTTGGTTTTCTGGTGTGACAGAGTCAAACGTGTTAGTTATTTGAAACTAACGCGCATGGCGAGAGAATCTCTCATTTCTCATAATCCACTTTTTCCACTCCGAAAAATGTCATTTCTGGAGGGATTTTTTCATCCCGTTTTGAATGGGAATTAGTGGACTGGTTTGAACCAAACGCTAAGGGTGAGTAAAAAACTGAAAAATTAGTTAACTAAATCGGTTAGTTCGATTTCGGTTTGGTGTTTTTTAAAAACTGAAGGTACCGGTTTGGTTTCGGTTAACTAATATAAAAAATTGGTGGTTAATCGAATCGACCGGTATACATATATTTCTATATATTTGTGTATATTTTATATATTATAAATTAATAAATATGCATTATATATATTTAAAATATAATATTTATAATAAATATTATAAAAATTAAAAAACCGAAGACCGACGAACCGAACTGACAGTTAACCAAATGGCTTCGGTTCGATTTTGGTTATCGATTTTCTTAACACTGGTAGTACTGATTCGACTCAAAAAAACACCCTATGATTCAGCTAACCGAGCCATGAACACCCCCAACCAAACGCTATTCACATCCTCCGGAGTGATGCCAAACAGGACCTTAATGACTGGGTCCATTAATATGTACTTACTGATGACCACTGATGGTTCTTGGTTTCGAAAGTTGGGACTCAACAGTCAAGACATGCATGAGGGCAGCTTATTGCAATAATAATCAACACTAGTTTTGGAGAAAGATGAAATTATTATTTGTTTGCAATTGGTAGCTAGCCTTCTTACAAGTCTCCTCATTTTGGTTGACGATTACCCACTTGAAAGATTTTCTTTTTCCAGGCTTATTCCAGCTGCTTCGGTAATAGACCAGAGCTGAGCTGATAATTAAGATTCTTCTCATAAATATTTGGCTAGCTAAGTAGCTAGCTAGGACGGACTGCTCAATGTGAATTGTGAGGCAGTGTATCATCATATCGTCGTTGAATAAATGTGAAGACTGAATGAGAATTAATGTTCATCTCATTCCCCAGGGAGATGCAAACGATCGGATCGAATCAGAATATACTCGAATCCAATCCGATCCAATTTCTGATCAGATCTGCTTGTGCATCTAAAGCAGCATTATGTGTATATATATTGGTTCCTGTATGCATGGTTTGTCTTCCAAGTAGTATTGTATAACAACAATATAATGACAAGGCGTAAATCAATTAATTCTTCTTTTCTGAAATGTTTGGTTTGTTGATACCAATCGGTGAGAAATATGTATTTGTCAACATTACATACATATGTATGCATTGTATATGTCAACATCACAGTCACTTTCTGTCAGAAAAAATATGGTGTGGGACTTATAATCGACGTTTATAGTTGAAATGACAAATTGATTAGCTGAAAATGTTTCAGGTAAAGAAAAAATTAAACTTCTCACTAACTTGTATTACAACCTATATGGAATCAAGCGACTCTAGCACAGAATCAAAGAAGGGGGGTAGAGAAACAATTTCAACCAGAAGAAGATAATATTTCTGGGTTTCGATCGAACTAGTGAACAAGTTGCAAAATAGCTTTCGCATCAAGTAACCTCAGTGCATTGTGACATTAATGGCTGTGAAAAGGATTGGATTGGACCAAAGAGGCGACCCATGAGTTGAATTAAAGAATTACAAAATAAAATGTACATGCTCAAACCTCCGAGATTCTTCTTCTAGCTCCGAGAAGCTAATTAAGTAATTATACTTTTTCTTGTAGCAAGATTATATATAGAATAAGGCCCCCCATTGGAATCAAATCAATCATCTAACACATCAATTAGCCACTTTATTTTTTCCTTTTAACAAGAAGGAATGATTTTAAAGAGCCAAGACATAATGAAAATTAACCACAAACCCACTAGATCATTATAGGGTAGGCATTCCTCTAGCTAGGTCATCCATTGATTAAAAGAAGGCGAAGAAGACTTAGTTTATTAATCTTCCAGTCAAAAAAGAGTTGCCACTTGTTTCTTCCCTAGTATATATGCAAGGCTTCTAAAACAGAATCGGTTAGGGGTCCGGTTCGAAGGTCGAACGGTCCGATCGTTCGAACTGAACAGACAATCCATTTTGACAAAAAATAAGAAATTAAAAAAAAAAAAATCAGCCAAGCCATTAAACGGTTCGAATGGTTTGACCACTCGGGTCAGCAGTTTGCTGACCAAATCAATGATTTTTGGGGAAAAAACGGTTCCGGAGTAAAATGAAACCGATCACCTGACAAGTTCCCAGTTTTTTCAGTCTGATCCTCCGGTCCGGTTTGGTTTTAAAAACCATGAGTATATGTATGGGATTCAAGGATATTAATTTGGTACTTCTAGTTTGGGTCAATATTCTTCTTGGGTTGAGGTTTAAATCAAAGGTATCATTTCCAACTTTTCAATGATCTATAAAACTTAGAACATTGATATAATAAACAGAAAAAGTACGGATAGGCCTAATGCAGATTTCTGAATTTTACACAAATCTATAAACATTCAAAATGACAAAAACTCATATTCTATGGATCTATACCTGCCAGTAAATTAGCACCAATTCCGACCTATCACCTACCCCAAATGTACTTTAAGCCTAAAAATTCTAACCCTGGCTGAATATGGGGTTGAGGTTTAATTTGTTGTAAACATAAGATCCAGAAGCTGTACAGGCCAATTGGTTCCCATAACGAAGTATATAGCCTAATATTATTAATTAATAGGATTAAGGGTGGTGGATGAAGTTCCAATGCACTTAATCAATCAAAAAGGAATATGAAAATGATCCTCACACTTATCAGTGAAACTAAACAAGAATAAATCAATAGACAAGCAAGAATTTATCCTTCACTCTAGCATTCTTTTCAGCGTGTAATATATATTAAAAAATCGGTAGGATTAACAACTCTTTATTTTTTTATGGCAACGCCTCTTTAATTTCAATTTGCAAGGGATAACACCACCGTCCACCGTATTGAAAGAAACAGTACCAACATAGAAACTAATTGAAAGAATATTCCAAATTTCCAACCTATTATCTACAATTTGTCATTGTATTGATTGCATGGTAGGGCCTATTAGCTCAGTTGGTTAGAGCGTCGTGCTAATAACGCGAAGGTCGCAGGTTCGAGACCTGCATGGGCCAATTTCTTATACTCTTTATATTTTTGGAAGCATCTGACTAATCATATGGAATCATAAACTTGATAGTGAATCAAGTGTTATTTTATCAAAATTCATGGGTGGGTTTTGATTCGTCAAAACTCTTTTCATACCATATCTTTTCCATAGCATAGAAAGGCAACTTTTAGAGTTTAATATCAATAAAAGTAATATATTTAAAAAAGTTTCAAAAATAAGTTAAATTTTTAAAAATAATATCAATAAAGGGTAAAAATACTGTTCATTTTTTGTCATTTTGTTCACTAGAGTCACCGTCCACTGCCGCCCGCCGCTGCCTCCACCTCCGACAACGTTGCCGGAGACGGAGGTGGAGGTGGGCGGAGGCAGCGGCGGGCGGCAGCAGACGGCGTCTCTGATAAACAAATGAAAAGAAGAACCTTTATTGATATTATTTTTAAAAAATTAACCTATTTTTGAAAAATTTTTAAATATATTACTTTTATTGATATTAAACCCCAAAAGTTGCCCTTATATACTATTACCCCTTAAATTAATCTAAAAATAATGGCAAATTAAAGGATATGGAGAGTTCAAGTTCACTTTTGTTCCTTAAAAGAAGGAGTTGATGAGTGTCTTTCCCAGCACGTGTGGTTACATGTTTGTCCTTTGGGGGCTCTAATGGAAATTAGCATCCTCATTAGAAGTGAAGTTGAACTAGAAGATATATTATAATTTATAATTTAGTAACCATGTGTCAAGAAGCAACAATAAATTGGTTAACGGTACATACTAAATTAATACATTTTGAAAGTCAGGATACTGAATTATTGTATTTTAAGTTTCGAGGACCAAAATAGCACTAGAACCAAAGTACATAATATAAATCGAGAATTTTCCCTTGATATTAGTTACGACTAAATTTTTTGAGAGTACAAGTAACTTCCATTTGAGTGGGTAAACACACTTGTGTAATTTCCACTACCAAGTGAGATTGCCCTCTGGTCCGGATTATGGTGAACACACTAATTAATATGCTGTTGAGAACATTCTTAGAAATGCCACAGGATAAAATAGTAATTACCCCCTATTTCTTTTCTGATTTTCTGACCGAAAAAATAGACGTGGGCGTGAATGGGTGAACATGGCCAACCCATAAACGCTCTTGGCCAACAGCCAAAGTTATCCCGACCCGAGAAATATTGGCTCAGCAAGGCATGCAATTAAATCAAAATTGTTTTCTATGCCAAAATGGTAAAGAAGTAAACAACCCTTATTACATTGACCAAATACCAGATATGTATTGTAATCAGATCCCAAATATGGAACATTATACAAACCAAATGAGTATTCCGATATCATACTGGGATGGCAATTGCAGCCCATCAAAAATATGTTAGAAAAGGATGCAATGCCAAAGCAGAAGTATACAAAGTGATGGATGGTCTAAGGCTTGCGATGCAGATGGACATTCAGAACTTGATAGTAGAAAGTGATTCAGCTACTATAAATTTTTTGTCAGCAGTTTTGGGAACTGCCATGGACATTCAGAACTGGTTAGAATGGAAGTCGGTCGAAAATTTGTGCATTTCTCAATGTTGAAATCATTATCATCGTCGTCATTATCTATCTAATACAAACCCACATATTTCACTTAACTGTCTCCCTTTCATAACATGGTCAGTTACCAAAACTTCAATAGTCTCTGCTTCTCATGAAAAAAGGAGCTCCAGACCATGGTTTTCAAAACCGGACTGGACCGGACAGTCGGATCAGAAAAACCGGGAACTAGTTACTTGACCGATTCCATTTTTCTCCAAAATCGTTGATTTTGGTCAGTAAACCGCTGAACCAGTCGGTTAACCGTTTGAACGGTTTTGACCGTTTTTCAAATTTTAAAATTATTTTTGTCAGAACGGGTCAACCGTTTGACCCGGTAACTGGACCCCTAACCAATTCGGTTGCTGGGTCGGTTTTAAAAACCATGCTCCAGACTCTGCCCACGAAATCATGTTTCACATTTTCCCATTCAATAGAATACAGAAAAGAAATTAATTTGAAGAATTGAAGTTTTAAATCATAATAGTTATTATTATTATCACAGATTTGAACAATAACAGATATTGAGATTTGGCATGTAAAGCTAGAGTTGGGTTTTAAAAAAGTTCCACAGAGAGAAAAATAATGTTACTAAAGTGGGCCTGCTAGTTTGTTCTAATGTCTGACATTTGAAAGTGCAGTAATTACTTTAAGAGGCATATTAGTATTGGTGAACTTTTTTTCCTCTAAACTCTGAATGTAGAGAATATTGTTCTGATTTTTGGATTCTGAAATTTGTCAAATATTCATTTTAATCCTATAGAGAATTTTTGTTTGTGTTTTTAGGGTATCATTAAAAAACAAAAAGTTGTAAGACTCCTCTTTAAGAGGTAAGAAATAAGAGGAAACTAACACCCATTTTCCTCTTAAAGTTATAAAATTCCTCCTAAGAGAAAGAGTTAAAGAGGAAACAAACATCAGTTTGGTTCTGAACTCATGTTTGAAAGTTAGAATTTCAATTCTCTAAAAGCAAACAAGCGAAAAGAACCAAGTATAAGCCTTGATGAAATTTTAATGTAACATGTTTCCATGGCAACACGACAGTGTCGAAGAGTATGGTACTCATTTGACCCAACGCACGTCCAGATTTTCTGTCCACAACTCTATACCTACACTCTACCCACCTTGAATTGCAGCCACATATTGCCTCGTATTGCGAGATGTGTGGGGCTGCAGTGTACTGTGGGTAGGGCGTGGGTAAGGAAAGTGAGCGGGAAATCTGGATTCAGGGCAACCAGCATCGTCATTTGAAGCTTTTCATCCATGGACTGTGGGAAGGCTCAAAGTAAAACCACCTCATTTTATTTCAAATTCCAAAATCCTTCAACAGATCTGGATCTGGATTACACCAAACAAGCTTCCTTGTTTCAATCTACAGCAAATCATAATTGCTGCGCAGGCAAAGAACTTTCTGATTCTCCCTCGAGGAGTAAGGCGGCCAAAGGGATGGGAATAGGAAAAATAGAGAAAAATGGTGAATATAACAAACTGTTAAAAAGATGAGGAGACTACTGGACAGACTTGATCTGCGAGAAAAAGGAGGCACATATGGTATTAAAAAATTTAGCTCGAACAGAAACAACATCACCATGATTCAGTATCAACTTTCAATACAAGAAAATGCAGAGTAAATTTGTCATATCTGCCATTGTATTGCATTAATTCAATGAATCATTTGCTTTTTCTTTTTACATTTTCGTTGAACATTGCGGGAGCCAACATGATAACGACTCCCCCACGCCCTCCCAAAAAGAAATAAACAAATAAATAGAACAGCATAATAACCATGAAGTACACATTGAAAGGGCACATATAAAAGTAAAAACAACCTCCGAAACCGTATGACGTCTCATATTTTAAATGGTCACCTCTATAATAAAAAAAAAAAAAAAAGAAAACAAAAAACTACAACATTATCCCATGAGCACTTCCCATTTGGTCAGTTCTTAAGGTGTTAACCCAAACAGAAATCCGGAGGATAAACTAGAGAATGGGACAAAAAATAGTAGAAACAAAGTTAATTTATCAATGTCTAAACAGTACAGCCAATGCTTCCCCCCAACCCCATCATCTCTTTGCCCAAGCTGGACGATAATCCAATTAAAATTCCAGAGGCAAGGAGAAACAACGCGCAACAGCCTCACTTCCCATGCTCCATATGCCCTCAAATCTGCAGACAGAAATAGTAGTCAAGAACTATCACAAATACCACGCATTCAAACAAAGTGCCAGTGCATCCAAAGAGAAAAAGCAAAAAGATTGAACCATTTGAGATCAAAGGCAGTCAAATACATAAACTTTCACATTAACAGCTCGTATGTAAATTAACAAAGTGCCAGTGCATCCAAAGGTTGTTTGTGCCGCCTGACCACCAATTTGTCAAAAAGGTTTCATGCCAAGGGACCTCCTCAAATGGGGAAAAGTCCCTGCATTCAGATTTATTTCTAGGGGGAGGAAATGGGAATGACTGCCAATAGACTTGTCGACTTTGTTTCTAGGTATCGGTTCACATTTTGCATCTAGAAGTAAGATTTATCACAATGCTATCTAAAGAATAACAAAGAAAATTCCAGAAGATATTAGCTATCAATATTGATAAAAAAAAAAAAAAAGATATTAGCTATCAACTTCCAAATTAAGTGCACTTAATGTCAATATAAATTATGAACTGTAGTTTCCATCACATTATTATGTCCAAAAGGTTTCAGAAAAATAAGATGGGGCAGGATCTTTGGGTAAAATATGATTTTAGCTGGTTTGTAGGGATTTTAACGTATTGGCCGATATTGCTATTATGAGGTGTGTAAAAGCAACTGAACAAAGGAGTGTTCTAACATAGCAATGAAGCTACAAAAGCATTTACACACCACCTCATAATGGGGGTGGTTGAACTTTTATATGAGACCATATGGAAGAAGAATCACATGTTAAGCTGTTTAGAAGTTGTGAAATGCCAGAACAAATTAAGCGACTATGAAAGTTTATAGGAAAACAGTCACTCTATTAAGAGCCATTTGATAAACACTGGAATTACCCCTCAACTAAAAAGTTTAATGCTTATTTTTTAGCAAACTAGTCAATTTGAGTAGTGGGTCAGCTCCTTAATAGCTGCATTGATGGGGTAGATGTGCTACAATTTTACCCAAATTGTATAATCAATCAGTCCTTAGTAGAATAGCAATGTTTTCCTATATATGGAAAATCTTTGAAATCAAAAACATAGATGCACATACATGGTCTTATTAGGTTGATGGTAGACTTGAAGATGACAATCATATGACATTAACAACCCCATAGTAGGACAAATGATATAACACCTATGTCAAATGATATAACACCACTATCAACACAGAAAATACAGCATATATACTTCTAGAGTAAAAGCTCATTATTTTCACAAATTATTCACTTAACCCTTAATAATTTGTGCATTATTTTGTAAAAGAAGATGCAAAAATGATATAGCTTGACACATCTTACAACAAAACCTCCCTTGATTTAATGAATCAGAATTATTAGAAATAATAGCTCTGATAAATGGAAGTAGAGGCACATAGAAACATATCACATAAAATACCATTTGCTTCCTGGTTTTTGAGAAATATAGTCTTGCAGAAGGGGTCACTTGCCCAACTAGTTGTACAAAAAAGACCAAATATGAACCAAAAAAACACTCCCTTATCAATATTTAGCAGTTTCCATCTCTGTACATATTAGTCAATTAACAGGTAAAAGTTTCGGTGCCTTGTTTTCTTATTTAATCTGCAAGTTATTATCAACATAGATTTACCAGACGCTAGCATCTCATCCACTACACCACATCAGAAGATTATTGGTCCAAGCAAAGTTCTTGAAATCACAATTGTGTTGTAAATTGTAGAGAATATCAAATCAAACCGACTCAAAAATCATATGTAAGTTGTAAGATTATTTCTGTTTTTCATTTTTATCTGTAAAAAGAAATAAAACAGATGTACTAAAAACTTAAATATATAGGAAAGTTATTTTACTTTAGCCAAAGGTTAGGACAGTATCTAGTCTACCCCTCTCAAGACCTTAGATAGCTGGGACCAACATTGGGTAGTGACCCACTTTTCAAAAAATAAATAAAAAAAACATTGGGTAGTGACCTTTTTTATATATAAAAAAATTATTTTATCCTATTCTATGATACCTAAAGGCTATGATACCAGAAGAACTTTGACCAATCAGTATCCCACCCCTACACAATGAATTTTAATGAATACCAGTCAATTGGATACCACTTTTATGATATTGATTAATTGGTATTAGGCTATTAGTTTTTTAGCTATCATACATTTTCGCTATCATAGTTGGTCTCATATTAATAAAGAAACAATTGTTAACAAATAGAAGAAAAAAGTTTTAACTTTTAAAACAAAAGCCCCTTGGGATGAGTTTGGAAAGAGTACAAATACAAATATGTACAGTGCAAATACATACAAAATACAATGCTTTTCACTACATATTTGTATTTGTACTCCTTCCAAACTGAGCCTTAAGGAATGACCAGTGTTTTAAAAGCGCAAGACGCAAAAAAGGCACAGTGGTCAATTTTTGCCTGAAGCGCAAAGTGAGGCATGCGCCTTTCTGAAGCAAGGCGCAAAAATACAAAAAAAAAAAAGCTAAAAAACCAAAAAATGTCAGAAATTTCAAAAAAATGCCAAAAAAAATATTAAACATAATATTAATAAAAAATATAAACTTATATTTAAAAAAAAAACTATTATCTAAAATTAAAATACATAAACATAAGATGTAAAGCATATTCAAATGAGAACTTAAAAATAAAATCAAACATATAAAACATTTTCAAGAATGTAAAACCTTTAATCTCTCTTTTCACTCAATTGCATTATTTCACATAGCTAATGTAATGTAAAGCATATTATATTCCTGATTCTATGAGCCACCTTTGTGCCACACCCCTCAAGGCAAGTCCAAACAAGTCCACGTTAGGTCTTAAATTCTTAGTTTTTGCACAAAAAAAAAATGATTTTATAGTTTTAATTGCTTTTTAAGAAGGCATTTTATTAGGATGAATGAATGAACAACATTACCAAATTAGGGGTTCTCGGAGCTCCAGCCAGCCGTTATGTTCAAAAAAAGCAAAAAAGCGTCAAATTTTCAAAAGGCACATGCCTGGGCCAAGGCACAAAGCACATCAAGCACATGCCTAGGCACACCAGGCGTGCACCTTTTGGAAGGGCTGTGCCTAGGACCTAGGCGAGAAGCATACCCTGAAATGCACCTGGCCTGTGTGCCTAAGTGTGCCTGAGGCATGCCTTTTAAATCACCATGAATGACAGATAAAGAATTAGTCTCAGTTGAATTGATCCAAATTACATGAACCATATAAATCTATTCAAGAACCGAATCATAGGATTCAAACAATAATCTTAAGATTTTTGTAGAAAATTTTGATCATAAGATTCATACAGAAACCCCTGGGATTCGTGATTTGAATAATGAATCATGTGCTAAATTTTAAGATTCTGACAACTACAGTCCCATGTACATTCAATGCAAACTTGGCTAGTGCCCTCTTGCTTTCTAGATTTTGCTTATGTTGCTAAGTTGCTTTCTAGAGTTAAAAACAAATCAACACATCTGATGAAGAATTGGAAGAGGGAAGAAACTGGTACTACTGAGATTTGAGGCCCTGTGATTCATTAGTAGCGTTCTTTTGTTTGTTTTTTTTTTTTTTGCTGACCATTTGCTGTCTGTTGGTCCATTTGGAGAGAAAAACAGGAGAACGTTTGAAGATATTCAGTGGGAGTTAGAAAAAGATTGTGGCATCTATTGGAAGAGCTGTCACTGGTTGGGTGCTCAATTTACCTAAATTTGCTCGAGTGTCTGCATCAGATTTAGGGTCTAATTTCTGGAATGTTATCGAGATTCAAGAATGTAATTTGGAAAGGTTAAAGAATCCATCCCAACAGTGCAAAGAAGTACCAACAACGAAAAATATTTCCAAAAAATTCTTCCTCGAGGAAATGGGTTTAGAAAGGGCATTGTAAATAAGCATTGAATTGCATGCACTACATGAAAGTTGATGGAAAAAATAAAATAGCCAATTCCCCATGATGCCAATTCATGAGAGTAATTGAGAAAAAAACAAGAAATGAGAATCGAAGAAAAGGGAAAGCAAGGGGCAAACGTATAAAATTAAGACATGAAACACAACAAAACAACTTGATAGAAGCAGACCCAATAAATTGAAACTGACAAAACTGATCCTTTTCCTTTGCAGTTAAAATATATTCTTCTTAAATCAAAGTATCAAACATGAGATGTGAATTGAGCAACAGTCAGATTACGCTTCTCTCAGAACATCAGGAAGAGAATTAGGATGATTTTAGATATAGTAGAGCAGAAAGCAAAGGAAGATTCTCTCCTCCCCTTAACCTTGGAAAACTTCACATTCTATTCTTGGATTATCTATGTATAACGATGGATTGTCTGTTCTCGGATTATATGTTGTTTAAGTAACAATACTTTTTTATTGGTTTTAATTAATTAAAAATACTTGGGTAATCATCAGGTATCAATTTTTTTTATTATTGGTAACAATAGAAGAAAAGAACTTTATTTGATGTTATGATCAAGGAGTAGAGCAATTGTACTTTGAAGTGTCAGGTGTGAAAGGAATTCAAAAACATTTGATAACAAGAAAGTTGAAATTAATACAATTATATTGAACTTATAAAGGTGAATAGCAGCCTGGATTCTCATGAACGATGAATCAAAAGGAATCCCTAAGGTGCTTTACTGAGGGCAAGAAAGCATTTTCTTCTTTGCTTCTTCATAGGCAGCAGATGGAACTTGAAAAGAGAACCACAAAAAAGGAAAAAATATAACTTAATTTCAATGGATTTTCTCTTGGAAATAAAGGCTAATCAGGAGTGCAAGATTTTTTTTATCGTTGAAATAAGGTACTTGATAATTTCGGAACAAGCATCCATATTCAATTTCATATGCCTTACTAATTTCTTCAGGGCTTCTCTAATTTGTAATGATAACATTATTAGGTGATTAGATCTGGCTCAATTCTTTTATTTGTAATGGAGAATCTTTTATCATGGTCTGTAATGAGCTATCCCTTTATCTTATTCACATTCAATTGTAGTGGTGATATTTTTATTTAGCAATGCATATATGATGCAATACAGTTAATACTGGGTTTGATTACAGAGCCAAATGTGCATGTGGAAAGGGAAGGATGAAACCATGGATGAGAAAGGCTTCAGAAATTTTTGGATGCTAATAGTACCACTGTCCTACACATTTCAAATATTAGATACAAGTTATGATGGCATATTTGACGCCTGTCATTTTTCTTATGATGCCTGCAATAGGCTTACAAAAAACAGCTTCACTTGGGCCAGCATGGAGACAATGGCCACAGGTATATTGAGGTGCATGAGTGGCAACACGGAGATTGACAACATCTGTCAGCTAGGCATGAACTAATGGATAAATACGAATGCAAGAGTCGGATGCTATGGATTTTTAGATCTAATTTACTGTGCTGTACCAGAGTTGGGTTATTAGTGTTCCTAGTGTTCATAATCACAACACTAGGCAGATGCAGTAGTATCATTTACTCTTAATTGCCTTTGCCATGTATGAAGGAATGGCGTTGGGGCCTTTTTCTTTTGCATTGTTTGCATGGCCCTTTTGCCTTATAAATAATTAAATAGTACAGTTATTTCCATTACATCACAAATATTAGCATTGAGCTATGAAGCACATTAAAAGCTTAGAGTATCAAATTATTCCATGTGTTCTACAGATTATGTATGTCATGTACTGCTACTTTTGTTGCTTTTTAATGGATGAACAGTGTAAAACTCAAATTATTAATGCAAATAAGTGGGGCCACAAAATGTTCTTTCATCTTTTGAGCTTTTAAAAAGCTTAAAATCAATTAAAAGCTAAAAACCAAAATCAAGGGATTATCAAGCTAGCTCTGAAAAACAATATCAGGTTAAAAGGACAAAAGTAGCTGTAGAATATCAAAATCCAAGCTTATCCAACTGACAACTAAAAAAATTTGCAGAAGCAATGCAAGTCAACAACACCAGTTAGAACAACTTTTCTTATAAATTGCATAACTGTACTACTGTAGAGGATGAGGGTCCTTAAAACTTGAACTTAAAAAGAATATCTATAAAAACAAAGTGCACAAGTCAGTCAATCAATTAATGGGTTAGATAGATTATCTGAATTTTTTAGTGTTGTATGTCTTTTTTCCCCAAATTTTGCCTAAATGTTCTCCAGAAATAGTTTTTGTCTAATAGGAAAAAAAAAATCCAGATATTGTATGATTTGGTGTCACTAAGAAACAGCTATATCTATTCACATGAAACTTGTGCGAACAAAACAAAGACTCATCAGTCATCAATGTACCAGAATTTGATTGCAGTGTGTGCATTCACAAATAGCTACTCCAAAAATTATTGCATGTTAACTGGCAATAATGTAAATGAAAAATAGACATACTAATGGCAGCATGTGCACATTAAAGGGTGTGCAAGCATGGTTACATAGCCAGAATAACAAGCAGAACAACTGGAAACAGGTCAGAATGTTTAACTTACTTGGTTCATTATGAAAACCAAACCGCTCTCCTGCAAGAATAAGCTTCAGCAAGATATATTAGGCAATGAAGTCAAAATAGGAGGCAAAGGAAATAGCTGATCAAGACCTTTCAGAGAACTGTAATGGAAAATGCAAAGAAGCATAAAGAGATTGTCCTCTGGTGCTGAATACCAGGACTAACAAAGAAGCTTCAGAGCATTTTAGTTACTCTGAGGGTCGTCTTCTCTTAGCATATTCGGCATCCCTCGATCCTGAACGCCGGTCTTCATCTTGTGATAGGCGTAACTTGCTGTGAGTCCTTGAACGTCCTCTGTCCCACTCATCATCCTGCTCAGATTCGCGTTCCCTGTATCTATGGTGATCCAAGTATCTGTCTCTATCCTCTCTGTACCGATCTCGATCTCGCTCACGATCACGGTCTCGATCCCGTTCTCTGTCCCTGTCTCGGTGCCGGTCACGATCACGATCACGATCACGATCTCTAACTGTTTCTCTATCTTCACGATGCCTTCTCTCTGGCCAATCATGAGCATGGGCTATGTCTTTTTCCCTAGACATATCCCTATCTGCCATTGTTTCTCTATCATCTCGATACCTTCTGTCAGATGCCCCAGACCACTCTCGCTCCGGAGCCCTCTCTTTCTCCTTCGTTGCATTACTCCACCCACCCCTTTCATGGCTTACTTCTCCATACTGGTGGTCTGACGCAGCATCCTCCCCATAACTAGATTCTCCTGCCCTACCTGCATGCTCATCACTACCCCATGCAGCTGCACTTGGGTCTGACCACATTCCCATTCCATGTCCCTCAACACCTGTTGTAGGCATCATACCCATACCATTTGCAGGCATGCCTCTTCCAAAGAAAGCCGGATTTACATGAGGAGCCACTCCTGGCAATCCTACACCACCAACAGGAGGGAAAGAAGGCAATATACCTGAAAAAGGAGGTGTTGGTCCAGCTGGGAAACCTCCATAACCGGCCATTCTCCCCATCTGTGCCCCATAAGATGGGTCAAATCCCTGACCCATCATTGTTTGAGGATGTAACAATGGTGGTGTTGCTGCAAGCCCCTGTCCAAATCCACTGCCACCATTGCCAATTATACCCCTTCCACCCATCCCACCACCAATACGGCCCCTCATTGGCCCAACTTGCCCTCTACCTCCCACTCCTTGGGCACCACCTCTTCCCCAATTACCCCTTCCATAACCTCTACCACCATCACCACCCTGATAATTCCCACCAGTAGCAATGCTGTTGCCACCACCTCGTCCTCCAGCATCACCAACTGTCCTCCGTCCTTGAGAAAGAGATGTCTGAGCCATCTGTTGGTTCTTGTTCACCTGGGCCTCTCCCATTCTCCTAACACTATATGGGGAAGCATAGGCCACAACACACGGCCGTCCATTAAAGATATGCCCATTCATCCCTTCCTTGCAAGCCGTAGCAGAAGCAGGATCATAAAACTCAACCTGGCAATAACCTTTGGACTTCCCACTCGCCTTCTCATCAAAGAATTTCACCTCCTTCACAGGACCGTACTTAGTGAGCTCTGCCTCGAGCTGAGCATCCGTCGTCCACCAGTGCAAATCACCGACAAAGAGAATGGTCCCACCACCCCCACTTGCCCCACCACTGGCATTCCCACTACCACCAATTCCGTTAACATTTCCTCCTACCCCTCCAATTCCTCCTTGCCTTCCAAAACCATCATGCCCTACATTTCCTGAACCTACTACTTGAGAATGTTGCTGCTGCTGCTGTTGCGGCTGCCCTATTCCTTGAGATGGTACACTACTATTGCTGTCAATATGCCCCCGGGTTTCACCCATTTTACAGGATGATGATGACGGACCCAATTCAACCTTAATCCCACCTCCGCCTCCTCCTCCACCACCACCACCAGATCCCTTAGAAGCCATCTCATTTCCTCTAAACCCTAAATCTTGATAACCTTCTACCCTAGCAGGAACCCTAGAAGCAACAACAGACCCATCGCCACCCTTCTCAACCTTCGCTTCACCACTAACACCAGGGACTGAAACCCCCGTAGACTCTGCCGCGGACACGTCAATCTTCTTATCCACTTCCACCTCCTCCTCCTGAGTTCTGAACCCTAAGTCTTCCTCTTGATTCCTGCGGAGGGTCTGAAGAAACCCTTCGCCGACGTTAACGTCATTGTAGAGATCCTCGTAGTCGTCGTATTCCTCCCCCAAGAAACCCTCGTCGGCCACGGCGGAGATCGCCTCGTTCCTATGAAGGAACTGGTCCTCGTTACGATCTCCACCGTCCCCGAACTCCCCGTCACCCTCGTCCATGACGACAACTTCTGTTTTAGAGAGCTTCGAGAGATGTCTAGCTCTAGGGTTTTCACTTCATCGTTTCACAGATTAGGGCATACTAAAGAAACACATCCAAAATCGAAACGAAAGAATTAGATTAGGGTCCTTACCTCGAGTTCGGACAAGTTTGGGCACTCCGATAAAGAGACAGAGACGTGAAGAAAACCCTAATCTGTAAAATTTATGGAGAGAGAACAATTTTGAACAAACAAATGTTGGAGAGAGAAAGAGAGGGAGGGTTTCTTTCGGTGTATTTTACTTTTTTTTCTAGTATAAAATATTAAAACCAACGTTCATAATCACACCCGATGGCTATAAGTGCATAATAAGTTGCCACGTATGATCATGCATGAGATTTATAACCAGATGGTCGAAGACATTTATGCTGGGTTTTGTCGTTTTGTGGAGGCGAGCCTCAATGAACGGTTTAGATGATTTTCATCAAAAGGTAGAGTATGCAGCTCTCGACTCCTTGAGCATTGCATACGGAGTCAATGGTGTGCATGGAAGACATACAAGAGAAACCTTTTTGAGTTGAAGCCCTCGAGTTATCCGATGCTTGCGTAATTTACGTGTACCGCTTAAAACGGGTTTCTTAACCCATTACAAGGGCTTAGT
Organism: Nelumbo nucifera; assembly: GCF_055504915.1. NCBI lineage: Eukaryota > Viridiplantae > Streptophyta > Magnoliopsida > Proteales > Nelumbonaceae > Nelumbo > Nelumbo nucifera. The sequence goes on from NC_142649.1 coordinate 151,346,244, forward strand.
TTTACTGCACACGTGTATGCACCTGCCACCTGGTATTATTCTCTGCCTTCGCGAGTTTTTAATCTGCGTCTGCGAGTTGTTGTTCCATAGATTCCAGATTATTTTTTCCGGTAAGCACAAAGGAGACTGGGGATGACATAATGCACCTTGACTTTGGACTGTTGGATTGGAATCTATCCTTTGCAGTGTAGCCCGTGTTACAAACAAAATGTATAATACCACAAAATACTCCCAATTTAGATGGGCTAGAAAACTGACATCGGATTTTCTGCACTCGTTTGGTATGTGTCGTAATACACTTACAACGACATTGGAACACGTTGCAGTTCGCATGGAGGCCCGTCTGTTTGCTCTATTATATTTTCATAAATTTTTAAAATCATACCCATTAATAAAAATAAGAATGGCTCAATGTTATCGTGAAAGGACTCTGATTTCATTCTTCCATTTATACACCTGTCATTAAATAGAGTAATCATTATAATAAATGTTTTACTATAGTTATAATTTCTTAAAATTAATTTTATTAAATTAACAATTAAATTTTGTTATTTTCCAGAAAAATTACTAGAAATCAATGAATATACAAAATTTTCAACCAATAACTTCTTTATAAATGTCATTTAAAATTAATTAAAATTTATAAAATTGAAAAATAAATTCAACGATTATAGCTCCAGCAAAGAGTTGGTGGAGTTTGCAAATTGGCAAACAAAAATATCATAATTTGGAAAATTTTGGAGAAGAAAATAAATATATATATATATATATATTAATGTAATTTTGAAAATTTTATTTAAAATGTAGTAAATAATTATTTTGAAAAAAATAATTATTATTGGAATTTTGGTGTAGTAATTAAATAGAGTAATCATTATAATAAATGTTTTACTATAGTTATAATTTCTTATTATTGGAATTTTGGTGTAGTAATTAAATAGAGTAATCATTATAATAAATGTTTTACTATAGTTACAATTTCTTAAAATTAATTTTATTAAACTAACAATTAAATTGTGTTATTTTCCAGAAAAATTGCTAGGAACCAATGAATATACAAAATTTTCAACCAATAATTTCTTTATAAATGTCATTTAAAATTAATTAAAAATATAAAATTGAAAAATAAATTCAACGATTATAGCTCCAGGAAAGAGTTGGTGGAGTTTGCAAATTGGCGAACAAAATATCATAATTTTGAAAAATTTTGGAGAAGAAAATAAAAAATATATATTAATATAATTTTGGAAAAATTCTTTAAAATGTAGTAAATAATTAAAGGACCCTGATTTCATTCTTCCATTTATACCCCTGTCATTAAAATATATTTCCACTAAAATATATTTCCATCTTATTACATTTTCAGAAATTTATTAATGTAATAATAATTATTAAGTTACATTAATTATTATAGTAAAAATTGTTATTTTCAAAATACTGTAATTACAGTAATTTTGAACTGTAATTCCAATAATAATTATTAGTGTAGTTAAATTAATTATTTTTCAAAATAATTATTACACTAATAATTATTATTGGAATTTTGGTGTAGTAATTAAATAGAGTAATCATTATAATAAATGTTTTACTATAGTTACAATTTTTTAAAATTAATTTTATTAAACTAACAATTAAATTGTGTTGTTTTCCAGAAAAATTACTAGAAATCAATTAATATACAAAATTTTCAACCAATAATTTCTTTATAAATGTCATTTAAAATTAATTAAAATTTATAAAATTGAAAAATAAATTCAACAATTATAGCTCCAAGAAAGAGTTAGTGGAGTTTGCAAATTGGCAAACAAAATATCATTATTTTGGAAAATTTTGGAGAAGAAAATAAAAAAATATATATTAATGTAATTTTCGAAAATTTCTTTAAAAAATAGTAAATAATTAAAGGACCCTGATTTCATTCTTCCATTTATACCCCTGTCATTAAAATATATTTCCATCTTATTACATTTTCAGAAAATTATTAACGTAATTTTATTATTAGTGTAATAATAATTATTAAGTTACATTAATTATTATATTAAAATTTGTTATTTTCAAAATACTGTAATTACAGTAATTTTGAAATAATTGTAATTCTAATAATAATTATTAGTTTAGTTAAATTAATTTTTTGGTGTAGTAATTAAATAGAGTAATCATTATAATAAATGTTTTATTTAGTTACAATTTCTGAAAATTAATTTTATTAAACTAACAATTAAATTGTGTTATTTTCCAAAAAAATAGTAGAAATTAATGAATATACAAAATTTTCAACCAATAATTTCTTTATAAATATCATTTAAAATTAATTAAAAATTGTAAAATTGAAAAAAAAAATCAACAATTATATCTCTAGGAAAGAGTTGGTGGAGTTTGCAAATTGGCAAAAAAAAATATCATAATTTTGGAAAATTTTGGAAAATTTTGGAGATGAAAATAAAAAAATATATATTAATGTAATTTTGGAAATTTTCTTTAAAATGTAGTAAATAATTATTGAAAATTATTGGAATATTTTGAAATTTGGGAATTTTTATTACATTTGATAGATTTTCGAAAATTATTTAAAAATTGTGTGATTTTCATTTTAAATTATTAAAGATAAATTAGTATTGGTAAAGGAAGACGTTAATCTGAACCAATAATTACACAAATTGTTTTTGTTATTAATATAAATTAGTATAATATTGGAAAATTTTAGAAAAGGAAATTATTAATTAACTTATATTGAAAAATAAAAGATAAATTATTGTAATTTTGTAAATAATATATTTAAAAAAATAAAATAAATTATTTAATATATTTAAAAAATCAATAATTTAGTATATATAATTTTGGAAATTTACTTGGAGTCGACATTCAATATATCCTTTTGACCATTTTTACCAGCAAATTAGACGTTGGGTTTTCCCATGCATCACATGAGTTCCCTACTAGTTTTAAAAAAAAAGTAAAATGTAGGTTATGCATCTTAAACCCTAATCATATGAGCGGTGGTGGATCCACCAGTCCTAAAACTACACAACAGATTGGAAGCATTTTCACATGGCGTTGCCTCACCAGTATTGTTTATGTAGGTGTTTGTAGAGGCTTGTGGACGAACAATCCAATGGTGATCGCAATAAAATGTCGGAGCAGTTGAGGTACATAATTGTATATATTTGGTTCCATTTACATTTATGAGTAAAGATTTATTGGCGGTGCCACATAGGCGCTCCATCAGCAAATGTCTCATTAATTGCATTTGTGTATGTCGAAGTTTGCAAAAGCAAACTTCGGTTTCTGTGCGCCTCTCCTGTTTTAGGAAGCGGGTAGATGTTTATTGGCATTTTGCTGATGTGGTGCCTAATGGCGCCTATGTGTCATAAACACCATAATTAAATGTGTTTCTCCATTTTGCAGTCACACTAGTACAAAACGTTTAGTAAATAAATGTAAACGGAACCAAACACCTTGTTGTTGTGGAAAAGAAGGCTACTACTGAGGTGGAGGCCTTCGCTTACGATATCAGTAGTTATGCAAGTATTGCCGACAAAGCTCATCAAGCTAATCACTAACCATTGGTTTTCTGGTGAGATTGATGATTCGTTGAGGGCATCGAATAGAAGTGGGCTAAATACACACTTTTATTTCATTTGTTAATATTTCAAACTCAAGATTATAAAATAAAAGTGAAGAATATCTGGATTTCAGAGTCTCTGCACACTGGGGATTTACAAAATGTAGAATCTGAAACTTAGAGAAGGAATCCATGATGACATTATGGATTTGTCGCCAGTTCAAAGGTGGGAAGCATCTCTAAATCCTTCATTTCAACATATATTTCTCTAATATATCGAATATCAAATAAAATCCTGGTATGGGTCCTTGACTTTTCACCACAAGATTTGGGGGAATCAGGGTCCTCTGACTTCTTCACCACAGCTGAAATCGCCGACCATGAGCTTAGTTAATTTAAGGGTTTGAGCTTTTTATGAAGTCGATTGTCAACCATGGTGCACCTGATTTGGAACCTATGAGATCATCTAACATTGAGAAAAAAACTTGATAACTGGGATGGCTTCCATGGGCTTCAATGACTTTGGTGATGGAAGAGTTTAATGCTAGGATATGTTAGCTTTGCTCGATCAAGCTTGAACAGGGGTACAAGTCATGGAATCTTATAGATTTGGACGACAATGAAGAAAAAAAATAGAGCATGGTGGACTGATTTGGTCTTCCCGCAAGAAGGAGAAGGGGATAGAAAGAGAGAGAGAGAGATGGGGAGTCACGGGACTAGGCTGACTAGTGCTCTCTTCGATTGGGAGGTCATTGCCTGTTTCCAACTAGTTGCATTGTTAATAAACATGGGGAAATAAGAGAGAACAAGAAGGGGAGATAAAGAGTGAGAGTTCTGGTTCGTTGGTTCTAAGGTTGCAGAGGAGGGAGGGGAGGAACAAAGGAGAGAGAAGAAGAAAAGGGATATTTTCCTTTTTTTCACTTTTTTAAATTTCAAAATATTATGAAAATATAACGGGGCAAGCACACCGTTTAGTTTTTTCGCACAAGTGAACTGGGGCATCCATGCGAAGTACAACGTGTTCCAATTTCATTGGAAGTGCAACTCAACACATATCAAACGAGTGCAGGAAACCCAATCTCCAGAAAACTCGGGCATCATGGTCCTCATCTAAATTTTGGTTGGGTTTAGATTGAGGTATTGAATAGCCCAAACCGGATTCAAATCCATCCGATCAAATACATACGTATATGTATTATATTTATATGAAATATGCATTCTAATTAATTCTAATTATATATATATATATACATTATTATGTTAATATAAACATACTGCAACACGATAGTATTTTGGTAACGTGATAGTTGCTTTCTGTTTTCAAAAACAAAACCAAATACCCAACTATGTTGTTGAATACCCTCTAAATTTGCACATGTTTCCAATTAATTTCATTCTTAAATTGGTCATAAATTTTAATAAAAATGGTTATTTAAAAATTGGGGGTATTCACGGTCTGGTTTGGAGAAGATCTTCAGATCAAACCAATAAATTATGGTTTGAGAATTTCTCAAAACAAACCAAGCTAGACCAAACAATTCTTTATTACAGTTTGGTTCGGTTTCTTATATGGTTTGAGCCATTCTATTGGGCTTAACCCAATTAGAAAGCCCAAATAACATGCAATACTTATGAGGGAAATCAGATTTAGTCATCATGAAACCGTGCTCACAGGCCCTTGTAGTCGTGCATTGGGAATATCTCCCTTTGAATAAAAACATACAAGTATGGACATATTCCTAATTCACGGCTACAAAGGGTTGTAAGGATGGTTTTGTAAGGTCAGAATCCAAATTCCTTATGAAGCCACGACCAAGTTTAGGAGTGCCTAAAAATAAGTGCTTACAAACACTTTTGGCCTGAGACCACACCAATAAACACTTATTGGCGTTTGGCCCGAAATAAGTGCTTATTCAAGAAGCTTAAAATTTTGGATTATTTTTAAGTTCTTATACAATAAGCGCTTATTCAAACTTTTACTTCCAAAACACATATTGGCTATATTTCAAAATACCAATATTTCCCTTTGCTCGAAGAACCTAGGGTTTTCTATATTTGTTGAAGGTTCCTTCTCTACTCTTATTCTTACAAACTCCATAGCAGCGGTGACACTACTCCAAGCTCGAACCAGAAGCTCATGCGTCCAGGATGATGAATATTCATTTGTACTCTTTTTTTGTTTTCTCATCTTCATCCAAACACTCATTACATGTGTTTAGCCCTGTTAATCATTTTTTTGAATGTGAATACAAGCCTATTCTTCTTTTTTCTAAGGCTATGTTTGGTTTGAAGGAAAAAGTAGGGAAAATAAGGAAAATGTAAGGAAATCTTTACAAATTTTGTATAGGTTTTCATACCTTTCCCTTCCTTTCCCAACCTTTTCCTTCAAACCAAACATAGCCTAAACGTTCGGAACTTTCCAAGATCATGCATCCAAGTTGGTGAACATTCTTTTCTAATCATTTTTTTTTTCTCATTTTCAATCGAACAACGAACATGGCGCATAGCCCTGGTACTTTTTTTTTGAATACCAATTTGTCCTTCCTAAAATTGTATTTTTAAATGAATAAGCACTTATTGGAGAAAAAGACTATCAAGCACCCAATATGAAATAAGTGCTTATTTTTAAAATAAGAACTTGAAAAAGCTGAGTGTCAAATACAAATAAGTGTTTATTCAAGTAAGGACTCCCAAACATGGCCTATGGTGAAGCTTTTAACCAGCTACAATGTTTCTCCACTTTCAAAAAATTTGACCATTCCTTTTCCAATGAGGGAAATGAGGGGTGTCATTTCATTCCAATAACGATGTTGTTGTTTTGTGGCGATTATGAGTATTTTGTCATTCTCGAAGTTTCTTTTTTCTTTTAAGATGATGAAACTATGAAAGTTGTAGTAGCTAGATTGCTTCATTTTGATGGTTCCCGCACTATCAATGTCAAAATGTTAGATATTTCTTTCATTTCATTTAGGGTTGTTCACAAAATGGTAAAAACCGACCAAATTGGTCCTATTCAAACCAATAGTGGTCAGCATTTTAAATAATTGGTTCAGTTTTAATATATATATATATAAAGAAAATATGATATCTCTTTGTCTCTCTCTCTCTCTCATCTAGTCATGTCCCACTTTTCCTCTTCCAAATGCCCAATGAAAATTAAAAAATACAAAAACTCCTTTCTAACCTAAGATAAGAAAGTAAATAGTGAAAGGCTATCTATACTCCTAGTCCTAACCCCTGCACCTAAGGGTGCAAATGGATCGAATCATGATCTAATATGATTCGAGATCCAATCCTATTTGGTCAAATTTGGGTCATTATTATTTGAATCTTCGGATCAGATAATAGGATTCAATCAGACTCGGATCACCCCTATCCGATTCGAGAAGATCTGATTCAATATATGTTATATATATATATATATATGTTATTTATTTATATTGTATTTTTATAAATTTTTTATTTTATTTATTTTTTTATAAGAACATGTATATATGATGAAAATGTTGGAAGGGTTAGGATCCGTTATATGGATGGCCGATCCATGCTAAATGGCTGGGCAAATTTTCAAAAATTTTGTAATCCTTTTGGGAACCAAATTCCCTATGTTTTCAAAAACTATATTTTTTAGGATCAGTCTTGCATTGAACCAGACCAGATTTGAAACCAAATAAAAAGGGAGATGTATACCTGATACAAATACCACAAACACAGATCACAATATGGAAGTTCATGCCTAAATCAGTCATAAAACCAGTCTCCACTGAAGATGGCGCAATGTATAGGTGAGGCTAATTCAATAACACATTTTTCAACAAAACTGCAAACCAACTACTTGGGTCAAATTGGGGAAGGTGAACATGAAATTTCTCTAAAATTTTCTTGCAAAAATTAGAAGAAAACTAATATCTATCAGTCCTTGAAAGCCTACGTCATAATAGGGTTTCTTAGAAGACAAAAGGGAATAAGAGAGAACAAGAGAGAGTTGTCTTTTAGTATGGGTACCCTCTTCTTCTTTTATCTCCTTATTGAGCACTCTCCTAATCAAATTAGGAGATTATCAAAATCTAATTAAGTTGTCATGTGACAGATTGCTTAATCTTATTAATTATGGGCCTTAGGCCCATTTCTTTCAAAGGCTCATAACCAAGATGTTGCATGGCCAACTTAGGCATGATTTGTATGGCGTGGGACCCCACATTGACCTCACATAAGTCCACATGGGTTCAACCCAGACTCTGTGAAAAGACTTGGTCGAATTCACTACTAAATGTAGTGAACCCCTAAGCACATCACTATGGGTTCAATATGGGTCCAACATTTATACTTAAATGATCATTGAATTCATCCATCCTATGAAGACCCAATGATAATGGATTTAAGTAAGAAAAAGCCCATCAAGTAACCATCCCTTAATGATCTCTTACACTTAACCTCTTGGCTCATAATGATCAAACACTACACGATAGGAAATGACCTCTCCCCTTGCTGCAAGGTGTAGTGTCACACTCTCTACGTAGATGGCCCAATACGTTGACATTATATCATTGAAATATTCTTCTGCATAGGCTGGTTTAAGCATGAATCTACTATATATGGGATAGGCTGGGCTGGTTTAGGTTGTGTTTGGTATCATTGCTATTTATACTTGCAACATTTTGCGTTGGTTAATACAATTTTTTGATAAATTATCTTGTCACATCACATCAAATAACCAATTCCACTAAAAAAAGTATAGGCATTAGATTAAGTATTGGCATTTATAGTAGAAACACCAAATATGGAAGAAAGAATGAAAGGGAGTATCTCCATGCACTATGGTGTGAGCACAATCTTGTGACAACTGAATCCAATCTCTCATATTTGATGTATCCATTATTCCTCTCGCCATCAACAATTTTATTGTTTTCTTCTTGTTTTCTATAGGTTTTAAAACAAAGGAGTTAGAAAAAAAATTTCTTTATGCTACATGATTTTAGGGTGGAATTTGCCACATGGAAAGAGAGTGATATGGAGGGCTCCAGATGAGCTACACTTGATGGCCATGTTAGGGGCATTGTAATATGGATCAAATTATAAGTTGTCTTCAACAGCTTCTTCTATTGATTCTTATTGTATATCTCACCCCTACAGATAGGATGGTTACAAAGGCTAATTACAATAGCAAATTTGTATCTATGTTATATTATATATAG